>NW_026652281.1:113332765-113430582 GCF_009828535.3 Hylobates moloch | reverse complement strand
CAGTGAGATACCATCTCACACCAGTTAGAATGGCCATCATTAAAAAATCAGGAAACAACAGGTGCTGGAGAGGATGTGGAGAAACAGGAACACTTTTACACTGTTGGTGGGACTGTAAACTAGTTCAACCATTGTGGGAGTCAGTGTGGCGATTCCTCAGGGATCTAGAACTAGAAATACCATTTGACCCAGCCATCCCATTACTGGGTATATACCCAAAGGACTATAAATCATGCTGCTATAAAGACACATGCACACGTATGTTTATTGCGGCACTATTCACAATAGCAAAGAGTTGGAACCAAGGCAAATGTCCAACAACAATAGACTGGATTAAGAAAATGTGGCACATATACACCATGGAATACTATGCAGCCATAAAAAATGATGAGTTCATGTCCTTTGTAGGGACATCGATGAAACTGGAAAACATCATTCTCAGTAAACTATCGCAAGGACAAAAAACCAAACACCACATGTTCTCACTCATAGGTGGGAATTGAACAATGAGAACTCATGGACACAGGAAGGGGAACATCACACTCCAGGGACTGTTGTGGGGTGGGTGGAGGGGGGAGGGACAGCATTAGGAGATACACCTAATGCTAAATGACGAGTTCATGGGTGCAGGAAATCAACATGGCACATGGATACATACGTAACAAACCTGCACATTGTGCATATGTACCCTCAAACCCTAAAGTATAATAAAAATAAAAGAAAGAAAAAAATACAATAAAATAAAAAAATAAAAACCATATATCTATATGGTAAAAAAAAAAAAAAAAAAAAGAGTTGTTCATGTAGGTGTCTGGGGAAAGAGGAGTCCAAGCAAGGGGAATAGCCAGTGTAAAGGTCTGGTCCACACCAAGTGTGTTTGAAGAATAGCAGGGACACCAGAGTGGCTGGAGTAGACAGAGTCCGGGGGAGACCCCCGGGAAATAAAATCAGGGAGAAAATGGGGAGGCTGGAGGATAGTGTAGGTAGTGGGTCATCTTCCAGGATTTTGAAACCACTAAGAATAACAACAGCAGTAATGATGGGAGAATGATGTGGGACAGGAACTAAAATCTCCAAGAAAGGTGAGAGAGTGACCCAGAGATCAGTGACTGATGACCCCACTTTTACTTTGGATAGGGAGCCTTTGGAGTGAGTGTACAGAGAAGTCCCAGGATCTGACTACTTTTTCTAAGTATTCCTCTGCCTGGTGTATTGAGAATCAACTACATGGGACAAGGACAGAGTTGGAGAGACCAGTTGGGAGTTTCTAGGGTTAGTCCAAGCAATAGATTATGATGGTTTGGACCAAGGTAGAAATAGTAAAATTGGTGAAAAGAAGTCAGGGTATGGATATATTTGGCAAGTAGAACTTGCAGGATTTGCTACCAAATTTTATGTGGGTTATGAAAGGAAGGTAGCAATCAAGGATAAATTCAAGATTTTTTTTTGTTTGTCTAGGACAACTGAAAGAATAGGGAATACTAAATAAGGTAGGAGACTAGATCCAGAGTTAGTTTTATGAAGTTCAAAATGCCTATTAGACATCCAAGTGGAGATATAAAGTTGGTAATTGGATACAGAGAAGAAAGGTGGGTGAAAGATACACATTTCGGACTCTCCAGTGTATGGGTGGTATTGAAATTCATAACACTAGATAAAATCAATAAGGCAATCAGTGTAAATGGATAAAAGAAGAATTCCAATGGCTGGACACAGTTTGGGGAATTCCAAAAATTAAATTGTAAGGGAGATGAAAATGAATTAACAAAGAATGCAAAAAGTAGTCATTCATAAAAAAGATAAAGACATAAGAGTATGTTATTCTGGAAGCCAAGTGAGGAATATGTATCAAGGAGAAGGAAGTGATCAGCCATGTTAAAGCACTTGGTAGGTCATGTAAAAAGAGGACTGGGAACCAACCATTGAATTTAGCAACATGAACGTAATTTATGACCTTGACAAGAACAGTCACAGTAGTCAGTGGAGGGGAAAGCCTTACTGAAGGGGACAAGAAAGGGTACGAGGAGGGCAAAATGGAAACATGAATGTAGACAACCCTATTAAAGAGATTTGCTATAAAATTAGACAGAAGGGAGTAGTCATTGAAGGGAGAAGTGGGGTCAAGAGAAATTTCTTTTTAAAACAAGAGAAATAACAGCATGTTTGTATGATGAGCAAGTAGGGAAAGGGAGAAATTGTGAATTCAGGAGAGAGAAAGGAAGATTGCCACATCCTTGAGTAGCCAAAAGAGGTTGATATCCAGCACATAAGCAGAGGAGGTGGTCTTGGAGAGGAGCAGAGGCAGTTCATTCACAGCCAGAGGAGGGAACAGAGTGCAGGAGCAGAGACGCATGTAGGTGTGAACATGTGGGACTTTTCTTCTGATGACTTCTATTTCTTGATAAAATAGGAAACAAGGTCCTCATCTGAGAGGAGGAGAAGGAGATATTAGAGGACTGAGGAAAGAAGAATATATGAAATGACTATTTAGGAGAGTAGGAGAGTAAACTGCCCAAGAGCACTAAAGATGACTTGAGGCTGGAGGTAGTGAATTGACAGCACAATGATCAGCTGTGTGTTCTCAGCCACATTCACTGTGCAGAGGCAAGAACACACTGGTAGAGCATTAGACTCAACCAAGGTCAGGCTTTTATCCAGTGGGGACATTGGAATAAAAGAAGGACAAGAGACCATTTCATTGACCATGAAATATCAGCTCTGCAAGGAGAGAGACAGTGACATAAAGTGGATAAAAAAAAAAAAAAAAAAAAAAAACAGTGAAAAGGAGGTACAGTCAGTGGCTGTAGGGAAGGTGGAATCAAAGGATTGCTGGAATTGGGGTCCCAGAGGGAGTGAGCTGGACATATAGGAGGTGGTGGTTAGAGAAAGGACAGTTGAAGTTGGGGTAGGGAAGGATCTGCAGTTATTGGAATAACTAAGAGAGTCAATGGCTGAGTTTGAGTTGGGAATAAGGTCATCAGAAAATGGGCTGTCAAGGAAATGAAAGGGCAGGGAATGTGAGGGTCATCTTCCAGGATAGTGAAACCATCAAGAATAACAATGCAGTCATGTTGGGAGACTGATGTGAGACAGGCTAAATATCCAAGGAAGGTGAGAGAAGGACCTAGAGATCAGTGGCTAATATAAGGAAGAACATAGATCTGCCTGTTATTTTATCTCTCTGGTCTCACTTTCCTCATCTGGAAATTGGAAATGGTGATCAGCCTTCCATTGTGGGGTTTTTATAAGGACTGAATGAGATAATGAAGGTAGAGCACCTGTCACCCATTAGGTCTGGCAGACCTCAGTGTTCAGGAATATTTTTAAAAAATGTAAAGGGCACCTATGAAGTCTTGAGGGTGTATGTCATCTCCTTCCAATTACAGTGAGGAGTGTGTCTTGGAAGGCTAATGAGCTCAGGTTTGGCTCAATAAATTATAATCATCACAATTCCCAAGAGATGTTCATCAATGGCCCTCTCTGCTTCCATTCATGTACATGTCATCTCCTTCTTCCTGGCAGGCCTGGGATCTCTCTATCCCCTCTAGCCAACTGCAGACAGCAGAAGGCTTATTGCCTTCCAGCCCAAGTGTCTAATGCAGAAGGCAAAATGCAAATTACCTGCTTTGGCTGCTCTGTTGCCTCTCCTATTGATGACAGGCTGGCTGAAAGAGCCCAGGGAAGTGACAGTCTCTAATGAAGTGTCACCTTCTGTTCTGAACTGCACTGAACCCAGATATGTAAGGAAGCTCTGGGCAATACAGCCTGACTAGCTCCTAGCATGTGGAGCCTGGGACAAGAGCTGGATCAAGTCCTTTTCACTTTCTCTCCTATACCCACCCATGACTTCAGCTCTAGGCAGGAGTTTCCCTCAAGAAATGAGGTATGTTCTAGCCAACAGGGCAGTGTCTGTTTTACTGGTAACAGGCGTTAACATTCAGAGATTCTTTGTTCTCAGAAAAGGGGTAATAAAGTTACGAGGTGGGGGTTGGAAAGTTAAGGAACCTGAGTTGCCACAGAGGAGATGCCAGAGTTGAATGGGTCCATGTGGTGAGGTGATTCACCTTGTCCATGTTGCTGAGCCCAGTGTACCTTGAGCCTCCTACCTCTGGCTTATCAGTGCTATGCAGAATATATTAGCCAGGAAAAGATCTGAGCAAGTTTCACTTAGCCTTGCTCTTGTGCAAATCTGAGGGTAGAACTCAAGCCTCCTCTTCCCTCACACTACTCAAAGACTTGCCTTGTTCACTACTGATTTTCCATTGTCCGCTACATAGTAGGTTCTCAGCGATGAATGAATGAGTGAATGGCAGATGGGTGAGTGTTAGGGTTGGAGAAATGTAGAGCATGGCTCTTCCAATCCTAACACTTCAGACCAGCTCTGTGCTAGGTACCAAAACCTAGAACCTCAAAAGTTTCTTACATGCCTGAGCTGAGAGGTCATTTTTCCACCCAGAATTTCTGAAACTCCCTTCTTATACCTAAATTATATGTGAAAACGAAGGATAGCTACTCTCATCTGAAAATATTTTCTTGATCTTTTCCCTTTTCCCAGCAAACAAGCACTTACTTACCTCTTTCTCTAATGCAAAGTGACATTTTGATACAGCAACCCTGGAAGGAGACAAGTTGATTCAGAAAAATGGCTGAGCTTCTGCAGTTTGCCAGGCTTCCAACTATTGGCTGAGGAATCCATGTTCTGGAAAAGCACAACCACAGTCCTGTTTACCAACTACTATCTAGCAGTCTGAGGGTTGTTGACATTGATTAACATTGAAAGTGACATTTGGCTCTTGTGTACTTTCTGAATAGACTCTTTTCAACTAAGAAACCAGCAAGGAGGCCTCTGAGGGAAAATATTTTTGGGGAGGAGGGGTATGAGGTAACATCAAACACTCTTTGTCCAACATTTTGGATCATTATCTAGAATGTAAGCAGTTTGTTTACGGGAAAGAGAAGTTGACATGTCACTAGGAAACGAAGTTAGCCTCTCAAAGACATTCAGACAGCTATACCTAGGGAAAGGAAGACAGAAATCTGGAAGCAGCTCATTAAAAAGATGAAACAACAACAACAAGGTCAAGGGCTAAAAATGTTTATTCAACAGGCAGGTGATTTAAGGAGCCATGATTTGCCATACAAAAGGATTTCTAGTAAGAAAAGATCCTGTTAAAGTTAAATTACATTTGATTTTTAAATGTATAATTTACAAGCCGATTTTCTGGCACACAAAAAAGCACACCTGTGCAATTTTTTTTTCCAATTTTAGCATATTATCCATCTTTCCAGTAAAATTCCTGTGTGCAGCAGTCACCAATATAGATTGGTGGTAAACGAGCGAAGTGTTATTTACATCAGCCTTAAAAGTTCATGTCCTTATTATTCCTCCCTCAGAACTGACTCAGAATTGGGCATAGAAAACTGCCATTTTGAAAGAGCCCAGGATGGGCTGTGGCAGGCATCCACATCATTAGAGAGCAAAGTTAAAAAACAGATTTCTTGGCCCCACCACCAGGTATTCTGACTAAGTCTAGAGTGGGACCTGGGAATCTGCAACTTTAGCACGCACCTAAGGTGACTGTGATGCAGGTGGCCCATGGACCACAACTTTGCACATGCTGACTTAGAGAAAATGTCCTTCAGGTCACGTGTCAAGAGAAATTGCCCCGCCTTCTGCACCCAGCACATCCTGCTGCGTTCCATAAGTGCATCCAATGTGCTCCATAAGCTCACATGTGGTGAGCAGTTGCTGATTGACACTGCTATGCTGGGCAAGCCAATCTGCGGGGCTCCGTGTGACATACCGCTGATTTCTCTTTATTCTGTTAGAACGATTACAGGAAGTTATCTATGCAATGCAAGGATTTTGTAGTGGGCGTGCTGGACCTGTGCCGAGACACAGAAGAGGTGGAAGCAATTTTAAACGGTGATGTGAACTTCCAAGTCTGGTCCGACCACCACCGTCCAAGTCTGAGCCGGATCAAACTCGCCATTAAATATGAAGTCAAGAAGGTAAGCTCCCCCATCTCTCCCGGTCTTGCCATCTCACTCTCTTCTCAGGGCTGCTGGCCTTGCTTTTTGCTCACGTCTGTTTTATGTTCCCACAGGGTGACCATGATGACACCCAGATTCTCTTTAGACAGGGAGCTACATGTCAGCTTCACAGGGCTGTTAGGATCCCCTCCACCATCCCTTCCCACCTCAGCTCCCAGCCCACCAGGAGAGAGAGCAGAAGCATGAGTCAGTCCCTGAGCAGGCCTTGAGCCTGGACAGCAGAAGAGATCTTCAGCCTCAACCCATTGGCAGGGACAATGTCACCACGAGGGCTCCTATCAGTTAGCAACCCAGTTCCCAATTCTTCACGAGAAACATGGAACTCAGATCTTTCAAAAGCATTTATTGAGCTTCCTCTGTGTGCCTGAGGACTAGTAGTGTAGAAAATGTATTAATGTAAAGAGCTTATGGGATCAACAGCCCTGGGAAGCTTAGAAGAATTGCACTCCAAAGGCATATGAAAGCCCTAAGGAAGCTCAAGTAGACTTTCCCAAAAGTAAACTCATGCCACCTCCTCAATAGACATCCAAGTGTCTTTAATGGCTGTGGTCACCAGTAGCCCTCAGACCCATAGTGGCTACTCAGATTAAGATTATAAGGAGCAAAAGTAAATTATATTCCCACTTTGGATCTACTCTGGATTCTTTAGAATCTGCTCTTTTATTAGATGACATTACTCATCCTGATGAAAATTAGAGCATTCCAGAGATCCAAATGTTTAAATATCAATGTGCTTCCCACATAAGCAAAGGAGCTGATTGGTCTTTGAGGGGTTTTAATGTTTCCAGCTTTTTCACCTGATCAAAACTGAATGGTATTTTTAAAGCCCCCAGACTGGCCTCTGGGCATTCCTTCTGCTTCCTGATTATCTTAATTTGTGTGTGTCTTAATTTGTGCCTTCAACAACCATATATATATCTGTGAAATTCATCCAGGGAGAACTTCCAAGTTTGATAAAATCTTCCTGCCCTTTTACTTTGATATTGTAATAATCACAAATTTTAAGAAAAAAAACTTTTGCCTAAGACTCTGAGCTCAAAGATGAAATTGATGGCCCATGGGAAAGGTGGCCTTAGAGATTAATATTAGAAAGCACAGTGTTGTTGGAAGTTGGGAGAATCGGGCTGCAGTTTCAAGCACAGTACAATCCTATTTACTCAGCTCAGGAAAACTCACCTTTTATCTTAAACCAAGGGCTCGCTGGGGCTTTTCACCAAAGTACACGGTCACTCCCTGAAGCTGCTGAGATATCCTTGCCCTTGGGGTTCAAACAAACCCTGCTGTGGAGGCTGTCAGGCAGTGGTAAAAATGAGCTGGAGTTCCCAGAACTACAAACATTTTCCTCCTTCCTGAAGCCAGATTATCCTCCTGCCTCCCAGCTCATGGTGAAGATGGAAGATGTCTAAAAACCAGACAAAAGAAGATGCTTGGCATTTGCAGATTTATATTCAGTTTGAGCTAATTATGCACAACTTCAACAGTCCATGGCATGTGGGCATTCACCATTTTTCTGAAACATAAATTCAAATCTCCTAGCAAAACTGACATGGAGGAGTTACTCAGTTAGTCCAGAAGTCTGGCCCCCACCTCATAACAATATGTCCTCTTTTGTCAATTACCAAGTTCAAAATGGCCCTAGGATGAATGAGAAGGAAGAAATGAAGCCCTCCATGAACATGATAGTTTGGGTCAGAATTAAAATGTTTCATGAGGGAAATGATTGGCTCCAGTGGTATTTGCCAATAAAGGAAGTCATAAGGTCTCAGGAAATAATCATGAATGTCAAGTGTCTGCTGTAATCCATAGGTAGGAAGATGATAAATGACCTGCATAAAATGTCAACCCTGCTCATTTCTAAGACCTTCAAGGGATACATTTTCTCAAACCTTGTATGCCATCATGCAACAGCAGACAGACTCATAGCTCTCCTTGACATTTATTCTTCATGAATTAACAGGAAACTAACCAATATTTAAAAGTCTTATTAATATTACAGTGGGCTTCCATTTTTAATTTATGAATTTTAGCATACTTGCATGAGCACAATCTATCCCTGAGGATTCAAGTTATGAAATAACCAGCAGCAAGACCTACTTATAAATGCACTGCCCTTTACAACTTAGATAGAAAGATAGATAGATAGATAGATAGATAGATAGATAGATAGATAGATAGACAGACAGACATCTCTTGAGGCTTCAGGCTTGAATATAAAATCATAAAACATTTCCAAGATTCTGCCCACATGGCATAAAATCAACCCATTAATTCAGCGACTTAAGAAAACAAGTTGTTCTTATCAGTTCCATGGGCTGCTAATAGGTATTACCTTAAAAAAAAAGATTTTGTGTTCAGATAAATTTGGAAACCTTTAGTTAAACAGTCAAACAGGTTTTGTTTTTTGTTTTCTGTTTTTCTTAAAGATATTACACAGCCTTCAATATGCATCACGCAGTGGCTTATGCCTGTAATGCCAACACTATGGGAAGCTGAGACAGGAGTATTGCTTGATGCCAAGAGTTTGAGACCAGCCTAGGGGACATAGCAAGACCCTGTCTCTATTTTAAAAAAAAAAAAAGAATCACTACTCCAATAGATGAAGGATACAATGTGTATTACATGACCACAGGCTTCTTCTCATGTTGAAACTAGTTTTTCATGTATCAGTCTTTGCAAAACTAATCTATAATCAGCCTCTATGTCTGAAATGCCAGGATTTGAATGAAGGTGGTGCTGTTCTGTGGCTGGTACTGCACTCTGGATCGTGTCTCTCGTATGAATGTTTGATTATCTTCAGGCATCACCCTAATGTCTGGACCTCTGGCTGGCTGAGTCACAGCACCAGCCTCCATTAGATGAAGATAAGTCAGCCACCATGGTTCCACGGAGTAGCTGTTAAAGGGAAGGAATCCTGAACTGAGTTTCTGTTGACAAGGTTTCTAGCCTGATTCTCTTAACCCTGTGGTCTTGGGCAAGTCATTGAAGCTCTCTGAGTTTCATTCCCCATTTGCAAAATGGACATATGAGCTTTTGCTTCACAGATATTGTGTGTGTGTATGTGTGTGTGTGAACTTCCAAATGAACTGATAGGAAAGGAAATGCTCTAGAAACTATAAAGTTCTCTGCAGCTCCAAAAGGAAGCATCATTGCTGTCATTCAGTGATGACTCCCCTTCTTGGGACTCTAGAGTTCTTCTAATTCCCTAGTGGTCGTTTGTTATCTCCCCAGAGAATGCTAGAAATGTCTCCCTGGGAAAGGACATCATTCATAAAGCCTAAAATTCCTTCCAAAATACCAAAAGTGTTGTAAGGACATGTTTTTTCCCCCATGACTTCTGCCTTAAGAGGGCACTCAGCCTCCCCAGTAACCCAAGTGGGTGTGTCTTCAAAATGTCAAGCATGGTTTCTGGGAAGCAGAATTGGAGATGTAGCTGAGAAGTGCCTATTGAAGTCAGTCCCAGGTCGAAACACTTATTAATGGGGTCACTTGAGCAAATTACTCAGCCTTGCCTCTGTCTCACTTTCCTCATCAGGAAAGTTGGAATAATAATGCCTATATCATAGGTTATAATGAGAATTAAATGAGATAAACCATTTGTGCCTCAAATATCTCCAGGCTTCAGTAGCCGATGGGTATAAATGAGGCAGTATTAACACACACATAGCTCACAGTCAATGCCTACATTACTTTAGGACATTTATCTTACCCACCTCAGTGCATCCCAGCCCCTCTAGGCCACAGTCCCTGAAGAAGCCAAGCTTGCCTCATGAAAACTCAGGGATACGACCCTTCCCCATACTGAGTCACTCCTAAGCTCAGAAGGACACTGCTTATGCTCTGCAGCTAAAGAAAACCACCCCTCCAGCATCAGCTTGCAGCCTCTCTACATAAACTGGCCTTGGCCTTCCCCTGCAGAGCCAAACACCTTGCAATCTTCTCTAACTCTGTCTCTGTCCTCCGGGAATCATGCCTAACTATCCTTCTTAAAGGCGTTTTCCTTCTACTGCATATCAACTCTAAACACATGCTGAGGAAACTTCCAGCCCCAACAATTGGGAACCAACCCAACCAGCCTCTGAATCCCAGTTTAGGCCCAGCTGGACTCAGGCTGCAGTTATGAAGGGACCCCAGTGTCTGCCATGTGGTCAGTGCTTACTGATGGGGAACAGAGACCCAGACAGAGTTGTTGGCACTCTACTCAATTTGTCTAACAGAAGACACACTGTCATCCCTCCCTCTCTCCTCTAGATTGCTTTCTCGTCTCTGGGCTTACAGGGATGACCTTTTCCCTTCTTTCCCCTATACCATTCCCTCCTCCTTCCTGACACCACTCTGCCTTAATGAGGATCAGGTGGGATCTCCTATTCACTGCAAGAGAACTTTGTGCGTATCAGTCCTCTAGGAGAGTAGAGCAAAGAGACCCAGAGAGTCCGGTTTTGCATGAGAGAAACCTTAACTCTACCTATAAAGGAGATGGAGCATCTTTTGGACACTACTAAGCAAAGGCCTGCTACTGGGGGAAAAAAAGAAAAATATGTGAATATTATTTTCCAAAATATATTACTTCATGGCAGAAAGCATATATATTATCAAGCAGGCATGGCTGTATCACCAACAAGGGTGATTAGTTCCATCTGACAAATTGTCTTAACCACCACCCCTATAAGGTCTACAGACACTGAGCTCGGCCTTCCAAGGACCCAAGCAGAATAAAACACAGTCTTACCTTCAAAGAGTTACCAGTCTACTGAGTGAAATGGGACAGGTGTCTCACGACTGTAATAGCGGTAGCCTTTGCAGTGGGGTGGGGGAAGTCTCTTAAGTACTTCACCAGCTGAGCAAAATAGCGTTCACACCTGTGACCTCTTTCAGACTTGCAGGTGACCGCGGTTCTAGCATCTTGGGATGCAGCTTTGTTTGAGGGCCTCTGCTCTTGGTGCCAGCCATCTTTCCTTCCAACTGAGGAGATCTCTACCCTCCTCAAGAGCCAGCTCCACTCCTCCTGAGCCTTCCAGACCCTGAAATGTTGAGGTGCCTTTTCCTGGCTCTGCCAGGCTCCCCGGGTTATTCCTGGCTCAGAAAGCTAGTCTCAAGTACAATAAAGACCTGGGACAGGACCATGGGAAGGGAACAAAGTGCAGAGGGTGGGGAGGACCCACTCGCTCTCCCTCACTTACATAGTTCCCTTTTCCTTCACACTGTTGTATTTTTTAGAAAATTCCCCTACGATTTTTAGTCATTCACTCACTGAAAAGTTCATGTTTGCTCTTAAAGCTAAAAAATGAGGAAAGTGAACAAAACCCTGGAATTTCAGAGATTCCCTCTGAGGTGGGGAGGGCATTTGTGGTAGAAAGGACATGTTCAAAGCATGTTCAAAGGCCCTGTGGTGAGAAGAGACATGGTGTATAAGAGGAACTGAAAGAGGGTGAACGGGCCAAGCTGGGCCTTGGGAGGACTGGGTGTGACTGAGTCTGTAAGGATGCAGGCAGGAGACAGACCATGTGAGCCTTGTAGATCTCCCTAAGGATTTTAATCTTTTTATTATTTTTCTAAAGAACAATGGGGAGCCATTGGAGGACCTTAATCAGGAGTGGTTGTAAAGATTAGGATAGATGGAGAGACAGCTCTTCCTCTGAAAAAGCTGGAAAGGAAACAGGGTGGGTGAAGATGGAGCAAGTTTTTTGTGTGAAAGGGACAGGATATTAGCCAAGATAGGCTGTTACATTATGTTGACAAACAAAACTAAAGTCATAGTGGCTTTTAACAAAAGTAAGTTTATTTATCTCTCATCTTATTTCCATTTGGAACTGAATTCCCTCAGGAATCCCGGCTGATAGAAGAACCACCCTCTTAAATGTTTCCTGCGTGCCAGAGGGTCACTCGGCTTTGGGAAATTGCACTCCAGCAATTGCGTGCTTTCACCTGCATGTGAAACACATTGTTTCTGCTCGCCACTCATAGTGAAGAGTTAGTCATGCCTCCTACCCCTTCACAAGAAGGACCAGGAAGCATAATCCTGGCACTATTTGGCAGCTAGTACTAATGATTACCACGGGAGAAAAGTTGAGGGAATTCGTATTGATAGCTTCAACTTCTCTGTCAATAGGACACAGAATCACCCTCTGAGGTAGAAGCAGCCTGAAGAAAGTAAAAAACTGGGAAAAATTCTGTGGGAGATGGGAGAGGGAGCTGAGCAGTAGGTCTGATAGGCCTGCCAATACTGGGGATTAAAATTCTTTGGCAATAGACTGCATTTTTAATAAAAGTGGAAGATCTCCACAAATGATGGTAACACAGAGAGTCAGTGTTCTCCATAAACCTCAGTTCCCTGCCATCAACTTCAAGATTCTTTCATAGTCATGGGCCAGGAGCACACAAAATGTGCCCACAGGGCACAGCACTTGGAAAGTTCCCCTCAGAGCAGAATGCCAAGGAGAAAAGGGCAAGCTTAGAGAGGAGGGAATGGGGGACCATTTCAACCCACATTGCCCCTAGCTCTAAAGTTGGGCCAGCGCCTCTTACTCTATCAGAAGTCCCTTGCCTCCTTCTATTCCAAAAATGACCGCCTTGTGCACATTTTACAGTCATGCCACGAATGGGCCATTTTTCTACCTGGAAAAACTCCTAGCAGATGAAAGTATTAATAGAACTTGTCAGGTAGCAGTATAGTGTTATGGCTGGGAGCCTGACTGCTGAAGTCCTCCACCTGCTGATATGGGACATAAAATAAGTTTCTTAGTCTGCTGGCCTGCAGGGAGCTCACAGACACAGTGGACACTGCTCCAATCCTAAAGGGCCTTCTGGCCTAAATATGTGCTCAGAGAGAGAACAATGACAGCCGTAGCTGCACAACTGGCTGACATCTTCTCCCTAGTGCAGTGACCATGGGTAGGAACACTCAAGAGAGGGCAGATGCCCTCTGCTGGGCTCTGTTTCATTTCCTCTGTCTGCACAAAGTGCAGGCAGGGCCAATGAGCAAAGGGGACCTGGGGACATCAGGGCTTTCTAGAGGACATCTGAGAGGCCAGTCAGCCGCTCACATGCCCTGAGCAGACATTCTCCTACTGTGTTTTCCTGCTGAGGCATCGTTTTAACAGATGCTCAGACTTAAGAAGAACAGAGTTGTCACAAACACAGTCTGGCTGGTCAGGCACTACCCCAAACTGCACTGCAGGATGCCCAGTAGTTGGCAAACACTGTTGGAATCCGCTGGTGTCAAAAGCATCAATCATCTTCCTCTTTGGGAATTCCTCTAAGCACTTCCGTGGATCTCGCCTGGCCACATGCCACAACAAATGATCAATATCCATTAATCTCCTGGCTCAGAAGGGCTATCTTTTACATGAGGAAGTTTTGTTTTCTCAAGGAGAAAATCTTCAGAAGAGAAAGAATGATTCCAGCATGTATATATGTAAATATGAATCGTGATCCCTTTTCTGCCTGGAAAAACTCCCAGGAGAAGGAAAATAGAAACTGCGGGGCAGCAGTATAGTGTCGTGTCCAGGAGCCCAATTGTGCGTGTTCAAGTCCCAAGTTCTTCACTTGCTAGTCATGTGGTTTAGACAAGTTATTTGGTCTCTGGGCCTTGATTTTCTCATCCATATAATACGAATAAATTACAGTGTCTAATAAATAATAGTTAATGTTTAGAACACATGCAATGTACCTAGAACATGGTAGGTGCATAACAAATTAGCCAATGGAAACTGTTTGCCATACTGGTTTTCTAAGCAGAACTACACTTAAGGCTAAGTCAACATTTCTCAAGCCCGGCACCTTAACACTTTGGGCCAGAGAATTTCTTGCTGTGAGGACTGCCCTGTGCATTACAGGCTGTTTAGCAGCATCCCTGGACTCTATCCAGTAGCATCCTACCCCCAGCTTGTGTTAACCAAAAACGTCTCCAGACACTGTCTCTAATGTCCTTGGAGGAAGGGGGAGGGGGACAAATAATTCCCTGTTGAGAATCTCTTGGCTGTTTTCAGGATTCAGGCTATAACCTCTTAACTGTCAGGCCCTGAATGCAAGGATTATAGTTATCCAAGGATGTGTTGTATCGCTCGAGACCAGGGGTTCCAAAACTTAACTGATTAATGAAACCACTTGGGTGCTTTGTAAAAAACAAACCAAAAAAAAGCACCAGTGCCTCAGCCTCAGAAAGACAAATACCACATGATCTCACTTATATATGGAATCTAGTAAAGTTGAACTCATAGAAGTAGAGAGTAGAATCATAGTTACCAGGGGCTGAGGAGGTGGGGAGGGAGGGAATGGGGAGTTGTCAATCAAAGAGTACGAAGTTTCAGAGAGACAGAAGGAATAGATTTTGAGATTTATTGCACACCATAGTAACTATAATAAATAAAAATGTATTATATATTTCAAAATAAGTAAGGAAGTAAATTTTCATGTCTCACCATAGAAATGATAGGTAAGCAAGGTGATAAATATGTTAATTAGTTTGATTTAATCATAACATATTGTATACATATATCAAAACATCCATTGTACCCCATAAATATATACAACTATGATTTGTCAAAAAAAAAAAAAAAATGCCTGGGCTGGGTGCAGTGGCTCACGCCTGTAATCCCAGCACTTTGGGAGGCCAAGGCGGGTGGATCACCTGAGGTCAGGAGTTTGAGACCAGCCTGACTAACATGATGAAACCCCATCTCTACTAAAAATACAAAAATTAGCTGGGCATGCTGGTGGGTGTGTGTAGTCCCAGCTACTTGGGAGGCTGAGGCAGAATTGCTTGAACCCAGGAGGCAGAGGTTGCAGTGAGCTGAGACTGCACCACTGCACTCCAGCCTGGGCAACAAGAGTGAAACTCTGTCTCAGAAAAAAAAAAAAAAAAAAAAAAAATGCCTGGACCACATCCACAGAATTTGTAATCCAATTCTTTTGGGTAGGAGCACAGCAATTGGTGTTTTTTAAAGGCTCTTTAATGATTCTACATTTTGAAGAGATGAAGCTCTTGGGTGGTGGACTCTTGGTTCATCTAGATCTCTGAAGGCTGAGAACAGTACATGCCCCGCATGCAATGTGCGGCCTCCACAGTGAATAGATAGATGGTGTGTTCATTGGGAAGCTGGAGGCTTTAATGCTTCTCTAAGTACCTGTAACTGCCCTTTTAATCCCTTGGGATTAAAAGCCTATGTAAACAATCCAGATGATGTTCCAGGCTGGCCCTAGAGTATGGGGCTATCATCTCCATGTCCCTCATTGCTGACCCGTGTCCCTTTGGGGTTTGTCACTCTGGAAAAGAGCTATCCAGGAAAGCCTCAACACCAGTTCTGGCCTGGTAGTTGCCCGGTAGTTGCCAAACACTGTTAGAATCCATTGGTGTTAAAAGCATCAGTCATCCACTTATGGTGGTAGTCCATCTCTAAAATTACCACCATAAGCCTGGTTGTATTAGAGATGAAGCAGAGAAGCAAGTCACTTCCAGTGTGGCCCTGCACAGTCAGGGAGAAACAGTGGGGCCTTTGCCTCCTGTGGGGAGCTGAGATTGCTAAGGGCTCCACAGTGGGTCTCAGGAGTGCTCCCTCCACTCATGAGCCTGAATTGCTGCCCCATATCCACACCCTGCCAGCTCAGCTTTAGAGGGTGGAAAGGGACAAAATGCCTGATGCTCCTCTTCACCTTTCTCCAGGCATTCTGTAAATCACCTGACATAACTTTCCCTAATGTGCAGATGCTACTGTGAATTTACAAAAGATATTTCAGATCCTCAAAGTAAGAGTTGTCACGACAGGACAGAAAACTATTGCTTTTTGCCTGTTTTGCTACCTTTTTTCAGCTGTTTCAATACCTAAGTAGCTGCATGAAAGGATAATCCTTTAAAGCATTTTTCTTCTTCTTGGTTACCATGTCTCCTAAGCCACATAGACTTAGCTTATATACCAATCATTATGTTCTTACTGTGCTGCATTTGCTAAGATAGTCAGAGCTTGAGTATTATTACATCCTGATTTGGGGGCTAATAGGAAGAGAGGAATGTGAGGAGCATTCAATGGCAGAACATAAATCCCCCAATGCCCCACAAGAAATAGATACAAATCAGATGCATTTACTAGCCCAAAGTGGAAAGAACAACAAAAGCCATCTTCAAATTGTCACTTTTATCCCAAAGTCAAACAGATCTTAGAAATTACAATCTTCCCCAAGGATCTGTGACTAACTCTGATAGTTCAGCTAAAGACCATCTACACATTTCTATCTCATTATTTCTTACCAGATGCTTGTATATGAATTTAGAGTTTTAATGAGCATTTGATCTTTCAAATATTCCTCCCAATATGTACCACATGCATTACTCTTTTATTAACATTCATCTGCCTAAGGTCACTTGCAAATTTTCTTGATGGAAGGGGAGTTTTGTAAGTATAATTGTAGTTGAAAATTTTTGCTTAATTTATGTTTTAATTTCTGTAATCCAAGCCACAGTCATATCTTGCCTGGATGATTAGAATAGCATCTAAGTGGTCTACCTACCTCTTTCCTCTCCTTTCCCCCTCCTCCTCCTCCTCCTCCACCACACACACACACACACACACACACACACAAGTCAGTGAAATTTTTTTTTTTTTGAGACAGAGTTTCGCTCTTGTTGCAAGGCTGAAGTGCAATGGCGTGATCTCGGCTCACCGCAACCTCCACCTCCCAAGTTCAAGTTATTCTCCTGCCTCAGCCTCCCGAGTAGCTGGGATTACAGGCATGCACTAGTATGCCCAGCTAATTTTGTATTTTTAGTAGAGACGGGGTTTCTCCATGTTGGTCAGGCTGGTCTCGAACTCCCAACCTCAGGTGACCACCTCCCCACTTCGGCCTCCCAAATTGCTGGGATTACAGGCGTGAGCCATTGTGCCCAGCCTGATTTTTTTTTTAAGTAATCAGATCATGTCATGCCCACAGTTAAATCTTCCACCCAAGCATGAACAAGCCAGGTATAGTCTCTGCCCTCAAGAAGCTCATAGTCTAATAATCATCACTGCTAGAAGCAGAGCCTGAAACAAGGGTTTTTTTTTGCTTTTTGTTTTTATTGGTTTTTGCAAGTGATTCATCAAAAGCATGATCTCGGGAGAAACCTGCATTGAAGGGGCAGAAGCAGGATGGGGCAGAAGAAGCTAAGCTAAGAGAGGGTTTCAGAAAAGTCTAACTTCAGCTTGACTTGGTGAGGAGCCTGGGAATATGAGTAGCACCACAGAGTTGTCCCATGTTAAGGCAAGGGGGCTGGCCTTTTGTACACTTACACCAGCCACTCATTAATGTCAGGCTGCCCCAAGGGGAGGGCATCACCTCCTAGGCATTTCTGGGCAAAGTGGTTTCCTCTGGCTTTGGGGAATTTCTGGAGATGGGTGTTTCTGTGAGTCCCTAGTAGCTGGAGGTGGGTGCACCTTCTTTCTAATGAGGATCTTGGCAGGACACTAGCATCTTTTTGCCCCCTAAAGCACTTAAAATCCAACTATTAACAATGGCCTACAAAGTGCTGCATGACCTGGCCCTTGCCTCCCTGTCTAACTCACCTCACACCAAGCTCCCTCCAGCTCACTGATCTCCAGCTGCACAGCCTGCCTCTGTTGCCTCAGCACTCCATGCTAGTCCCTGCCCAGGGAAGTTACTGATCCCTTTCCCTCAGGTCTCTGCTGGCTGGATCCTCAGTGTTTGAGTCTCAGATCCATAGCCTGCTTCTCAGAGGGACCTCCTGACCACCTGATCTGAATGTGGTCACCATGTTGCTCCATTCCTCATCAGCCACTGTCTATCCCAGTGAATATCATTTGTTTCTTTTGTTTACTTGTTTATTGTCTGTTTCCCTTAATTCTGTGGCAGCAACTCACCACTGTATCCCCAGCCTAGAGCATACCCAGGCAAGTAGAAGATTCTCAAAAATATTTTCTGAATAACTGAAAAATGGAATAAATGAATGTGTAGCACCTGAGTTTTCTTCCAGCTTTGTTTTCCTGAAATACAACAAAATCTCAAATTCAAGATGAGATGCATTCCTAAATGCTGTTGAGGAAACTCACAGAGCTCTCTTGAGGATCAAAATGAGATGGATAGGAAAGCAGTCCATGATGTGATAGTGGATTAGATGTCCTTTGTCTCATGCTTGAGGTCCTATGACTATTGTCACTGAGTCTGTGGAAACTCAGAACATAAGTAATGACCTTAATTTACTTAAAAACAACAAAAAAGAAAAGTCATTTACATACAAAATATAGTTTAATTAATAAAATTATTAATAATTTGGTCTCCAAATTGCATCTGAATAAATTACAAATGAATGTTTAGAAAAAGATTAGTATAATTATAATAATGTATTTGGGTAATGAGTATACTTATTACGGAAGTATAAGTATTACAAATTAATATTTTTATAGCTATTACATACTTAGTATATATGTATGTTTGTGCAGTGAGTATACTTATCACAAATGAATTCATCTTTTTATGCTTATTATTCCCTACTAAACCCATCAGATGGCTCATTGCCTGACTGCTATGCTCACTCCTCTTCTGATAGGTGTTGCTAGGCAGATGCAAGCTTGAAGAAGGAGGGGATCATCCTGTGACACCTATTATCAGCTACATCTGTGGACAATATAAAATAAATAAGACCCAGCCCCGGTTTGTCAGGAACTTTCATCCTAACGGGTTACAGAGATCTGAATCCAACCCTTTATCAAACAAGTAAGGAAAGACTAATTCAGATGAAAATGGTGTGGGAAACCATGGAACAGGAGGTTCATGGCTTCTGAGCCAGGCCATGAAAGGGGGATCAGAGCTTAAAAGCAAAGGGGGAACGAAGACATTCCAGAAAGAGGAAGCAGTGGGGAACCTATAAAGGTGCAATCATGTTTAGGGACTTGCAGGTGTCCTGGGGGTGGATTTATGGGAAGAAAGGAGCTTGGGAAGAGGAGGCAATTGGAGGTAGAACAGGAACCCCAGGCAGGGGCAGGACTCCTGGCTGGGGAGGCAAGGCCAGCATGTGGGCTGTGAAGATGGCCAAAGGGCTCGGCTCCATTCCATATGGAACATGGCCTCCAGGTTGTCTGCAGTTACTATTTCTGATTTCACTGATTTTATTTACTGAACAAACAACATTATAAAAATAAGGAAGCTATTTAAAAGAAAAATGACAGTGTACAATCATGTGCCCCATATATCAATTATTTTTATTTGTTTACAGGTTTCCGTTTTTTTCCCATTTGCAGACATGTATTTACATCCATACAGCTATAGGGTAAATAATTTTGTGATTTGATCCACCTGGCAGTAGAATGTAAACATTTATCTATGTTTCCTATAATTATTTTGTTGATGCTAGCATGAGATTGAAGTACCATTGTTAACATTTTCTCTACTGTTGAGCATTCATTTTAAAATATATTTCTATTTACTTTTATCTGCATAAAGTTTTCTTTCCTTCTTTTCTGTTATTTCCTTAAGTTGAATTTCTGAGAGTGGGGCTACTGGGTCAAAGGGCATAAATATTTGCTATGGTTCTTGAAATACATTGCAAAATTATTTTCCCAAAGGAGTATATTATTTTTCAGTGCCACCAGTGGTATAAAACTGACCTGGTTTCATCAGCACTTTGCAAGCACTGAGTATTGTTAAGATTATTAGGATTATTCCTCCCTAACTTAATAGATGTAAAATACTATCTTTGCATATTTTAAAATGCATTCCTCTGGTTACTAAGCAGATGAGTATTTTTCTATGTGAATCCTGCCCCACCCCCAGCTGTCCACCACACCACACCACAAATATCCTTAGCATTTCCATACCGGAGCCTTACCACTTTCCATGTCAACTTGTATGATTCTTGTGTGATATAGAACTTTCTACATATTTGTGGCCAAGTTAATGATATGTTAGGACTGTAAGTAGCTTCACTTCAGTAATACAGTTCTAGTGGTAAGTTTTGATGGTGTATACAGGAAGGAGAACTAGCTAAAATACTGTTAGAGGCGTACAGTAGGAAGTGATGAGGGCCTAAAGGAATGGCTGAGTTCAAAGAAGGAATATGTATATCCGTCCTTTTGGAGGTAGAAAATAAGGCTTTGCAATTTAGGAGACAAATTCAGCCTAGATGCTTCTATGGCTGAGTATGGCCTATCAACCACAGTATAAACTACTCAGATTCTCCTACAGAGATTGCAGAGATTAGGGGCATTCCCTAGATTACCCTAACAGAGATTTTATTTAGACGAGGGAGGGAACTGGAGGCCATTGAGAAGCCTAGAGGATGTGGTGGTAAGCTGAGGCAGACGAGTTCTAGCAGCCTGGAGGAGGCCTGGGCCACAGTGGATGGGGAGGGGACTGGGGCACTGGGGACTACTGTGACTAAACCAAGCTCTTCCTGCCTAGCAGGCAGCCAGAATTCCCAAGATAGGGAAGGACCAATGAACTGGCAGAGCACACTGTTCTTGTCCAGTCCACAGATAATATCAGAGATGCTAAACCTCTCACCAGATCCACAGCTAGCCGCCCTTATACATTTTCCCCCAGATTATTTTTAATAAAAGCAACATAATACTTGTTTTTCTTTTTATTATTATTAATATTATTATACTTTAAGTTTTAGGGTACATGTGCACAACGTGCAGGTTTGTTACATATGTACACGTGTGCCATGTTGGTGTGCTGCACCCATTAACTCGTCATTTAGCATTAGGTATATCTCCTAATGCTATCCCTCCCCCCCCCCCCCCCCACCCCACAACAGTCCCCGGTGTGTGATGTTCCCCTTCCTGTGTCCATGAGTTCTCATTGTTCAATTCCCACCTATGAGTGAGAACATGCGGTGTTTGGTTTTTTGTCCTTGCGATAGTTTGCTGAGAATGATAGTTTCCAGCTTCATCTATGTCCCTACAAAGGACATGAACTCATCATTTTTTATGGCTGCATAGTATTCCATGGTGTATATGTGCCACATTTTCTTAATCCAGTCTATCGTCGTTGGACATTTGGGTTGGTTCCAAGTCTTTGCTATTGTGAATAGTGCCGCAATAAACATACGTGTGCATGTGTCTTTATAGCAGCATGATTTATAATCCTTTGGGTATATACCCAGTAATGGGATGGCTGGGTCAAATGGTACTTCTAGTTCTATATTCCTGAGGAATCGCCACACCGACTTCCACAATGGTTGAACTAGTTTACAGTCCCTTCCAACCGTCTAAAAGTGTTCCTCTTTCTCCACATCCTCTCCAGCACCTGTTGTTTCTTGACTTTTGAATGATTGCCATTCTAACTGGTGTGAGATGGTATCTCATTGTGGTTTTGATTTGCATTTCTCTGATGGCCAGTGATGATGAGCATTTTTTCATGTGTTTTTTGGCTGCATAAATGTCTTCTTTTGAGAAGTGTCTGTTCGTATCCTTCGCCCAGTTTTTGATAGGGTTGTTTGCTTTTTTCTTGTAAATTTGTTTGAGTTCATTGTAGATTCTGGATATTAGCCCTTTGTCAGATGAGTAGGTTGCAAAAATTTTCTCCCATTCTGTAGGTTGCCTGTTCACTCTGATGATGGTTTCTTTTGCTGTGCAGAAGCTCTTTAGTTTAATTAGATCCCACTTGTCAATTTTGGCTTTTGTTGCCCTTGCTTTTGGTGTTTTAGACATGAAGTCCTTGCCCATGCCTATGTCTTGAATGGTATTGCCTAGGTTTTCTTCTAGGGTTTTTATGGTTTTAGGTCTAACATTTAAGTCTTTAATCCATCTTGAATTAATTTTTGTATAAGATATAAGGAAGGGATCCAGTTATAGCTTTCTACATATGGCTAGCCAGTTTTCCCAGCACCATTTATTAAATAGGGAATCCTTTCCCCATTGCTTGTTTTTGTCAGGTTTGTCAAAGATCAGATATTTGTAGATATGCGGCATTATTTCTGAGGGCTCTGTTCTGTTCCATTGGTCTATATCTCTATTTTGGTACCAGTACCATGCTGTTTTGGTTACTGTAGCCTTGTAGTATAGTTTGAAGTCAGGTAGCATGATGCCTCCAGCTTTGTTCTTTTCACATAGGACTGACTTGGCAATGTGGGCTCTTTTTTGGTTCCATATGAACTTTAATGTAGTTTTTTCCAACTCTGTGAAGAAACTCATTGATAGCTTGATGGGGATGGCATTGAATGTATAAATTACCTTGGGCAGTATGGCCATTTTCACAATATTGATTCTTCCTACCTACCCATGAGCATGGAATATTCTTCCCTTTGTTTGTATCCTCTTTTATTTCATTGAGCAGTGGTTTGTAGTTCTCCTTGAAGAGATCCTTCACATCCCTTGTAAGTTGGATTCCTAGGTATTTTATTCTCTTTGAAGCAATTGTGAATGGGAGTTCACATGATTTGGCTCTCTGTTTGTCTGTTATTTGTGTATAAGAATGCTTGTGATTTTTGCATATTGAATTTGTATCCTGAGACTTTGCTGAAGTTGCTTATCAGCTTAAGCAGATTTTGGGCTGAGATGATGGGGTTTTCTAGATATACAATCATGTCATCTGCAAACAGGGACAATTTTACTTTCTCTTGTCCTAACTGAATTCCCTTTATTTCCTTCTCCTGCCTAATTGCCCTGGCCAGAACTTCCAACACTATGTTGAATAGGAGTGGTGAGAGAGGGCATCCCTGTCTTGTGCCCGTTTTCAAAGGGAATGCTTCCAGTTTTTGCCCATTCAGTATGATATTGGCAGTGGGTTTGTCATAGATAGCTCTTATGATTTTGAGATACGTCCCATCAATGCCTAATTTATTGAGAGTTTTTAGCATGAAGGTTGTTGAATTTTGTCAAAGGCCTTTTCTGCATCTATTGAGATAATCATGTGGTTTTTGTCTTTGGTTCTGTTTATATGCTGGATTATGTTTATTGATTTTCATATGTTGAACCAGCCTTGCATCCCAGGGATGAAGCCCACTTGATCATGGTGGATAAGCTTTTTGATGTGTTGCTGGATTCGGTTTGCCAGTATTTTATTGAGGATTTTTGCATCAATGTTCATCAAGGATAGTGGTCTGAAATTCTCTTTTTCTGTTGTGTCTCTGCCAGGCTTTGGTATCAGGATGATGGTGGCCTCATAAAATGTGTTAGGGAGGATTCCCTCTTTTCCTATTGATTGGAATAGTTTCAGAAGGAATGGTACCAGCTCCTCCTTGTACCTCTGGTAGAATTCTGCTGTGAATCCATCTGGTCCTGGACTTTTTTTGGTTGGTAAGCTATTAATTATTGCCTCAATTTCAGAGCCTGTTATTGGTCTATTCAGAGATTCAACTTCTTCCTAGTTTAGTCTTGGGAGGGTGTATTTGTCGAGGAATTTATCCATTTCTTCTGGATTTTCTAGTTTATTTGCATAGAGGTGTTTATAGTATTCTCTGATGGTAGTTTGTATTTCTGTGGGATCGGTGGTGATATCCCTCTTATCATTTTTTATTGCATCTGTTTGATTCTTCTCTCTTTTCTTCTTTATTAGTCTTGCTAGTGGTGTATCAATTTTGTTGATCTTTTTGAAAAACCAGCTCCTGGATTCATTGATTTTTTGAAGGGTTTTTTGTGTCTCTATCTCCTTCAGTTCTGCTCTGATCTTAGTTATTTCTTGCCTTCTGCTAGCTTTTGAATGTGTTTGCTCTTGCTTCTCTAGTTCTTTTAATTGTGATGTTAGGGTGTCAATTTTGGATCTTTCCTGCTTTCTCTTGTGGGCATTTAGTGCTATAAATTTCCCTCTACACACTGCTTTGAATGTGTCCCAGAGATTCTGGTATGTTGTGTCTTTGTTCTTGCTGGTTTCAAAGAACATCTTTATTTCTGCCTTCATTTCATTATGTACCCAGTAGTCATTCAGGAGCAGGTTGTTCAGTTTCCATGTAGTTAAGTGGTTTTGAGTGAGTTTCTTAATCCTGAGTTCTAGTTTGATTGCACTGTGGTCTGAGAGACAGTTTGTTATAATTTCCATTCTTTTACATTTGCTGAGGAGAGCTTTACTTCCGACTATGTGGTCAATTTTGGAATAGGTGTGGTGTGGTGCTGAAAAAAATGTATATTCTGTTGATTTGGGGTGGAGAGTTCTGTAGATGTCTATTAGGTCCACTTGATGCAGAGCTGAGTTCAATTCCTGGATATCCTTGTTAACTTTCCATCTCGTTGATCTGTCTTATGTTGACAGTGCAGTGTTAAAGTCTCCCATTATTATTGTGTGGGAGTCTAAGTCTCTTTTTAGGTCACTAAGACTTGCTTTATGAATCTGGGTGCTCCTGTATTGGGTGCATATGTATTTAGGATAGTTAGCTCTTCTTGTTGAATTGATCCCTTTACCATTATGTAATGGCCTTCTTTGTCTCTTTTGATCTTTGTTGGTTTAAAGTCTGTTTTATCCGACACTAGGATTGCAACCCCTGCCTTTTTTTGTTTTCCATTTGCTTGGTAGATCTTCCTCCATCTCTTTATTTTGAGCCTATGTGTGTCTCTGCACGTGAGATGGGTTTCCTGAATACAGTGCACAGATGGGTCTTGCCTCTTTATCCAATTTGCCAGTCTGTGCCTTTTAATTGGAGCACTTGGCCCATTTACATTTAAGGTTAGTATTGTTTTGTGTGAATTTGATCCTGTCGTTACGATGTCAGCTGGTTATTTTGCTCGTTAGTTGATGCAGTTTCTTCCTAGCTTCGATGGTCTTTACAATTTGGCATGTTTTTGCAGTGGCTGGTACTGGTTGTTCCTTTCCATGTTTAGTGCTTCCTTCAGGAGCTCTTTTAGGGCAGGCCTGGTGGTAACAAAATCTCTCAGCATTTGCTTGTCTGTAAAGTATTTTATTTCTCCTTCACTTACGAAGCTTAGTTTGGCTAGATATGAAATTCTGGGTTGAAAATTCTTTTCTTTAAAAATGTTGAATATTGGCCCCCACTCTCTTCTGGCTTGTAGAGTTTCTGCCAAGAGATCAGCTGTTAGTCTGATGGGCTTCCCTTTGTGGGTAACCCGACCTTTCTCTCTGGCTGCCCTTAACATTTTTTCCTTCATTTCAACTTTGGTGAATCTGACAATTATGTGTCTTGGAGTTGCTCTTCTCGAGGAGTATCTTTGTGGCATTCTCTGTATTTCCTGAATTTGAATGTTGGCCTGCCTTGCTAGATTGGGGAAGTTCTCCTGGATAATATCCTGCAGAGTGTTTTCCAACTTGGTTCCATTCTCCCTGTCAATTTCAGGTACACCAATCAGACGTAGGTTTGGTCTTTTCACATAGTCCCATATTTCTTGGAGGCTTTGTTCATTTCTTTTTATTCTTTTTTCTCTAAACTTCTCTTCTCACTTCATTTCATTCATTTCGTCTTCCATCGCTGATACCCTTTCTTCCAGTTGATCGCATTGGTTACTGAGGCTTGTGCATTCGTCACGTAGTTCTTGTGCCGTGGTTTTCAGCTTCATCAGGTCCTTTAAAGACTTCTCTGCATTGGTTATTCTAGTTATCTGTTCATCTAATTTTTTTTCAAAGTTTTTAACTTCTTTGCCATTGGTTCGAACTTCCTCCTTTAGCTCGGAGTAGTTTGATCTTCTGAAGGCTTCTTCTCTCAACTCATCAATGTCATTCTCCATCCAGCTTTGTTCCATTGCTGGTGAGGAGCTGCGTTCCTTGGAGGAGGAGAGGTGCTCTGATTTTTAGAGTTTCCAGTTTTTCTGCTCTGTTTTTTCCCCATCTTTGTGGTTTTATCTACCTTTGGTCTTTGATGATGGTAACATACAGATGGGTTTTTGGTGTGGATGTCCTTTCTGTTTGTTAGTTTTCCTTCTAACAGTCAGGACCCTCAGCTGCAGGTCTGTTGGAGTTTACTGGAGGTCCACTCCAGACCCTGTTTTCCTGGGTATCAGCAGCAATGGTTGCAGAACAGCGGATATTGGTGAACCGCAAATGCTGCTGTCTGATAGTTCCTCTGGAAGTTTTGTCTCAGAGGAGTACCTGCCTGTGTGAGGTGTCCATCCACCCCTACTGGGGGTGCCTCCCAGTTGGGCTACTTGGGGGTTAGGGATCCACTTGAGGAGACAGTCTGCCCGTTCTCAGATCTCAAGCTGCATGCTGGGAGAACCACTACTCTCTTCAAAGCTGTCAGAGAGGGACATTTAAGTCTGCAGAGGTTATTGCTGTCTTTTGTTTGTCTGTGCCCTGCCCCTAGAGGTGGAGCCTACAGAGGCAGGCAGGCAGGCCTCCTTGAGCTGTGGTGGGCTCCATCCAGTTCGAGCTTCGTGGCCGCTTTGTTTATCTGCTCAAGCCTGGGCAATGGCAGGCACCCCTCCACCAGCCTCGCTGCCACCTTGCAGTTTGACCTCAGACTGCTGTGCTAGCAATGAGCGAGGCTCCGTGGGCGTAGGACCCTCCAAGCCAGGTGCGGGATATAATCTCCTGGCGTGCCATTTGTTAAGCCCATTGGAAGAGCACAGTATTAGGGTGGGAGTGACCCGATTTTCCAGGTGCCATCTGTCACCATTTCTTTGACTAGGAAAGGGAATTCCCTGACCCCTTGTGCTTCTTGGGTGAGGCGATGCCTTGCCCTGCTTCAGCTCACGCACAGTGCACTGCACCCACCGTCCTGCACCCACTGTCTGGCACTCCCCAATGAGATGAACCCAGTACATCAGTTGGAAATGCAGAAATCACCTGTCTTCTGTGTCACTCACACTGGGAGCTGTAGACTGGAGCTGTTCCTATTCGGCCATCTTGGCTCCACCCCCTAATACTTGTTTTTCTAATAAGGACCTTCAGTCAATCCTCCCAGCACTCTGGAATGACCTGCATTTTGGGGCCCATTTTGGGACCTTTATTTAAAGTCCTTATTAGAAAAGGTGAAAAGGTGATGTTAAAGTGTTGGCTAATTTGGAAGAGCTGCTTGCAGTAACCATCAGGCTGAAATTCAGTGAAATTAAAGCCCATTAGGGAGGGTTTACAAAGACAAAGTTCCAACAAGCAAATCCATTAGCATCAGTTACAGATCCTTAGCTGATAATAAACTACTGCCCAGAGAAATCTGACTTTTTGTTATGAGGGCAGGGGACACATACATATATGTCATGTTCTGTCATAATTGTAACTGGTTATTATATTTACAGATGGTGCACAAATATGCCGAATGTCCCTTACATGGTTGTTAAAGATTTCTTCCTGAATTAATTGACTCCCTCCCAGACAAGCAAAGCCCGTGTGTTAAAAAACAGACCTTTCAGCATGATGTGAGCAAACGGCCCTGTGTGGAGTAGTGGTTAAGAATCATCAGCTTGGGCAAATTGTTTAACTTTGCTTTTCCCTCATCTCTAATGTGGGGATAACACTACTTGCCTTATAAAGTTCCAGTACATAGTAAGTACTGGACAAATTCTTCCAGGAATTATTCTGCTCCATAGCCAGCACTAGTTAGGGGACCAGCTGGGTATCATCTCAGTGGCAGACAAGGCACAGCCCACTGCATGTTGTTACACTCTATTACTAGAAAAAAAAAATCTCTATTTCTAACCTTAACCTGTTCTGTCAAAATTAATATTTTATGATATTATTAAAATGTTATGTATAATCTATATACATGTATATATAGCATTAAATGTGTAATGACTGGAGAAACAGGCATAGCCAGTATGAATTTGCTTTGTGCCTCTTGCTGGTAAGATATCTCACATATTAACTGCTGCTTGGTGTAGTTCAAGCTCTGAAGTAGGCATGTCTGGGTTCATATTCTGGCTGTGTGACCTCATATGGGTTACTTAGCCCTCTGCCTCAGTTTCCTCCTTTGTAAAAAAAAAAAGATCTAGTGATTGTGCTAATGATGGAATTGTTGCAAGGATTAAATTGATCAATACATGAAAATCATTTAGAACAATGTCTGGCACATCATATCCAATAAATGTTGGCTCTTAGCATTTAAAAATTTTTCTGAACTATATGAAGTCTGGCTCAGTGTCTCCTGCCCAGATTGGAAGGAACTTTGGTCTCAGTCATTCTGGGGGCACCTTTTTCTGTGTTGTACCATGGCCCTGAAGACTCACTTGTGTACCTAAAGGAGGGCTCTTGGTCTATGCCCTTCTCCTATGGACACCTGATGCCACTAACAAGTGCTGATCACCACAATCTGTCCTAAGCTGTGGCTCCATCTTATGCATTCAACAGAGGTTTTTTTTTTTCTGGGTTTTTTTGTTTTTTTTTTCTTTTGTTTGTTTGTTTGTTTGTTTGTTTTTGAGCACCCGTTGTGTCCCTGACACTACAGCAGGTACTGGGAATAAAACAGAAAAACAAAACAAAAGAGAATTAACCCTTTCCTCCTGGAGCTTCAAATGCAGCAAGACCCCTGAGCCAGGCTGGTGCTAGGGCCCTCTTCAGGATTTCCACAAAGAAGACCCTTGTCATTTGCTCAATCCTCTCAGTACTCTGGAATGACCTGCATTTGGGGGTCCATCTACTTCCAAGGCAGGGAGTTCAACTGGAACTTGATGTCTGCCACCCCACAGAAGACATTCAAACCCCACTCCCCTTTCCTGGTCTCAGAAAACATCTCTCAAACACCAAGGACTCTCCTCCAGACTCTCCTCTTCACCGAGCCCTAATCCCTCCCAAAAGCCTGCATGTGATATTCAGAACCATTCCTAAAAACCTCAAGAAACTATTAACTTCTTCCTCAGCTATGACCACCAGAACACAGAGCTCTCCTGGCCACCTCCTAAGGAGGTGGAAGGGAAAACGTCACTCATTCTTCTATGATGAATCTTCAGGCAAGCAAACAAGACAGGCTCATCTCCCAGGAAGGTTATTCAGACACCCGGACATACAGATGGGGTCCAGGTAGGCGAGCGTTCATGGCTTAGAGAGCGGTAGGCAGCATCTGAACCACAGTGCTGTCAAAGGGAAGGAAGACACAGAACAGATTTTTGTGTCTGACAACCAGAAGGAAGTTAACAAGATTTTGAGACAGTAATTTCAGCAGAGTTTAAGAGCCAGATTTCAGATGGTCATGAGGCCATAGGTAAGTGCAACTAACAACACAGGTAAGTGCAGCTGTTGTTTGTGAGATGTTTCTACCTCTGAGAAGGGAGAGGAGCACAGGATGAACGTCAAGGCAGAGAGAAGATGAAGATCGAGGAAGAAGTTCTTGCCCCACAGGCCCATGGAGAAGGAGACAATGTGGAGTGCTGACAACTAGAAACTGATGGGCGGTGTTCGACTTATCTTTTGGTGCATAAAACTTGGTGGTTTTGGAAAGAATCAATCATTTTAATTACTCACAATTCTGTAGGTCAGGAAATCAGGCAGGATTCAGCTGGGATGTTCTTATGCTAACATCATTTGTTCAGCTGTATTCAGTTGGTGGTTTGGCTGAGACAGAAGATGTCAGAAGGCTACACCCACATGGCTGGCACCTCAATGCTCCTTTATTTGGTCTCTCTCCCTGCACATGGATATTTTGAGCTTCCTCACAGCATAGGGGTCTCAGGGGAGCTGGACTATAGTATGGCAGCTGCCTTCTAAGAGGTAGCTTTCTCAGGAGATACTGAAGATGTCTAAGGCACAGTCTTGGAAAGTGTCACAGCATCCTCTCCAAAGTAAGTCATTGGGAGTTAACCCAGCTTCCACCACAGGGATTTAGACCCACCTTTTGATGGTGGATTGTCAAGGTCTGATTCCAGAGCATGTGGGATGGGACATATTGTTGTCACCATCTTTGGAAATGCCGTTTACCTCAGGAGGAGAGAGGAGTGAGAGTTCCTACTTGTGGGAGTATGCTGTGGAATCAAAGAGATGAGTTGTGGATTCATTTATAAATTTGTGCATGCATTCGATAAGTATTTCTTGAAATTATACTATGTACTGGACACTGTTCCAAGTACTACAGGTGCAGTGAGGCAAAAATAGAAAGTCCTTGCTCTTATAAAGCTTATGTTCTAGTACAGAGACAGACAATAAATGCTTAATAAACTCTAATGGTTGCCAAGTGATGTAAGAAAGCAGGGTTAGAGGACAGGAGGAACTGAGTAGGGGGCACAAGGAAGCCTTCTACTTTGGGCAGAGTTGTCAAGGAAGGCCTTGGTGCACTTCAGGAACACTGTGGAGGGGCACTGAGGCAAGAACTAGACTATCAAAAGCCTTATAGGCATGGGAAGAAATGTGAATTGTTTTTTCTAAGCATAGTTAGCAGCCATTCATCTGGCGTCTTGTCCAGCCGGGAGATTACAAAATCTATCATCAGCCTTGCATCCTCTGACCCATCCTCAGGCCACTGGGCTTCCCTTCTAGATCCTTAGAGTCTGAGGGTAGTGTCTTTGCTATAGGTTTGACATTATAGTGACTAGAAGCCATCCAAATTTGGTCTGGAAAAAAATGTTTAAAAAATCCTGCATAGCTCCAGATGGCTTTGTAAATTAAATTAGACCCACACTGGCCCAGGAACTTTCTCAATCATGATTACATTAGTGATCATTAACATTTAAAGAGGCTGCAAACAGAATACTGGACACTGCAATAAATTATCATTGTCCACTGGGCAGGTTCCATGAATCAAGTGCCCCTGGAAATTTTTGAGACTGTCTGATGCTGCAATTTAAATGGAGGATGTTGTTCTGCTTTGCACATGGGAGTACAGTGGGGGCAAAAGTGAAAGCAAGTGTATGTGCAAAAAAATCCACACTATGCATATCTGGCCCATATGTCTAAACTAAATGTCTGTTACAACTCTGCCTGACTCCTAAGGCACCGTACTTTTCCAAGTCACGTTTAGTCTTCATCTTAGCACGACTCACAAGACCCATTACTCCTCAAAGGTCCAGCCACCCTGAGCTACCTGCATCTCTCCTCACATGCCAGGTTCTGAGGCTTCAGTAATAACAGCAACAATAACAACAATGTTTTAAGTTCTTAATCTGTGCCCTTTACCATGCCAAGTGCTTTGAATATACTCATTCAGTGTGTCATCAATATTGTCATCTCTGCTTTACATATGAAATAGACAGCTCAGGGGCGAAGTAACTTGCTCAATCTCACACAGGCAGTCACAGGCAGAGGCAAGATTTAAAGCAAGCACTGACTCTGGAGCCCAAATGTTTTGCAGCTCCTTCTCCTCAGCATGCTCTTCCTGACTCTCTCGGTGGCCTGGGTATAGCCTTCACACTCTGCACAAAAATCCTTCCCTCAACAAGGCATTCCTCACTGTCCCTCCACATCCCTGCTTGGGCTGGGTGCCTGTCCTCTGCTGTTCCATGACACCCCTGGTCAACTCCTGTTAGGGCACTGTTGGAGCTACATTGAACTTGCCTATTTAACTGTCTCTCTGACAGGCATTGAGGGCAATGAGAGCCAAGACATTATTATCAACTTCTGTGTCCCTAGTGCCTGGCTCAGTAGATATTTGTTGAATGAATGGATGCGTAGATAGATTTGAGTGTAGGTAGATGTGGCTTTAAATATATCACAATATCCAATGGGATTCAGTTTTACTTCTAAAAAATATGAACATTCTGGGAGAAAGAGATTTTATTTGCCATAGTTGATAAAAACTAACATTCAAAGTATGACCAAAATTGACCCGACCCATTAAGAAATTTATATAGGTGTGTGAATATACACACACACGTGTGCACATACACACATATCATGGTGTGGGGGATGGCCCCTGATGACAAAGGGAGCAACAAACAAACAAGTGCCCAGGGTACCTTACCCTTGAATGCTGAGTATTCATATCCTCATCTGACATCTGAGAATAGGGAATCAGAGGTCTCCTGCATGACCAAGACATGCCCTTTACCAGAAATAATGTTTCCCAGTTTTGGGGTATGATAAATTTCCACATTTCTTGGATAAGTGAAGACAGCAATTGAAGTTGTCCAAACTGAAGCCTTGCATGGCAGAGTAAGCACAGATAGCACCAAGAGGACAGAAGTATTTTAGGGTAGGAGTGGGCAGGGTGATAAATGGAATTAGGAGATGCCCTTTAAAAGTGCTCTGTGCACTCTACATGTGCAGAGTTACAGCGTTTGTTGGAGGAGAGTGGATGTCCATTGATAGGCACACCCCATTGTTTGCATAAGGCCCAGAATCACATGAAAAAGAACTAGAACTCTGTCTACATGGGTCTTTGTTGGTCAGGTTGATGCTGGGAAATGAAAGGGCAGGAAATAAGGTTAAAAATTCCCAGAAGTAAGAAATCTGATCAGGACCTAAGTGTGAGGGATGAGCAAGGTTTCTGAGCTCAGCATGAGGTGGTCCTTGGACCCTTTTCACCTCCCTTCTCACAAACCAAGATGAGCTATGTGCAGGGAGCTAAGGATCTCATTCAGGATTTTACACCTCTCTTCATCCTGCCTTAGTGGGAGGCTAACTCACACTCAGATGGAGGTAAAATTAACTATGACATGTAATTCTCATCTTGGAATTATCAGAAATGGACTTAATGCAGGCCTGGAGCCTGGGAAAGAGAATCTGTGGAACAGTGGAAGGCATTACCTCACTCTGGGTTTCACTTCCAGCAGCTCTGTTGGGGGTCTGCCCCTTTAGAGAAGATGGGCACGAGAAGAGACAGGCATTTCTAGGGAAAATAGATGGAGATCTAGAGACAGGAGCAAAGGAGAGCAAGTGAGATAGGAGCAATGGAAAGCAAGCAACTGCCTTTGCAAAGAAAGCAGACACCCCACACACCAAGGAGGCATCAAGGTCCAGAGGAACCCAGCACCCAGCACCATGTGGGCCCCGCTGGCACATCAACAGAACTGCAGGAGAAAGTTCGCCCCTGAGGACACAGCAGAGGGCAGAAAACTGGTCATACCACAGCATGTGTCCCAGCAACTGGCCTGGCCCTGCCCAGGGCTCATTCAGGAAGGGAGGAGGAAGGAGCTGATGTCCTGCACTTGGTACACTGAGTGACAGGTAGAGTGACTTGAGTAGGAATACATAGAAGGCTATCATGAAACAATCCCCTGTTGTCCAGTCTGGAAAGACTCAGAACCATCAAGATTAGGGAATTATCAGGCTTCCCAAGGGCAGGGACCATGGCCATCTTGTTCACTGTGTCCTCTATTCCTAAAAGTTCTTGGTACCTGGTAACAATAGGCATTTAATACATGTCTGGTGAATGGATGGATCTCTGTCTGCCAATGGTACTAGGTTTGTGCTCACCAGCTGCCAAGACCTGGAACTTTTGGGTTACACACATGTAATTTCTAATGCTTGAATCAATGACTATGCCCTTATTTCACATTTATGTCTCACAATATCAAAATACTGGTATTAAGAATATTTATAACTTTAAGAATTCAAAGGTTAAAATTTAAAATTAGTGACCCTAAATCTTGAGCATATTTTGAGTATAAAACAATATACAAATAAAAGCATCAAGTAAAAATAAAACATGGGCAATATAGATGTTATACATACATCAGCATTATCATATAAATTCAAGGAGATAGACTGAATTTTAAAGTGTCATTTTAAAATAATTATGTAAAAATAAAATATAAAATGTGATTTTCAAAAGTCAATAACTCATTACTGAGTTATATTCACAGTTCTCTGAAAGGAAAATTTAGAATCATAAAGGGATAGTTCTAAGTAAGCTACAAATAGTTCCCTCTGATTCCTTCATCTGCCTGCCCTGACCTAATATTTTATTTGATAATATGAGGGGATCTCTTTGAAAAATGTATGACCACCACACCCCATCCCAGTTCCATCAACCTAGGATGACAATTTTTGTACTGGTCAGACACTGTGGTTTATATTTAAAGAAAGCATTCCCACTCTGTCTTTTTTCATTTAATTAAATATAGATACAGAATCCCATGCAGATTTCTTGTATCAATATTAATACCTTTGGGTGTATGTTCTACTTATTGATAAAGTTTCTGAACTAGAGTAAGAATTATTCATGCAAGAAAAACTGCTTTTAATGACAATCAAGTTTCTCTACTTTAGAGCCACAGAAAGTGGATGAATACTCTGTAAGTGAGCACATCTTTGGTTGATTAAAAAATTCGATGCATGATATAAGTGGTTTGTATTTCAGAAATATTATACCAATCAAAAAGCAGTATGTTGGTAAACAGAAGTTTGCTGAGGTTTAAAAATTGCACCATAAACCAAAAACTGGAACTGCATTTTCTAAACCCTTGAAACCTCCCTTGAGTTAGTCATCATTATGGACATTCCATAAGTAGAGAAACTGAGACCTAAGGAATTAAGCTACTCAGTTCCTCACCAATCAGTGGTGGAGCTTGTATTGACACCTGGGCAGGCTGACCCAGAGCCTGTGCATGTTCCAAACCCCATGAATGTTTGCAACCAAGGCACAACACAGCCACCAGCAAGGCCTGCAGAGTTGCGGAACCAACTTGGGAATATTATCCAGTCAGAACTCAGGCTCAGGGAACTGCTGCTCTTCCTAGTAAGATATCAGTGTCAGGTAGGATTTTGTCATGGGACTTGAAATCCTAATTAGGTCCTTCAGCAAAGTGATTGTTTAAATGGAGTCTGCACTTTTCAAGGCTATAAGTTTGAGCTTGGGTGGCCTCCACATTAACCTGGGTCCTGGCAAAGAAGTGATCAGGCACTTGAGCCATCATGGAATCAGCTGCTTCTATTCTTCTCTATATGTAGAAGACAGAGCCCAGGATGTTATCTTTAGCAGGATGAAGTTATCAAGGAAAGTGGCTTCAAGCCCTTCTCCTTGTGTATTTCTGATTTTTATCTCTACTGAGACTTGGCTGAAAAACAGGCAGAAGGGCAGAGAGAGATGACAGTTCTAACAGCATCTCAAATGGTGAGTCCCCTGGCCTTTGGGGAGTTGGAAAAATCACCATAATCCCTTGTGCTTTGGTGTTTCAGTCTGATTTTAAATCTACCTTGAGGAAATATAGGGTAAATATAGTTCAAAATGCTATCTTTGATGTCAGACTGGCCTGGGTTCCAGTCCAGGCCCTGTCTTCATAATCACTTTTGTGACTGATGGTAGACAAGTTACTTAATCTCTCTGTGTCTAATGCCTCCATATTTAAAACAGAGATTTACCAACCCCACCTTAAAGAACTGATGTGAGGGTTAAATAATATAATGACAGGTAAGCAGAGGACCTGACACAGAATAGTGCTCAACAAATCTTAGTGATTCCTTATTATTAAATAAATACTTTCTGAATTGATATCAGTTTACATGGTACATGGCATACATAAAAATTAAATAATCCTCATCTAATCCAAGAGATAATCCTCAAACCTTATTTTGGACTCATATTTCAATATTGTCCTACACAAGAAGATGAGTACCTGGTTTAGCTTTTATCCCCTCTTCCTGCCTGCCTTTTAGTAAAGATGTGAAGACACTTAAGCATTCATCAGGCCCTGAGTAACAGGATTTGTTCCATTTAGAAATTATTCTGGGACAATGAGAAAATCATGGAGAAAATCTTAGGGGATTCAAAACCCTCAGTTTATCAATCACTCAACAGAAGTTTATTGAGCACCTATTACATGGAAAACATAAGGCTGCACACTCTTGGAGATACCTAGACAGGTACCTAGAGGGATCTTTAATCTTTCAAGAAGATTAAAAATAACAGAAAAGATCAAATGTAGTCACAAGAGTAAGTCTATATACAACTTGACCTATGACACGATTGCCAAGTGAGTGGGTTACAGAATAAGACCCATAGGTGTCCAAGATGTCTTTGAGGGCTGAAGAACTTGGTGGGACTTGGAGGTAGACAGGAAGTTGGGTGTTTTTTGTTTGTTTGTTTGTTTGTTTGTTTGTTTGTTTGTTTTTGACAGAGTCTTGATCCATCGCCCAGGCTGGAGAGCAGTGGTGCAATCTCGGTTCACTGCAGCCTCTGCCTCCCAGGTTCAAGCAATTCTCCTGCCTCAGCCTTCTGAGTAGCTGGGATTACAGGCACCAGCCACCATGCCCGGCTAATTTTTGTATTTTTTTTTCAGTAGAGATGGGGTTTCACCATGTTGGCCAGGCTGGTCTTGAATTCCTGACCTCAGATGATCCGCCCACCTCGGCCTCCCAAAGGGGAAGTTGGGTCTTGAAAGCTGCAGAGGCATTAAACCAGAAAGGAGCAGGACGGACCTTCTTTGAACATAGACAGGGGGTGGCTACCTATGCCAGGTTTGGGAACAGCATGTAGAGCAACATGCCTAGATGGTAAGGCTCAGGAAGGGGAGGAGTTGAAAATAATCCAAGAAAATTTGCTGGAAATAGCTTCCACTTCTTTGATTTCAGGTTAGGGCATAGCCTCCAGGGGGGTGGAGAGAGTTGCTGCCAGGTATGGAGGGCGGCCTCTTTGTGATGCTGTGAAAGGGTAGAGGCAGTCATTTGGAGCAAGCTAGAAGCTGACTCAGCTTTCCATGGGACTCTGGCCATGACAACATAACCAGACTGGAAACCCAGTCACATCAGCACCCTCTGAGCTCTCTGCTCTGAGAGGACTTCTGGCGAGTGGGGGAAAATGCTTCCACCTCCAGAAAGCCCCGCCACAGCTCCTGCCTTCGCCCCTGCACTCAGGAAACGGCTTGCCTCCAGCTCTGGAAGAAGTCCAGCACCCTTTGTTTTGGTGCCAGCACCCTGAGACTGAGACATAGGTTGGTTCATTAAGGACTTTCTTCATCAAAAAACCATTATCTTGTAAGAGAGATGCTGCTGAGTCACAGGCACAGTTCTCAGAGCAACCCAACAATTAAGGGCATTTGTGTAAGTAATCTCTCTTGGTCTAGAAAATTGGAGGTTTGTTTAAAGAGAGGTGGCAGAGTTTTTTTGTGTCCTGCTGTCCCTGGGATACAGGAACAGAGAGCTGTCTTTGAGAACAATGGCACAAGAGACCTAACGTAAGAGTTGATATTGAATATCTGTGGGAATGAAGAGCCTGCAGAGAGGCCCATCTCCTTTTGCTGCCCGGTAGACTTCCAGGAAGGCTCAGTTTGCAACTGCTTGGCAGAACCCCCAGCTGTAGAAATAACCAAGAAGCATTCCAGAGTTAGCTGGGATCAGGGGTGCACAAGTGGAAGAGGAGTCAGAGGAGGGTAGAATCGAGTGTCAGATGTCTATAGAGGCATCCAGATAGAATCTCCCAGCAATGAAAGAGCTATGTGACAGATGCTCAGGTGGTCAAAAAATGGGAAATTTTGAAGGCAGTGCTGCAAAAAGGTGAGTGGGGTCGTGTGCCTAGGCAGGGCATATGAAATAACCCCAAGTTGTAGCCCAAAATCCCCTTGAGCTTAGTTCCAATCCCTGCCTCTCTCCTTGGCTCATTTCTTGGGGCATCCCCTCCAGATGATGGTATGAATTTTTTCCTGGTTCATCTCTTTAAACCCCTAGTTCAACTGCCTTTGGGAATTAAGGAAGTTGTTGTTGTTGTTGTTGTTTCTTAATCTCCTGGCACTTCTACACTGAAAATAAATTCAGCAGACATGAATTCAATCATTTATCTGTTCATCGTGTCTCCTAGCAAGCCACTTTCAGCCTCTGGTACCCACATGCCTCTTCCAGATGTGGTGACATGCAGAAGTGCAGGGAGTCGGCCACCTCACAGGGGCAATGAGGAAGGAAGGCAACTTTGGTCCTGTGGATGGCACCAGATTTGCAATCTGAAAGCAGAGAACTCTGGCCATTCCATTTACTCAAACAGTGCCCATTCATGAACACCACGCCAAAGACCACAGGAGCCCTCCAGGAGGAGTTTTCTCTCCAGCAGGGCATCATGCAGAACTATAACTACAATTAAAGGGAGTGACTAAGAATTACTTGAGAGAAAAGAAAGAGAGACTGTCACCTGAGTGGGGCAGAGTCAGCCTTTCCATTCCAGAGAATTCTGTCTCAGTGTCCCCTCCTATCTCTCCCTGCAGGCCAACTCCTCTCCAGTGCCTCCCTCACCCAGCTCCTTGGACAGTCCATCTCAGTTACAGATGTAGTTTGATTTATTTTCTCTTAAGAGCCTGCTCAGCCCCATGTAAACTCCTTCACAGATTCTTGGCTCCAGCCATTACAAACTGCCTACTATGATGAATATGAATCATGTTGCTGGGAAAATCTAGGCGGTCACATCAGTTCTTCCCTTCAAGAATTTTCCTAAAAGTGTGCCATGCTCTAGGCAGGAATGGCCTAGGCTTAGCTCTTGGTGACATCCATCCTTTGATCATTCTATCCTTTTGTGAGCAAGATGCCAAAGAAAATAAGCCCAAGACAACACCAATTTTCTGAGTTCCTATTCTATTCTAGCTATAAGCTTTTCTTCCATTAGTTCCTCTCTGACCCTACTTTTGAAAATCCTGGTCACACCCTGAGTTCTTCCTGCCTTTGTTCCTTAGCTGTGTGCCCTTTTGGGTAGAGTTTTCTTTGTGTCCTGTTGGTGTGCTTCATTTGCTACTCTCATCCTTCTTGGGTCAGGGATGATATTTTTTCTTGCTTCAAAATCACATGGGAAAAAATCTTTTGATACACATTGAACTGTCTTTGAAGGGCTGCCACAAGCACAGAAAGGTACCCAGATAGAGGTAAACACCAATTTGGGCTTCAGCTATCCACAGCTGGTATCTTATTACATCATAAAGTCTATCTACAAATAAATAGCATGTCTGAAGCTAGGTTGCTTTATTATAGAGATAAATGCAGCTGTGGAAATTAGCAAAGTTCCAATCGGAGGAAGACAGAGCCCCAAGAGACCCCTGTGTTTTAGCTGGGACCACTGTCTTCCTCTGAGGCAAGCAAGGGAGAGTGGGGAATAGTCGTGGTGGGGGATAGTTGCCACTGTGTTCTCTCTTAGAGCTTTTGTTCTTCTGGCCTTCTGCTCAATCTGTGGTGCTGACCTGTCTCAACAGAAGCATGGGACAGGCTCTCCCAGATACAGACAAGAAGAAAATGATGGGGATTGCAACAGGCATCTTTCCTAGGCAGCTGTAGTGCAGGGAGCCATAGGGTGAGTCAAATACTCGTCTTCTATTTCACAGCATGTGTCGCGCCTTCTAATCAGACTGTTTCTGCAAAGCAGGGCCATTTCAGTATCCACAGAAGGCTGGCAGTTGAAAAACAAAAGTGACTGCACCCCATGCTCACCCACCACTCCCTCTGAGACTGTGCTATGACTAGACCCTGAGAATTACAGAAATGTCTGCATGACTTTCCATTGCCTGCTCCTCTTCATTATGAGCCAGAAAGGGCCCAGGATGTCTTATGACCTGCAGCCTGGGGGTTCCTCCCTGGGCTGAGGATAATCCATTGCTATGCTTAGAGAGAAAGCATAGCAGTAATGCCACAAAGAAAAGCCAGTAATGCTGCAAAGAAAAGCCTCATTTGCATCTAGTATTTCAAGTAATGGTATTGTCAGGGGCTGTAGGGTCAAAGAAACCTTTGATAATGTCCTCAAAGATAGTTTGGCTGTTACTGTGAGTTACCGTGAGTTCACAGAAATGGGAAACATGTTGTCCCTTACATTGCAAATTTTAAAATAGCTCTATTTATATTGCTCTTGTAATGAAAAGGGAATGTTTCACATTTCCCAGGAATCGTTGTATATGTCCCCTTAATACTCAGTGAGGCAAATGAGATGAAAATCAGCACATTACGTTCCAGGGTACTCAGTTGATAAGTTGTCCCTTTGAAAAATGCCCAGTCTATCTTCTCTAGTCCATAGTGTCCAGCCATGCTCTGGAAGCACAGAGGTATCCTGAGTGTGGCCAAAGGGCAGACCTGTCAAAAGCAAACAATGGCTTCCTCCTGTCATGGGGAAAAAGATAAGCTAACAAGTATATTTTTTTCAAATGTAAACTTTATTCCCATAAATTTTGCTTAAATATTGCCTATTATCAGTTTCCAGTTGACCCTGAGTCAACTAAAAAATGGCCAAGCAGCAACTACTAATTGCAGAAAAGGGATGTTCTGGTGGCAACAACTAAAGCCAATATGCTGGATCAAGCAGAAAACAAAACATTTTGCTTTTGAATATAAAAGTGTCTCATGGACCACATGGGTAGAGTGGAGCTGGGCCCTAAAGAGGTCAAACACTAGCTCAGCCTCTTTCTGCACACCATTCTGTTTCTGTTTTCAACAGACTTGTTTTGCTACTTAGTCCCCAAAGTCGAAGATAGCTGCCCAGATCATCCAGGGTTACATGTTAACTCTCTACTAAATAAATAGACTGCCTCTCTCAACATAGTCCCAAACACCCAGGAGAGAAAACCTGATAGGCCCAGTTTAGGTCAGGTTTCCACTCCTAGTCCAATAAGCTGAATCCAGTGGTGAGGGCAGGACATGGCCACACAATAGAAAATGGCCACAAGAGGTCTGTCTTGTAACCTAAGCATTAGGGCAGAACAGTTCCAAGAGAAAGAAGTGGTGGTAAGAAGGGTGCGTGATGTCCCAGAAGGAAGCTACTCCGTGGAGGATCCAATGTGGCGGTGCTCCACGCCACAAAAAAAACTGGATTCAAGCCCAACACCACTGGGATCCAGTGAGAAAATATTGAGGAGTTTTAACACATCCTCTGGGAACACTGTAAGCATTTTTCCCTAGACTACATAGGAAAAGAGAGGGGATTTTTTTTACAATATCATTTAATCCTCCAAGACAATGTGATAAGCTCTGTTTTGCAGATAAGAATATTAAAGCTCAGAGAGGTTAAGTAGCTGTCCCAAGGTCACCCAGCTAGTAGGGGGTAGAACAAAATTCACACCCATGTCTGACTCCAAAACCCCATTCATGCTCCATCCATTCCTCTGTATTCCTTCCCAAGTGAACTCTGCCCAGAGATAAGTCTCCCTTGATCAGCTGAACAGCCTGAATTGAAGACAAGCATGTACCAAAAAGCTGACCTTCATTTTCCGTGCCTTAGACTTTTCTAGGCCCAGTTTGCAAAGTGTGAATTCAGCCAGTCTTGCAAGGACTCTGGCCACAGCACAAAGTTCCTCAGCATCCCCAAGTCAGAAGGCCCCCTTCCTACGCCTCCCCCCCACCCACTGCAGGTTCCTCAACCACCCCCCAGATGGAGCATTTCAGCCCCCAGCTACTCCTAGGTTGTATACTGTTCAAGTGCTATCAATGCCATTTTCCTGTTTGCGTTTTGTTTTTGTTTTTGTTTTGTTTTTACAGTTCGTTGCTCATCCTAACTGTCAGCAGCAATTGCTTACCATGTGGTATGAAAATCTCTCAGGCTTACGTCAACAGTCTATCGCTGTGAAATTCCTGGCTGTCTTTGGAGTCTCCATAGGCCTCCCTTTTCTCGCCATAGCCTATTGGATTGCTCCGTGCAGCAAGGTACAGACTGCTTAAGGTGCATGTCGTTTGCGGTTATTTCTTCTCTCTTTTTAGGATGATCTGAAGTCCATTTTGTTCAAATTAGCAGCTGATTTTTTCCCATATTTAAAGAAAATATTCCTGAGATACCCGGTGAAAGTAGGAAACCACATAAAAGGAAAAATGTTAAGACGTGCTTTTTTAAATATTTTTTTTCGAAGAGAGAGAGGAGCAATAAAATTTTAAACATGAGAGGCATAATTTGAAAAGATCAGTAACAGAGTTGAGAATAAAGATACTTTTCTTCTTCTAATTATGCAATGTCCTAAGCATGTCCTCCAAACCCACAGTATAATAATTATAATCATGGTAACAGTAATAGCCAACATTTGAGTAGTTTCTCTTCTCTAAGCCCTTTTCATGGAATATCTCATTTCACAGCCTCAATTACATTATGACATGTATGCTTGATGAAGTAGGTCCAGAAAAGAGAAATGACTAGTAGGCTGGGAGTCAAACACAGCTCATGCTGGGGCACTGCAGACCCATTGCAACATCTTCCTAGTTTTCCTGGTCCCTTTGATGAGGTTCTGGCTCACATGGGCAGCTAATTAGGTTGCAAGAAGGAAATAGGCAAAGGAAAGGGAAGAAGAGCTCAAAAGGAGTGTTATTTCCCTGAGGGGGAGTGTCCAGTGCCCACTAGTGACGGAAGGAGTGGAACCTGCAGGTGCCAAGCTGCCCTACTACCAGCTCCACCATCCCCACATCCCAGTCACATGAGTCAAAGCTGTAGAAAGTACCAGCACTCCAGCTTCGGGGAAGAGTCAATGCTTTTAAGACCAAACCATGCAGAAATTTTGAAGTATGTTTCATGGGTTTAAGATTGTCACTAAAGGTTCCAAAGCTGCATTTACCTAGTGATACATTTAAAAAGGAATTAGGCTTAGGTAATCAACATTCAGTAGAAGAAATATGACTACAGGGAGATTAGTTCCACAGGCAATTTGATCAGGTAATGTGGTTAATAAAAGTGTCACCAGTGAACCAACCCTCTTGTCAACTCCACTTAGGAGTAACTCATACCAGAATGACAGCTGCGAGACTTCGGGGCTGCTGGCAAGGCCACCAAACCAGACAGTCAATGAACCGACTGCCTCACAGTAGGTACAGGGTCACAGAGAGAGGTCAAACCCCCAAATCCTTCTGGAGAGTAGTATTAAAAATGGAAGCCCTCTTACTGAACTTTTACGGTATTCAACCTTACATCTATTGAGGATTTTGCTTCTATGGCAGTCTATCATGCCAGGCACTTTCAGATCAGAATTTCCCAAGTTATATATATGTAGGTAAAGGCAGTTTTTTTCTGTCCTTCATTATGAGCTGAAAAAACACAGTGGGTGAAAAAACTAACCAGATTTAAAGCTGGCTTGAAGCTGGTCATGGGTTTTAGGCACAGTCTGTACTGTAAGTTGCCTTCACCCAGAGCCCCAGTGAGTAGGGACACTTAACTTCACTCTCTCTGAGCCCCAGAACAAATTCTAGGCTGTTCAATCATTAAAATAACAGCAACTTTGTGGAGAAAGTGCTGCCAATCCTCACTTTTGCTGCAAAGCTAAATGTGACAGCTTCCAGGAACCTGGGACTAGCCAACAGGAGCAAACTGGCTTGCCTCCGACTGCCTAGTGGCCTAGGAAAAGACTCAGAAAGAGATGATGTGCCAGTTGCTAACTAAATTGTTTAGATTTCTGGTAGCTCTGAGAAGAATCTTGGTACATATGCAGATGTGATCCCATTAAAAAGTGTGTGGTTGCAGAGAGGGATTTCTAGAATTTCTTGGGCCTAGTAAATCTAGGAAGCACCTGGGATGTAGGGGTCACACCTATGGCAGTCTTCTGGAACACTCTGGAGGAAACAGTTGCAGGGATGTTTGGCCCATAACAGGGGTTTCCTCACCTCTGTTTAGATACTCATGTGATTGACATTTGGTGCCCCCAGAAGTTCCAATAAGACTAAAAAAAAAAAGAAACTCAAGATAAACATGAGCTGATCATTAAGCCACTTGTCACTTCTGTGCACCTTCTAGATTCCAAGTCTGAGCTCAGTGCAGTAGAGGGCATGTCGATAACTGAGTCTGTGGCATGAGATGACTCTTGGTGGCACTGCTCATTACAAGCAAAGATTCCCTCATTAAAGAGCTGTTGAACTTGCTCTGAGGCAGCCAAAGGACAGATAAAGCAGTCAAGATATTTTTAGTCTTTCCTTTCACCATTTAGAAAGAAATCTTTTCAACTTTGGCAGAGATATTACTGGGAATTACGGAGAGGTCACATCTGCCATGTGACAAAACCAGCCCCTCTAAGGGTTCCTGATGCCCAGAAAAACCATGTCTTCCCAAAAGGAGGGCAATGGCGAAGTCTCTTAACAGGCTGGCAGCCCTCCTCCTGAGGGGTCACTGACTTTATATCTGTCTATATCTGTAATTTCAGGAAAAGGACGATGTCACTTCAGAGATCTCATATTCTATTGACATTATTACACCTCTTTCTGAAAACTTAGACCTTGATATTATTTTATAAATGTATTCATAAAATGTCACTTGCAAACTTCGTCAACTAACTAATGCCCATCAATGTCTAGCAAATGTTGAGATTTCTGTTTCCAGCCCAATGGTGCATTCACTTCCTAATAGTTGCTGCCCTAATTTACAGACTATTAGGAGCATCAAAATTACTTGATTAGCCAGCCATAATGACTGCATCATTTCTTTCCTATTGAATTATCAAGGCTGTCGATTCTATTTTTATATTGTTTCTGAGGGTCCCTAAGAAAGACAGTTAAATAAGGAAATTATAAGGTGAAAGGTGTCAACATAAGTTCAGCTTACTAATATGTTGGTTGAAGAGGATAACCAAGTCACAGACGGCTACATATAATGATAAATGCAGGCCTGGAGCATGGGACAGGTTTATCTGGGTCAAGAGAAAGGACAGTGATTCTGTTTATCATTTCTCATTGTCATCACCAACTTAGTTGAGCTCAGGCAGCCCACTCGGAGACCAGTGAACTCTAATCCCCATGGATGCACGGCAGTTAGGTCTGTTTGCCTAGACAGTTCTTTATTCTCTCAACAAGGGCTCCAATGTCAAAGGTCCTTTATAGCTGCCTAAGCTGTTTCCATCCTTTGCTATCCTATTCTGATTTGTAATTTAGATTGTTTGCCTGTTAAGATCTCAGAGCCAAAAGAATAAATAACAGTCATCTTCAAAGGTTCAAACAGTGTCTCTATATGATGTGGCAGAAGCCAGCATCATGAAAATGCTGAGGAACTGCACCAGTTTTAATTATAACAGGGAAGGAGAAGCTGACCTTGTCTATTACCTGTTAACCATAACTGTTCAATTATCTTCAAAATTTGCCCCAGGACTCAGGCAGGAGGAACTGTAAACAACTTTAGAATCCAACCTTATGTCTTTGTAGTGTGCAATCTATCAGTCCTTACTGCCTTAAACCTTGCTCAGAGAAATATAAAGTTGGTACCCCCTCTTCACCATCCCAAACATGAACATCTAGTAAGGAAGGCATGAGTGAGTGGGCAGCTTTGAAAGATCTCTGCTTTGCCTTACCAAAGCTGAAATGGCTTGAAAGGGGTCCTCAAACCATGTGGTTCGGGGGCCAACCAGGAGAGGAGAGCACCTCCAGAGACCTCTGTTTCTTCACATTTATCTCTACCAGAGAGCTACACTCAATTAAAGAAAATCATAACACAATTTTTGAAGCATAGCCATGGAGGGGAAATTTGTGTCAGGAAATACAGCATCGGTGCTCTTATGTCACCAATGCTTCTGTTCCCAAGTCCAAAAGGCTAGTCCAGCACCTGTCACCCTGCTGAGATAGGATTAAAGAGTGCCAGAAGCTGATCACTTTCAGACTTAGCCCAGACTGAGCCCTGCAACATTTCTCTGCATCTCTCCATCTATTTCCTATCACAGTTTTTAGCCTGTGTCTCTCCACACTAGAAAATCAGCAACTTTGAAGGGAAGATCCAACTCTTACAGCTTGTTTTATCTCTATCACCTCCAGTGCCCAGCATCGTGTTGCACATAGATAGCACAACAGGCTATCTATAACAGATATCCCAAACAGGCTTGTGGCATAAAGACATAAGGACTCTGTGTGGGTCCACCTTTATGTGAAGTTTATTTTAAGATTCCTCTTAGGAGAATGCCCAGAGACCCTCCAGTGCCACATATTGAGTACTTCCCATACACCAGGCACTGTTCTAACTGCTTTGTGTGTATTAAATAATGCATTGCTTGCATTGACCCTATGCAGTTGGCACTATTTTTATCCCTATTTTATAGAAGAAGAAACTGAAACACTAAGGGATTAAATAACTTGTGTTTAAAAATATATATATGAAGTTGTGGTTTAAACCTAGTCTCTGGCTCCAGAGATCTGCCCTTAACGGCTGCATGCAAATGCACACGCCCATGTGTGCACGCACACACACACACCCCTCTAGTTACACTAGCACCATTACAACCTTCAACACCTAATGTAAACATCTTAGCTGCTGACTAACCGACCTTGAAATGGACTTGATTTAGATCTTAAAAGTTGGTAGGACTTTTTTTAGAAAGAAGTCAAAACAACCAGATGACAAACTCTGTCCCTTCCTTTTCTTTCATCGGAGTCCTACTTTGTAAATCCCTCTTCAGCCCCCAGGACAAAGTGTGGGTTCACAATGAAATGTGTGGAGAAATATCAAGTTGTTACAATGTGTAGACTGACACTGTAATGTAAGAACACTGATTACAGGCACCCAGTAAACACCACCACTATCCCACCCCACCATAAAAGGGAAAAATCCTGAGCCCTATGTTAGACATTTTGAATAAGAGTTTCAGGGGGAGCATCTCGAGGATCTGCCTCTAATTTAACCAGGATCTCGCTAACATTTGAGAATCACCCAACCTTAAAGCTGTGCATGATTCTTTTGGGAATGATTAATCCAAGTTTGCTTTCACTCAGTTTCTAATTTGTAAACCAGGCCCTTGCTTAAGACCATGGCACCCAGTGGAAAGCGAGGGTGGCATTTGGTGAAGGAGACTCTGTCATAAAAGAATAGGAAGATGTTGGAAACCTTTTCTGAGTGATTTACCACAATCACAGCCACAGGGCTATGTTTTTGGGATGTGGGGACTCGCACATCCAGGTACCACTTAGGTGCTTACACTTGTGGGGGCTAAGAGCCCAGTGGCATGGAACACAGAGTTGGTGCTGACCAGTAAACACAGGTGCCCACCCCGAAGGTCCATGAAGGCAATTTATTTGGAGCCAATTCAGGGGCACTATTCAGTTGCTTTAACATTCATGTATTTCTCAGAGCCAAAGAATAGTGGCCAGGAAGCTTGGGGTGAGCCAGAGACTTCAGTTCTACAAGCTTTAATTTCCTAACATGTTCTCAGCTCATAAGGTCCTAGTAATGACTGAACTGCTTTAGCCCACATTTTTTGGGCTCCTCAGTTCTGCACTCCAGGCACAGCGGGTTAAGGCCCACATCTTCATCTCTTTTTACACCTAACGCTGGTACCTGACCCAGCTTTAATGATTCTGCAGCTAAGAGCTGCTGACATATATTGGTTGACTTTTCTCCTTTCTTTTGGCTCATCTGATGGCCTTGCAAATGGAGGAAATTTTCCCCAAAGGTAATTTACTTCAAAAATTATCTGTGTGAGTCAAATAGGGAATTTTACAAATAAAGAAAAAGGAAACCATTGAAATGACTGGATCTCATTTGACCTTTATCAAAGTTTTACCAGATAAAAAGATGCATTCAAACCCAGAAGTACAGGAAAAGAACATCAATTCCCAACCTCACTTTTCCTCCCTATGACCTAGATCAAGTGGGAACTGAGCCCAGGGTAACTTTCCATCAAATCACCAAAAGGCATTATCAGGGCTTTTTATTATGGTTTATAGTAAATATAATAATTTTTGCAGATTCATCTTCTTCTAGAAGATAACAGCTTGAAGGAGATAACAAAACGAATATTAAATTCCTTAAACCAGGTCTTCTGGGGAAACCCAAAGCCAGCTTGGGTGCAGCTACATACAAATTCCAGCAATCAGGTGCCTCACCTGGGTGAGAAGTTGGAGAGGTATACCCCATATCCTCATCCAGATTATTGAAGATATTAGGTACAGCCCACAGATAAAGGATGGGGAAAATGGACCCCTTAAGAGCTGTGTCTATCTCAGAGTTTCCCAGATTTTTCTAACATTCTTGAAACCTTGCTGGGATACACAAGACCTGGTATTCCTTGCCCTCTCTTCAGTCTCCCCTCTTCTCATGCTCTATTCTCCTCCCTGCAGTCATTCTCCATCTCCCCTCACCTCTCATCACCAGTACAGTCAGGAAACAGTGACAAGAAACAATGTGATGATTACCTAAGGCTGTCTCCTGGATACACCAAAATATCCCAAGGTCCTGGTTGGGAAATGGGGCTCCAAGATGCTAACACCATTTGCTAACATGTCAGAATCTTCAAACTAGCTATTTAATATCACATAAATAAAAAAGAGACATGGTTTAATTCAGTTTTTTACTAAATTTATATAAAAATGTTTTATTTGTCCTTACATTTAATCTCTATCACCTCCAGGGCCCTATAGAATGCCACTGCATTCTATAACTAGCACATCTGTCTATTGCCAAAAATAATCTACAGTCCCTATTTTTGTAAGTAATAAACATTATACAGAAGTGTTATTGTAAAATATTTGTGGGCCTATTGCCAGATAAACATCTCTTTATATTTCTGAAGTTATTCCTAGTGTCATATGACAATATGCAGATGAATTCTACCACAAGCAGGGACTCCTAATGTTTGGATATTTTTTAAAACCTAGATTTTTTAAAAAGATAAAAACTAATACTTTATTTTAATAAATGGGTTCTATAGCATCAGAATCATAATAATGTTATGCTAATAACTACAATAATTAAAGTGGATGATAAACATACTGAAGCATATTAAAAGAACATTATCAAACCATCTGATTTATAAATGTTGTGCTGAACATATGTGACTAGGAAAATTCTACTTAGAGAAACCCCTGTAACTGATCTTCTGTTGAACCAACAGTCTATCTCCGGGTAACATTTCACTCTAGGACTCCTGAATGAGGCAGAATGTGAATGTCAAGTAATCAGCCACTGGTTATAATTGAATATCTACCTTGGAAAAGGAACTGAGCTTCAGAAAAGATGTTCCTCTTTGTTCTTGTCTTATTATCGTACCTGGATGAGGGGTAGGGCTTGGTGCTTAGATGAGGGCAATGAGCTGGAAGAGTCCCAACTGAGTTCATTAACAGGAGGTTGGCAAGTACTCAATGTGCAGCCCTCAATTCGATCCCAAAGATCCAAGTGGTCTTTGGATGGGGTGCCAGGAGATAGAGAAGATGTGACTAGTATTTGCTCCCTAATAGGGCATCTTTTGGACCATTTCCAGCTTGTGACATTTCAGGCACTAGGCCAAAAGGAAAACCTCAATGAATTTTAGAATACCACCATAGAGGCTATGTTCTGTAAAGATGCTGCAATAAAATTCAGATTTTTTTAAGCAGGGAGAAAAAAAGTCCTCTATGTCTGGAAATGAAATAATACTTGAGTTAAAAATGAAATCAAAATATAATTTATAAAATATTTATAACAGAACATCAATGAAAATGCTACAAGTGAAAATTTAAGAGAACGCACCTAAAGCAGTACCTAGTGAGAAATATATAGCTTTAAAAAAATGTATCAACATACAAGAAAGGTTGAGAACAAATACTCTTAGAATGAAGCCCAAGTGGGTAGATTAAACAAAAACCGAGCATACTCAAAGTGCATTTTTTAAAATTGTGGACTTTATGCAGACATTATTTTTTCATATCTATGCAGTTGGAGGTATCAGTGCAATCAGCTGTAGCATGATGATTATGTCAGGTGTGTTCTATCAATTTCTCTTAGCCCTCCCACTAAGTCTTCTAAATAGGAAACTATTGACCAAATAAGTTTGGTCAAGGAGCATCTCACATAAAAGTTCAAGAAAAAATGTTGTATGGGTTCAGTTAGCAGTTTCTGTCCAAGATGAAGGATTCTCTGGTTAAACCTTGGTGAAAGCAACGTTATAAAGAAAGACCTACATCCACCTAGAGCCAGTTTAACATGTGTTGCACACATTTTCTTTCCAGCTAGGACGAACCCTGAGGAGCCCTTTCATGAAGTTTGTAGCTCATGCAGTTTCTTTTACGATCTTCTTGGGATTATTAGTTGTGAATGCATCTGATCGATTTGAAGGTGTTAAAACCCTGCCAAACGAAACTTTCACAGACTACCCAAAACAAATCTTCAGAGTGAAAACCACACAGTTCTCCTGGACAGAAATGCTCATTATGAAGTGGGTCCTAGGTAAGCAAGTCACTCTATTTTTATTCTCTCCTTGCTAATTATAGTAGGACATTATTAAACTCTGACTTCTGAACTTCTCCCTCTCCTCTTCAGTGTACTCCTGATAGACAAAATGGTGAGTGGATGACCAACAAGAAAGTCAGAGTCAACTTCTGTCTTTAAGATACACAGACCTGTATACAAATTCCAATTTTGAAAGGAAATGTTTGGGGTGGCGGGGGGCAGACATTTTTTAAGTACATATATTGAACATTCATTATATATGTATTGAAAATAGTTTCATGGGGAAACATATTATTTTGATCATTTAAATATAGTCTACCGGAAGCCTTAAGAAAACAAGTTCAGATTCTAAAAAAAGGGCATAAAATTGCATAGCTTGAAAGATATTTCTGTTACCACTAAATATTGGTATATAGTAGAATTGTGATAATAAATATACTTCTAAAAATTTACAGGAGTAACATTTTCTTGTTGTTTGTGTAAGTGGGTGTACTAAAAGGCTATGAAATTCCCCTTGTTGTGGTATTTCATGCCGCCACAGTCTGCCACTGGAGCTGCCAAGGAAATTGTTCCCAATTTCCTCATTGATTAACTAAGAAAGGCTGTCTTTTACCCAATTTATGAGAACCATTACTAGAAGGAATAATCAAAACAAAATAAAACTGGCAGTGACTAAAATTGAACGTGGCAAAATGTGTTATAGATTTTTCCGACACTGAAAACTGCAAAATTGGTTGGTTAAAAAAAAAAATCAGTCTTAGTAGGAAAAAACTGAAAATTGCAAAAACTAAAATCAGTGACTGTATACAAACCTTATCAATAAATTTTAAGATTTACATCAAAAATATGTGAATTTGATGTCAATATTTTAAGTAAAACAAGCAGAAGATAAAAAAGACAAAAACCACAGTATCAAGACTTGATCAAGTAATTCAATTGGCTTAATGGTATTCACCTTAGATTTTGCTTTCTGAACAAAAATTTAATATTGGTATAATTTTCATTATGTTTATATTCACAAACAATGAGTCAAAATGTATTCAGGATCAACGTGTCTGTGCCATCAATCAACAAAATCACAATAGAACAAATACTTGAAAAGGTAACCTAACATATGGCCTGTGCTAATTAAATAATGTAGCCCAAGAATGCTACAAGAGTAGAACCACTAGAGAACATCCTATGGATGCCTAAGCTGAGACCAATTGGAAAAATTGTGTCTAAGTTCAATCTCTAAATAGGCAAAGGAAGATGAGATGAATGGTTTTATCCAAAGGGCATAAGAAGGACAACCCACCCGGCTTTCCAGGTACTTTATAAAACCAGCAACCCAGCCAGGCACAGTGGCTCACATCTGTAATCCCAGCACTTTGGAAGGCCGAGGGGTGGGGGATCACAAGGTCAGGAACTCGAGACCAGCTGATCAACATGGTGAAACCCCGCCTCTACTAAAAATACAAAATTTAGCCAGGCATGGTGGTGTGCGCCTGTAATCCCAGCTACTCAGGAGGCTAAGGCAGGAGTATCGCTTGCAACTGGAAGGCAGAGGTTTCGATGAGCCGAGATTGCACCACTGCACTCCAGCCTGGGCAACAGAGCAAGACCCTGTCTAAAAAAGAAAACAAAAAAACAAAACAAAAAAAAAAAACAGCAACTCTGTGACCAAAGGCTCATTTAGTAGAGTCACTGGCACTAAAGTTGGGAAGGGACATTAAAGTTTGTTACAGAGTGAGTTCTGTGGCCTTAACTTCACAATTCAGAATCTATCCCAGTTCTCCCTAGTACATACGCCATTGTTTAACTAAATTGAGCATTTTAACACCAGGCAGTTAGAAAAAATCTCACATGTTGGATTTGTGAATAAAATTTAAAGTATTTACAGCACCAATCACCCACCCACCCCATTTTCCCACTTGGACCCCAGGTAGAAGACTCTGGTAAATGCAACCATACTTTCCCTTGAACAGGTGTGGCTACTGTTAATGGAACCTCTTGAACGAGGACTTCCTCTTGAGTCCTCATATTTCTCTTCCCGGGTGTCAGAGCATTATTCCAATATGAGGGATGTGTCTCTAGCTATAGGAACCCCAACTTGTATAGCTTAGATCCTGCTTCTGACCCTCAGAGCAGAGTTCAAGACTGTTAAATCAGAAGTGTTATAGAGGGAAGGACTTATTTCTCATTGGCCTCTTTCCAGAAGGAAAATTCTAATTACTTTTTCTTTCCTAGAGAATGTTTTCAAATTTTTTTATCACAAATAATTTTAAGGAAATGCAAAAAATCAAGAGAAGATTTTTTCAAGAAGTTAGCAATTCATGGCCAGTCTTTGCTCCATCTATAGTTCCCCCACCTCCCTTCTCTCTAACTTTGAATTATTTTGAAACAAACCCCAGCTATCATAAATTTATTCTGTAAACATTTTTGTGTATATCACTGAAATGTAACATTTCTTTTTCCTTTTATCAATCTTTTTTCTTTCTGTGCTTCACAGTTGCTGATATTTTTTTCCTGTGATTTTTGTGATTTTAATTTCAATCAGTGGGTTTTTCATTTCAGATATATTATTTAATTCTTAAAATCTTATTTGTTTCTCTTTTATATCTCCCATTTCCTTCCTCATCATTTTTGTGTTTTCCTTTAAATCCTTGAACACATTTACAATAACTGTTTTGAAGTCTTGACTCCTAACTCCATCATCTCTGTCATTCCTGGGTTGATTTCTATTGACTAATCTTGCTTCTAATTATGGATGACCTTTTCCTCCATCTTGAAATGTTTGGTAATTTTTTGGTTGAATGATGGGCACTCTGCATGTTACGGTTGTGAGCCTCTGGATTTTGTCTTCCTTCAAAGTTTTTGGCATTATTCTGACAGGCTGTTATGTCACTTGTGATGAGTTTGATACATGTAAAGCTTTCTCATAGTGGATCTGGAGAAGACTTACTGTAAAGATTGTTTATCTTTGTACTATAGAGACACACTTCTGGGGTCTCTATTGAATGCCCTGGGTAATCATAAAGGAGCGTCAACTCTGGATGATCAGAGCTCGAATATCTCCCCACTCTGGGTGAGCTCTGAAAACTGTTCGGCTTATAGCTCCTTGGCAGTTGTTTGTGGAGTTTCACTCTATGAATTCATGATTTGGTATTCAGCAAACTTCAAAGGAACCCCTATTTAAATTTTGGTGTTCTTTGTTTGTTTAGTTTTGGTTTGTTTGTTTCTTTGCTTGCTTGTTTTTGCATAGTACCCTTCTCTCTCGAGCTCTGCCGCACAACATCTAATCACCTCAGCCTTCCAAAACCCCATTCTGTCTCATCAACTCAGTGAGACTGCTGCTATGCTTCTGGGATCCCTCTTCGTGCACTACAGACTGGAATGTGCCTCCAGAAAGCAAGCTATGGTGGTCATATGGTTTGCCTCACTTGTTTCCCTTCACTTAGGGATCACAGTCCCATGCTGCCTATTTCCAATGCCTAAAAATATTGTTTATGTTTGCTTTTGTTTTGTTTGTTGTTTTTTAACCTGTTTGTTACTCCATCCTGGCTAGTAACAGAAATCAGAACATTTTTTCTAAAAGAGAATCAGAAAAATATTATCAAGCCTAAAAGAAACTTAATAATTTCTTAGTATCTTCAAATTTCCAGCCAATAACCAAATTTCTTTCATTGAGAGAGGTAAGTTGAATAAATAACCACAAGACTTGCTTCCCCTCCTCCTTCAAATCACTGTTCAAATTTCACCTTATCAGAGTAGTTGAGCAGGTAAGAGCATGCCCTCTCATCCCTCTACTCTGATAAGGGGAAAAGCATTCCAGGCAGAAGGAACAGCATGTGTTAAAGCTGGATTCAGGAGCAAGCTGGATGTGTTCAAGGAACAGCAAAAAGACTAGTGTGGCTGATGTAGATGAATGAGGAGAAGAGAAACAGAGATGAAGTCAGAGGAGGTAGCCTTTGGAGAGTTTTCAGCACAAAAGTGACATCATATGACTTCAGTTTTTAAAGGATCACTGACTGCTATGTAGAGAATAGACGATTGTGGGATACAAGCAGAAGTAAGGAGACCAATTAGGAGGTCACTAATTCAGACAGGAAGGAAATGGCTGGTTTGAGGAGGTGGCAGATTGTGATTACATTTTGAAGGTAAAATCAATAACACAATTGGATTGTATATGGGATGTGAGACAAAGAAAGCATCAAGAACAATTCCAGGTGTTTAGTTCAAGCAATGGCATATTAGAAAGCCATTTACTAAGACAGGAAAGACCCAAGGCGGAGCAGTTTGCAGGGGGAATAGAGATGGAAGCCAAGACTTTAGTTTGAGATACATATTTAGACATTTATTTGGAAATTCAGTTGCCAAGTAGCAACTGAATATACATGCCTGAAGTTCACAGGGGAGACAGGCTGAAAACATAAATTTGGACATATCAATGCATTTAAATTATATAACATCATTGTAACTATGAATGTGAGCACAGAACTGAGGACCAAGCCCCAGAGCACAACAATGTTTAAAGCATGGGAAGATGAGAAGTATCCAGCAAAGAAGGTTAAAGTAAGAGAAGAACCAAGAGAGTGCTGGCCCAGATGCCAAAGTATCTGTGGCAAGAACCAGGGAGTGATGACAATTTCAAATGCTGCTGATAAGGTCAGAGACCTGACCATCAGCTTTGGTAGCAAAGTCCCTGAGTAGGCAACAGGGAATGGGAGTTAGTGTGGAAGTAGAGGACTTGGCCTTAGCAGGAGTGTGAACACTTCACTCATTGTAACGGGAGAGAAGGTGGAGTTGACAGCACAGTGCAGGTGGACTGGGAGATGCAGCAGTGGGAACACGCACAAGTTATTTTCCAATATTTTCTATTTTCTCAATTTTTTACTCAATAAATTTTTTCTACTTATTAGGCACGATATTATACATCAGGCACCATGTCAGGTACTAGGGAAGCAGCTATAAATAAAATTAACATTATCTTGTTCTAAATTGCGTCTGGAGCTCTTTAATTATTATAAAAATAATAATAACTTTGAGAGACAGATTTGAGCACTGTGTTTATAAGAAGGGTCTTTGTGCTGGTGCACCCTGAGATCCAGCATCTGATCCACTCTCTGCTCAGATGTGGAGAGGTATGAGGTAGCATCAGGCCCCTGCTGATGAAGACTTGGAATTCTGCTCCTAGTACCTCCAAGAAGGCCTTGTATCAGCTAGAAACACAACAGCACATTCTTTTCTCCCATGACATACCACACTCATAAATGAAGTACTTTGAACAGACTGATTATAAAGACACCCAAACCATTACTCCCTCTTTATCAGAAGCAACTCTAGAGTTGAACAGAACCTCAGGACCCTAACAAGTCCAAAGTACTTTCAGGAATGGAGAGTTTGGCCACAAAGGGCTGAATGACCCTTGTCCAGGTCTCCTTGCTGCTGCCCCTCCTACCCCCATGACTCAGTCTGTTCTCAATGCAGGAGCTAGAGTGATCCATTTAAAATGTAATTGAGTCTTCTCATTGTTTGCCTCAAGACTCCAGTGGCTTCCTATTTCCCTTAGAATGACAGCCAGTGTCATTATGATGCTCTCACCTCTCCACTCCATCTCTATGACCTCCTCTTCCACCGCTTTCCACCTCACTCACCCTGTTTCAGCTCCCTGGGCTCCCTGCCTTGCACTGCTTCTGCATAGGAACACTTGCCCTGGCTGTCTCCTCTGCCTGGAGAGTTCTTCCCACATGGATCTACATGGCTCACTCCCTCACCTCCTCAGGTCTTTACTCAACAGTATCCTCCGCAGAGTGAGGCTTTCAACCCAAGCTATTTAAATTTGCAAGTCCTCCTAACCCTACTGTCCTCCTAGTCCCTCTTTTTTGTTTCTCTGCATAACCATTAATGCCTCTGACAATACTATATGCTCTATTTTGTTTCCTGCCTGTCTCAATTAATACTGATATTTCTGTAATCACATAGATTTGTAGCTGACTACTTTCATCTTCTGTTTAACTGTAGCCCTCTCTCCACATGGCCGTCTGGTTTTCCCAATCACCTCTTTCAATGGCCACTTGTGTTGACAATAACTTACTTCCCAATCCCCTCATCCTATGGGGCATGCAGGTTGTTCCTCTTTTGATTTACAGTTCTATAGGAAGGCCAAACCCAACTGGAAATACCTTCTTCCTTTCCTCCACATACTTTACCCAGTTCTCAGCAGAATTTTGAGAAAATTCTAGATTATCATTCCAGGATATTTAAGGTATGGGCAGAGAAAGTGAAAGCCACAAGGAGACTAAGAAGACAGAGCCAGAGGCAAAGAAACCCCAGGAGAACATAATATCAAGGAAGCCAAGTGAGGAGCAAGGCTGAGGAAGGAGGGACAAATTTACTGGCAGACATGTATATCCTGGAGAGCCATCAGATGAGGAAAAGACTGAATGAACCAGTGACCATCGCTCCTTCCAGCCTGGAGAATCTCTAACATCCACACATACCATAGGAACCTGTCTTTGTTACTTGCATTATAAGCAGTGATTCCGGGGTAGCTGCAAGAAAGCAAGCTTATAATAAGCTTTTTGACTAGAGATTATAGCACTAGAGATGTTCATCTGAGGACTGTGTAATAATGCTAGTAGTTCCCAGAAAGTGGTCAGAGGCTTCGAAGCTAGCAAGCCTCTCCATAATGCATGAGATTTCTCCATCTTGGAGTAAATGCCCAGGATGGTAGTAAAATACATTTAAAATGCTAGATAGGAGAAGAGCTTGGGAGTGTGTCCCTTTCTTTTTGGTGGTTTTGCCTCTCTGAATGGTGGCTGGCACAAAGGTGGAGCTCAACAATGTCTGTTGAGTGGGTGAATGAGTTCCTAACCAGTGACAGTAAGCTTGTTCCCAGTGGACGGCATGGCAGGAGACAGCACAGTGGACAATAAGGCTCCTGGGCTGCCTGTGTGGCTTTGGACAACTTACTTGCCACCTTCATAAGCGAGTCTCTTCATCTGTAAAGTAGGGATAATTATAGTAGCTATCTACCAGACTATTATGAAGACTTAGCATTTATTAAGTACTTACAAAGGGCCTGGCACCTAGAAGGTACTCAATAATTGGGGGCTACTATATTAGAAGAGGAGGACGAAGAGGAGGAGCTTTGTTAGAAAATTTTTGATCTATTAATATCATCCTCTTGCCTGAAAAACAAATGAACCCCGAATGTGTCTGAGGCCCACATTTGTTGCAAAGGACCTCCTACTGAGATAGTGTTTTGATGTTAGGACTTGTGGGTTCACAGCCACTAGGCATATTCTCTCTCCTGTGAGTTCAAACTGGGGACCAATGGTGAGAAGTTGGCCTGAGAGAACAGAGAGGCAGATGCAATGCCCTGGGACAATAGCCCCTGGGGGCCAGGACCATTTAAAGAATATGCATACTTAAGTCTCACAGGACTTTGAAGGGGGAGCCCTTCTGAACATCATCTGAGGCAGGGATAGGAGTGAACTGCCTTTTAGCCTTTTAACTGTCAAGCTCCATCTCCACAGCCTGCAGGACATTACTCAGAACCTGCCTATAAGAAGCTACTCATTTCCCTTGAGGCTTCCTGGCACTTCCCAGCCTGTTCCACTGCCAGGCACCCCTCCTTAATTATTAGTGAACTTGTTCTCTAGGCTCCACGCATCCCTGAGTGAGGGGAATTTTGCCTGAAGGAGGCTCAAGTGTGGGGAGCGGGGTAGGGGTGCATGCTTACCCCTTGAGCCCTGGGCTCTAAACACTCCTCTGATTGACATGCTGGAGGCAAAAGGCCATGGGGCTCAGCTTGGATATAAAATGCTGAACTATCCTTGGCACTACGGCAGCAGGGGGCCTAATTTCACTCACTAACATACTTAATTTCACACAATTCCTTTTTCATTAAGCATTCCTGCTGCCCAAACCCTTGGGCCCATGTTACTTTTACTTATGGCCCTGGAATAATTTAAATTCATTTGGGTGAATTAATATTTAAATCTAAGAAGACTCATGCAGACATTTGACCATGGAGGAAGTGATTCACAATGCCCAGTGAGAAGCTACTATATGGGTCAGAAAAGTCAGTTTTCTGAAAATAATTTGCATTTCAGATTCATAGAGCTTTTAGTACTTGAAGTTACCTCCAAACTCCAAATTCATTCATTTCAAAATATAGAATCTAAGACCCACAGCAAATCAAGGGACTTAGCCCAAGTCATACTCCTAATAAGTAGCCAAGCTAGAACTTGAACCCAGGGCTTCCTGAATTAAAGCCAATCACTCTTAAGTTACAGCCTGTGACTCTCCTAGTGCCAAGCTAAAAGCAGTTCCACTCAGACATTGAGAATTTTAATTTGGGGGTAGAGGAAAGCAACAAACACTATTTTTCTATCCATTAAAAAATTGATTTTTAAAATCCATTTAAAAAATACCTGTTGCACAGTCACAGATGAAAGCCTATTTCAGTGTTAAGAAATTACTTCACTGAATTATCACAAAAATTTTGATAGGGTATACTTGAGACATAGCTTTGTTAACAAAAAAGGAGGGGGCTGGTTCTGCCCTACCATTGTAGGGTAAACATACCTGCAATATTTTTTTAATATTTCCTATTGTGGGGATTCCAATTTGATACAAATATGCAGACCTTAATTAAATAAAGCCATGATTCTTCTTCAAACAGCTGCTCTCAAATTACTTTTCTCCTTAGAAAACCATTTCAGGCCTGGCGTGGTGGCTCATGCCTGTAATCCCAGCACTTTGGGAGACCCAGGTAGGAGGATCATAAGGTCAGGAGCTTGAGACCAGCCTGGCCAATATGGTGAAACCCCATCTCTACTAAAAATACAAAAATTAGCCAGGCGTGGTGGCGTGTGCCTGTAATTCCAGCTACTTGGGAGGCTGAGGCAGAAGAATCGCTTGAACCCAGGAGGTAGGGGTTGCAGTGAGCCAAGATCACACCACTGCACTCCAGCCTGGGCGACAGAGCAAGACTCCATCTCAAAAAAAAAAAAAAAAAGATGGAAAGAAAAACATTTCAAATCCTTTTATTTCATGGGCCATTTTCAACAGAAAGGGAAATTTTCTGACTAAAATAGTCCCTGGGCATAGTCCTAGACAAGTAAAAGTGATGTTCATCACTCGAATGTGCCCACATGTGGGCCTGTGAGCAAGTCAGCCAGGCTCTGACCACGGCAGAGCCCTCATTACTATCTACTCCCAGCATCATCTATGACGCCAGGCTTTTTCAGCAGCTGGACCCTCAAAGACCATTGTATTATGTAGGCATCTGTGAGTGTGCTTGGGTTAAGGTCTGGGAAAAAAAAAGGAAGAAACACAAGCAAATGGTTGGGTAGAACTGCTGGAGGACTATTGGGTGGGCCTGCTTTGCTAGAGTACAGGGTGTATGAAAACTGTGGAATATCATAAGAAGGTATGACAGCCTAGCTTTGGAGTCTAGACTTTATCTTGGTATTATGAGGAATACACCACAAGTATCTGAAGACAGAAGTGACCATGATATGACCCAAACTTCATGAGGTCAGAGAATAGAGTTGAAGACTAAAAGAGCAAGATGGATCTGACATCCACTAGAGAAGGATCTGCAGAACTGCAGTGATCCTTGGTGACAGCCAGAAGAGTCAAGGGTGCAAGAGTGGGAATACTGGGTAAGGATATGACACAGTGAGGGTGGGAGGGATGGTGAGGCCAGCTTGAGGGATCCAGTAACCCACTAACAGCAGTCCCTCTCTATGGGGGGAATTCAGCTTTGAAGTTCTTAAGGAAAATTAGGAAGATATTCATCTGTGAGACATATGCAAGGAAATGAAGGACAAAGTTTCAGGGCTAGATGCACTAACTTGAGGTCAGAGGGAAGAATGGGAACGGCCAAAAACCTGGAAAGCTGCAGCCCTTAAGGAGTGGGCAGAGTTAGAAAAGCAGCAAAGAAAGCTGAGGAGGAGCAATGGGAGGGGCAGGAGGTGCCAAAGAAAGCAGGCCATCATGTCTGATGAACAGGGCCGAGGGACTGCCAGAAGAGGCTATCGGTGTTAGCCTCTAGGGAGTGTGTGGTCACTGAGCTGGAATTGTTTCACTCACTGACCAGCTGGTGATTCTTTTACCACGTGAATCCCTCTAAAAATACAGGTTAAGTGTAGCATTGTTCCACAACAAAGCTCTCCCAGGTCTGAGTAGTCATAAGACTCTTTGATGACATAAAATATTCAAGAGTCTTTTCTAACTGATTTGAGCCCAATTTTATTTCCTGGAGAGCCAGAAGAGTATAGCAGTCAAGAACAGATCTCCTGCTTCCTAGCAGGGCACATTACAACCATCTGAGCCACTGTCTCATTAGCTGTAAAAATAGGATAATAACAGAACGTACTTTATAAGATTGTTGCAAGGATTTAAGATAATACATATATACATATGGCAGTGCCTAGCACATAGTAGGTGCTCAAATTGAAACTGAATGGTTACGTTTTAATACAGGCATACCTCAAGGATATTGCAAGTTCAGTTTCAGACCACTACAACAAAACAAGTATCCCAATAAAGAAAGTTCCAGGAATTTTTTGGTTTCCCAGTGCACAGAAAAGTTGCATTTACACTATACTGTGGTCTATTAAACGTGCAATAGCATCATGTCTAAAAAAAGTGAGTACCATAATTTTAAAATTACTCTATTGCTAAAAAATGCTAACAATCATCTGAGCCTTCAACGAGGCATAATCTTTTTGCTGGCAGAGGGTCTTGGCTCAATGCTGATGGCCACTGACTGATCAGAATGGTAGTTGTTGAAGGTTAAAGTGGCCGTGGCAATTTCTTAAGACAATAAAGTTTGCTGCACCAATTAACTTTTCCTTTCACTAAAGATCTCTCTGTAGCATGCAATGCAGTTTAATAGCATTTGACCCAAAGTAGAACTTCTTTCAAAATTAAACTCAATACCCTCAAGGCTTGCTGCTCCTTTCTCAACTAAGTTTACAGAATATTCTAAATCCTTTGTCATCATTTTAACAAAGTTCACAGCATCTTCACCAGTAGACTCTGAAGAAACCATTTTCTTTGCTCATCCATAAGAACAATTCCTCATCCATTGAAGTTTTATCATGAAATTGCAGCAATTTAGTCACATCTTAGGCCCTACTTCTAATTCTAGTTCTCTTATTTCCATCACATCTGCAGTAACTTCCTCTACTAAAGTCTTGAACTTCTCAAAGTTATCCATGAAGGTTTGAATCAACTTCTTCCATTTAATGTTGATATTCTGACCTCCTACCATGATTCTCTAATGTTCTGAATGGCATCTAAAATGATAAATCCTTTCCAGTAGGTTTTCAATTTACTTTGCCCAGATCCATCAGAATAATCATTATCTATGGCAGCTATGGCCTTATGAAATGTATTTTTTTTAAATAATAAGACTTGAAAGTCAAAATTACTCCTTGATCCACAGGCTGCAAAATGGATACTACGTTAACAGGCATGAGAACAATGCTAATCTCCTGCACATCTGGATCAGAGCTCTTAAGTGACCACATGCATTGTCCATGAGCAGTAATATTGTGAAAGAAATATATTTTTTCTGAGCAGTAAGTCTCAACAGTAGGCTTAAAATATTCAATATGCCATGCTGTAAACAGATATGCTGTCATCCAGGCTTTTTTGTTTCATTTATAGAGCACAGGAAGAGTAGATTTAGCATAATTCTTAAGGGCCCTAGGAGTTTTGGAATGGTACATGAATACTGGCTTCAACTTAAAGTCACCAGCCGCAGTAGTCCCTAACAAGAGAGTCAGCCTGTCCTATGAAGCTTTGAAACCAGGCACTGATGTCTGCTCTATAGCTCTGAAAGTTCTAAATGGCATCTTCTTTCAAGATAAAGCTGTTTAATCTACATCAAAAATCTGTGGTTCACTGTAGCCACTGTTATCAATTATCTTAGCTAGATCTTCTGATAACTTGTTGCAGCTTCTACATCAGCACTTGGTGCTTCACCTTGTACTTTTATGTTATGGAGATGGCTTCTTTCCTCAAACCTTATGAACACACCTCTGCTAGCTTCAAACTTTTCTTTGGCAGCTTCCTTACCTCTCTCAGGCTTCATAGAATTAAAGAGAGTGAGGGTCTTCCTCTGGTTTGGGCATTGGTTTAAGGGAATGCCATAGCTGGTTTAATCAATCACTCATGAGTTCACTGGAGTAGTACTTTTAATTTCCTTCAGCAACTTGTTCTTCGCATTCAGAACTTAGATATCTGGCACAAAAGGCCTAGCTTTTGGCATATCTCAGCTTGTGATACACATTCCTCACTAACCTTAATCATTTCTAGCTTTTGATTTAAAGTGAGAAATGTGCAACTCTTCCTTTCACTTAAAAGCTTAGAAACCACTGTAGGATTATTAATTGGCCTAATATCAATATTGTTGAAATACTGGGAATAGGGAGGCCCAAGGGGAGGGAGAGACAGGGAAACAGCAGGTCAGTGGAGCAGTCAGAACACACAAAACATTTATTAAGTTTGCCATCTTATATGGGAGTGGTTCATGATACCCCCAATCAGTTACAACAGTAACATCAAAGATCACAAAGATCACTGGTCACAGACCAACCATAATGAATATAATAATGAAAAGGTTTGAAATATTGTGAGAATTACCAAAATATAACATAGAAACAAAAAGTGAGCACATGTTATTGGGAAAATGGCATCAATAGACTTTCCCAACACAAGGTTGCCACAAACCTTTAATTTGAAAAAAACACAGTACCTGTGAAGCACAATAAAGTGCAGTAAAACAAAGTATGCCGGTAATTTAAAATAATTTAAATAGTATTAGTAATAATTTAGTAATCAGTAAATGTGAAGGTATTGAATAGCATTATTCAATAGAAATATAAGGCAAGCAACAACTATGAGCTATATAGATAATTTTAAATTTTCTAAAAGCCATATTATAAAGACAAATAGGTGAAATTAACAATATACTTAACCTATCATATCTAAAATATTAATCACTGTAACATGTAACTGATGCAAAAAATTATTAATGAGATATTTTACATTCTTTTTTCATAGTAAGTGTTTGAAATCTGGTGTGTACCTTACAGCACATCTCAAACTGGACTAGGCACATTTCAAGTGCTCAGTATCCACATATGATTGGTGGCTATGGTATTGGACAGTACAGGTCTAGAAGGATACTCATCAACTATTAGCTCAGGGTACCTCACAGGGATGGCTTAGAGCAGCGGTCCCCAACACCTGGGCCGCCAACTGGTACCAGTCGGTGGCCTGTTAGGAATCGAGCTGAACAGCAGGAGGTAAGCGGTGGGCAAGCCAGCATTACTGCCTGAGCTCCAGCGCCTGTCAGATCAGCAGCGGCATTAGATTCTCATAGGAGCCCGAACCCTATTGTGAATTATGCATGTGAGGGATCTAGGTTGCCGTCCTATGAGAATCTCATGGCTGATGATCTGAGGTGGAATAGTTTCATCTGGAAACTATCCCACCCTCCACCCCCACTCCAACCCCAACCTGTGTTAAATTGTCTTCCATGAAACTGATCCCTGGTGCCAAACGGGCTGCTGGCTTAGAGGAAAGCTGGGGAAACTAGTAACATTTTGTTTATATACTTCTATATTGTTTAGTATGTAACAATGAGGACATATAGCTTTAAAATCCAGTAAGTTATGAAAGAGTAAGAAAAAATCTAATAACCCTAAACTAATGCTCATGACACAGGAATACAGAAGCATTCTAATCTGGGATTTAAAAACAAAACAAAATAAAAAACTGGGTTCTATGTCCAAAAAAAACCCATAGTTCTAGGTTATTGGGGCATTTCTGTAGAATTTGGGGCATGGAGCGGGGGGCCTTCAGAAAGCCCTTTACAATTCCTGGACCTCAGTTTCCCCATATTTAATTTAGGACTGATTGATTCTTTAAGGCCTCCCAGTTCTTAAAGTGTATAAGTGTCAGCAACTGTATTTCTCCTATATTCCCTCCAAGAACCTATCAACGAATGAGAACTCTCTCCTCACTTCCAGAGACAGTGTATTTGTAAGCGCAAGGCCAAGTCTCAAGAGTCTCCTGGGTCTAAATCTGTCTTTGAAAACACGTTTCTGTCTGCCTCTGGCTATCGACGGTCCCAGCTCCAAAGAGCTGATATTTACATTTGTACTCTGGTTCCCTCCATGGCCTCATGCGGTCACAAATGCCGAGAGAAATGAAAAATGAGCCTGGCCTTCTCCTCCCACAGGAATGATTTGGTCCGAATGCAAGGAAATCTGGGAGGAGGGGCCACGGGAGTACGTGCTGCACTTGTGGAACCTGCTAGATTTCGGGATGCTGTCCATCTTCGTGGCCTCCTTCACGGCACGCTTCATGGCCTTCCTGAAGGCCACGGAGGCGCAGCTGTACGTGGACCAGCACGTGCAGGACGACACGCTGCACAATGTCTCGCTTCCACCGGAAGTGGCATACTTCACCTACGGTGAGTCGGAGGGTGCTTCCCCTACTCCATTCTGGCGCTTCCGGGACGTGGGCCTGGTGCTTCACTGTGGCTGGTGAATTTGTAACGTCATTTGTAATCAAGTGGCCCATGAACTGTAACGCAGCTGACTTTGGCAGTTCCACGGTCAGTGCAGAGCATCCTTTCCACCTCAAAAAAACCCTTGGTCCTGGGAGTGTAGCCAGCAGAATAGAACGTGGAATTAGTGACTTTGAGAAATGAATCTTTTTGTGTTAAGGATGAGTTTGTTTCTGAAAGGCCCTTGGGAACATTTCTGTAGTTTGTTTGTTTTTAAGAAACGCCTTGTTTCTGATGTGCATCCAGGAGCACTGAAGGGATATGTATATGCGGAAGAATTTTCTTTCTATATTGGATCCCTGTGTTTTGTGCAAAAATAAATCCTGCTTTCCCAGTTATTGCTTGGTGGCAAGATACATTCTTAGAAGATACCTTAATTACCTTAATTCTTGCAAAACACAAAGCCTTACAGTTTGATGTAGTAGATTGAGACTTTAGGAATACTAATAATAGTTATGTTTATTGAGAACCTACTATGTGCCAGGAACTGTGTAGACATTTTATACGCACAATTCTAATTCTTGCAAATAGCCCGGCAAAAAAGGGTCCTTCTTTTGTCCCTATTTTAAACATGAAGAATCAGGTTTTTATAGCAGGGTTTATAATGTTTCCAGAAAATCCAGGCTTGCCTTGTATAGCAGGGACTCCTGGCCTGACATGATTTGAAAATCATGCTGAATAGCATAGTAGTTATGTCCCCAAGCTTTGGAGTAGAAGAGACCTGGATTCAAATCCTAGTTCAGTAGTTTACTGTGAGATCTTGTTTACTTAACTTTTCTGAGCTCTCTTTTCTCATACATAAAACAGAGATAATAATACCTATGTCAAAAAGTTTGTTTTGAGGGTTGAATAAAATAGTGTATGTGAAGCGCTTTGCACTCTGCTGTGAAAATAGTAAATGCTCACTTAATGGTAGCAGCTATTGTCTGCTTATTTTAACGTAAGTTATGTCTTACTACTACCTTTTTGGTCATTTTCTTGTTCAAACACTGTAATTTCTGTACTGAAACAGAAAGATGTTAAAGGTTGAAGGACCAGTAGATACTTATTAACAGTAAAAAGCAGCTGGACACTTAGTAGGCATTTGTTAATGGTAGCTGCAACATCTTGAAGGGATTGAGTGTTGAATGTCCCTGTTACATGAAGCCGGATGGCTCCGGGACCACAGAATCTTTGTGGTACGACACAACAATGATTCTGTGGTCAGATACAACAATGATCTGCAGAGGGTTGTTCGCTTAATGCAAAAGTTGAGTAACTGCCCATTTTCAGTGTAGATTATGTTACATGTAAATGTGGTAGGGAAATCTCCATTGAGAAATGAAGAGTCTTGTAGTATTACAAATCATCCACCCACCCACCCTGTGCCATTTTGGGGTTTGGCAAATTCAGACTTTCTTAAAGCAAAATAGCTTGGATATTATCCTCTCTGTCTTGTTCAGGGTTCATCAAGGAAGGATGAGAGAATATTGATACTGCATTATGTACTTTTCTTAGTGCCAGGATTCAGGCTGCAGTATTGTCCACTTCCGACTTCTGTTGCTTTATGGGTTGTATTAAGGTCTCACCCAACCCAAAGCATAGTACGTTGTTGCTCTTGTATTTGCGGTTCACGCTGTGCCCTTGGAAATCCTTTGGATTTCTGGCTTCACTTGTGCTCCAGTTACAGGGCAAGAGAGCCCTCTTGTGGCCAGCTGGACAGTGGATCCTTCCAACCTCTACAGCACCAAATGCGCAGATACCAATTTTTCAGGTTGTGATAGGGCAATTTTTCTCTTGGAAATAGCTCTAAGGAGAAAACCCCTTTGTCCAAATCATCACAGTGCTGTTCATTCTACGCTCATCACAACTCTTTACAAGTCAGTTGAAATATAATATTTTTCAATATAAGTCCTGACCGAGTCACCAGGATCTGACAACAGCTAAATCTATCTGAGTAGATTATAAGAGTGTCTTGTTATTGTGACTGAGGTTTAAGATGGTGAGCTAGAGGCTGCAGAAACAAAGAATTCCTTTTTTGCCTTCTGTTTAACGGGTGAAGTTATGTCTTATTTTATCTTATCCAAATATTTATCTATAGAAAATGACAGATATATTGGAAAACATATAATTTATTCTGCTTGCTAGTCTTTCATGGATTTTTGAGGTATGACCTTGATGAGAACATAGAATCTGTAATGTTATTATATTTCCAAATGCAATTTAGAATCATTCCATGAAACTTTGTGGCCTGGCTTCCTTTACTAAAGGTTTCTTAACTGCTCTCTATTATTATAATTATTTAACAGAGCCTAGTTTTGAAAATAAAGAATAAAAGCCTTCCTCTTCAATCTCCCTTGGAATGCCACGAATTGCTATGTAATATCCTTGCTATCTGCATTTACCGGGCTCTGAAAAGGACCCCATACCCTAAATCCAATCTTAAAAATGGCAATAATGATATCTACTCTACAGGGCTGTTGTGAAAATTACAGCTAATGTAAGTGTAAGTGCTAATTTAGGTTTCTCAATGTTTCTCAATTAATGTTTCACTCGGCATTTCTCAATAGGGACACTATTAGCTTTTCCAGCAGGGCAGTTTTCATTGTACAGATCTGTCTGGGGCACTGCAGGACATTAGCATCCCAGTAATACTCCTGTTCAGTCACTGTGACAACCAGAGACACCCCCACACATCCTCCATGAGAGAAGTGCTGCCCTCACTTGAGAATCACTGATATGTAATAGACAGCTGATTCATGATAGATGCTGCTCCTTGTACCATTAGAACTGCAATAGGAACACTTTGCAGGTTTGCTCTGCTGCAGAAATACCCATAAGAGAGCTCAGGCCCTTGTGGTCACAGTGACCACAAGCAGAGCCTTCCCAGCTCAGGATTAGTCCTAGGACCCTTGCCTACTTGGAACAGGGCTGTCGTGGCAAACCCGCCTGACTGGTCACAACTTTTGGGGCCTTAGCTTAAGGAGCAAATATCCCAGCACACAGTACCTGAGGAACAAAACCCAAGAGTATTTTCTCAGGCAAGATCCTTTAGATTCCTGGTCCCCATGTGAGCTTATTTGTTCTGACCTGTGTCTGGTCTAAACTTGTGGTTAAAAGTTTATTCAGTCATTTGACAAACATTTAGCTGTACCTGCTGTGTACCAGACCCTGTGCTGAGCACTTTACATATATGATTTCATTTCATCCTCTCTACAGTCCTGTGAGATGGATATTATCCATAATTTAGAGATGAGGAAAATAAAGCTCAAAAGGTTAGTTAGTTAGTTGTCTCTCAGAGTCATGTGGCCAGTAGGTGGATGGGCCACATTCAGCCTCAGGGCTGTCTGACTCCAAGTCCATGCTCTTGCCCATCTCTCTCCTCACACTGCCTCCCCAGTGAGTGGGACAGTTCCTGAGCATAGAGCTAAACACTGGTGAGGGAGACAGAATAGCAAGTGGCCTGGTGAGTGCCAAGACATGGAGGGTGTACAGGATACAATGGGAGCACAGACGGAAACTGGGAACCTGCCCAGCCCATGGTGGGGGTGAGGGGGATCACAGAAGGCTTCCTGAAAGAGGTGATGCCTGAGCAGAGTCTTAGAGGAGGATTAGGAATGAATCATACTTCGAAGTGAGAGAAGAGTGTTCCAGGCAGATGGTCCAGCACATTCCAAGAGGGAGGGTGGCAACTTCTGGATACTGGGATTAATTTAAGGACAAGGACAAGAATGGCAAAAGATGCAGTTGGAGACCTCTAAAGATGCCTAACTGGTTTCTCTTCTAGAATAGATCCTGTGGCCTAGTGAGTAACCCAGATTGTTTTCTTTTAGCCAGGGACAAGTGGTGGCCTTCAGACCCTCAGATCATATCGGAAGGGCTCTATGCGATAGCCGTCGTGCTGAGCTTCTCTCGCATTGCATACATCCTGCCAGCCAACGAGAGTTTTGGGCCCCTGCAGATCTCGCTAGGGAGAACTGTGAAAGATATCTTCAAGTTCATGGTCATTTTCATCATGGTATTTGTGGCCTTCATGATTGGGATGTTCAACCTGTACTCTTACTACCGAGGTGCCAAATACAACCCAGCGTTTACAACGTGAGTATCTGAGGGCTTTCCCCTGAGGTTCTCCCAGGGCTTCCTGGGAATCCTTGGGAGTCTCCTGAAGGTGGCTTCTTGCAGAGACTGTTGTTTCCTTGCTATCTCTCAAGGTTAAAGGCAACTTTATTCAAAGGTGGCTTAAAGTTCAGTTTCTGGAGTTGAACAGAAGAGTTGAGTTCAATCCTCACTTTGCCACTTACATTCCGTGTGACCAAGAGCATATTCCCATTTAGAAAAAAAAAAAATCACATGTAGGAATGCTACGTTTTCTAGGATTTGACATTTTCAGCAATCAGGAATTACTGTATTTCATAAATGGAAAGACCACTACTAAAAACAGAATGCCATTAATAGAATGGTGTCTTTTGTTTCCAAAGTTGATATACTAGAGTGACGTGAAAATAATAATAAAAGTGAGAGATTTTGTGGTAAACTTTGGGGGTAAAGTTAGGACTGCAATCCATGAGTTATCTCAGGGTAAACAATGCAGCAGCAAGCATGCTGGCGAGTATTCTTGGGGCAAAGGGGAAATGGGTTAACATCTCTAAGACTTCATTTTCTCATTTTTAAAATGGTGATAATAATAGTACCTTCTTCATAGAGATTGTGCAAGGATTCAGTGAGATGATGTAACTCACGTAGTAAACTCTCAATATGTGGTAAAAAAAATATTATTACTATTATTATTGTCTTAGCCTGTGTTACCTAGAAAACAGAACTCTGGGTAAAAGTTGCATGCTAACACTTTATTAGAGCGAGGGAGTTGCAATCTAAGGGAAATAAGACTGAAGGAAAAAGGAAAGTGAAGAATGGGAAGAGGGGAAGCAAGTACAAGGTGTTGCTGCATGAGAGGTGTGTGAAGTGAGGATGGGGAAAGCAAATCCAGGCAGCTCCCTGGCCACCGTCCACCAGAATACACAGCCTGGGCATGATGGACCTCTCCAGGGGGACTATCTGGAAAGACCACATCTCAGAATAGCCCATCAGGCTGAGAAACAGAGAATTTATCATCCAGATCAGTCCCATCTGCTGTCTCTCATTAGTCACTGCATAGGACATTAACTCACCTACACTTCCAGGGCAGCCCTGGGGAAGCCATATCCACACAGCATGGGCAGCAGGTCTGTGAGCGGTTGCAGGTCACAGCTCTCCATGCCTGGCTGGGCAAGCCAGGTCTTGTGTGTGGGCACCCAGCAAGTCCTGCAGCATCATGTGCCTCTGCAGCAGGAAGGAAAGCCCATGTGAGAGAGGCAGGAGGCATGCAGCCTGAGCATGAGGCAAGACACTGAAATTGGGGTCCAGAAGTAGCTGCTAGGGGTGCTCCAGAAAGCAGGCAGAGTAACACAATGGCATGCACATCCCCCACCGTGGAAGTGGTGATGGAGCTCTCTAAGCCTGTGTCCACAAAGATCCAAAGCTCCTCCCCTGGGGATGGGGGCGGGGCAGGATGCCAGATAGTCTCCTGGAGGGCCAGCCATCAGTAGCACCGAGATGGGTCTAGTGGAAGAGTGTGGAAGACCTGAATATACTTCCTGACACAGGCATATACTGGCTGGTGAACTTAAGTCATTTGATTTATCTGAGTCTCTGTGTCTTCGTCTTTAAAATGAAAATAAGATTTCCTACCTTACTCACAAATACCTTTATGGATAAATGAGGATGTTTACATAAAGTGCCTGAAACACTTTATGTAACGGAAAGTGTTACTTTCTGTTTCACTTTATGAAACAGAAGTGTTTCCAGTCTATGTCCTGCCCCAGACCCACTCAGCTCCAGAACTTCTTGCCTTCACCAAGCTCTTGCCCAAAATCTTGAAAGGAGGATAGTCAGGTTTTCAGCCTTGTGGAATGCCAGCACAGCAGCCAGGATCAACGGGGCTAAGCACTTCCTGACACTTGTCCCCAGGAAGCCCTGAGTGGCCTAGAATGTCAGTTTTCCAGCTAGTAGAAATGGCTCTGAGCCCTGCCCCTCAGACTCCCTGAGCAATTTCCAGGTTGCAGCAGGGCCTCATCTTACTCTTCTGGAGAAATCACCCATTAAGGTGAGATACTTGTCTCTGAGAACCAAGTACAATGGATTCTGTGCCACTGAGCTCAGAATTATGGACTGCACTGCCCCACCCAGCTGAAACTACCCAAAAGAGTGGGACTCTGGTGCTGCTGAACCACAGAAGCTGTTACTCCCTGAAGCAAAGTAGTTTGTGTGTCACAGAGAATAGGTGCCAGGCCCAGTGCTGAGAAATGCACCTGAGAGGTGCTTGGCTCTGCTCCTCAGCCCACAGGCTATGTTGGAGCCTTGGTACCCCATGGACCGACAGTCTAGGTTTCAGTCTGAGCTCGGCCTCTTACTGACTTTGTGGCCTTGGGCAAGTGCTTAAATCCCTTGGGCCTCAATTTTCCCAGCTCCGAAATGAGAATACTAAGAGAGCCAACTTCACAGGATTGTTATAAGGATCCAATAAGAAGAAATATGATCAAATGCAATGCTTGGCATAAAGTGAGCCTTCAATAAATAGTAATGATGATAATGGAGATGGTGAATAATTTATCCTCAGGGAAGAATAAATTGCAAGAAAAGACACCTGAGTACTGAATTGGTCTATAGCGCCCTTTCTGGTGGACAGCTTACACACTGTCCACCAGCACAGGCCAAGCACATTGTTGAATCAGCTGGACCTCTTTATATCACTCCAATACTTAGTGATTAACTGCTGAAGGAATAGAATAAGTTTCAATCACCCAAAAGCAAATTTGCTCTAGATCCACTATAGGTAAAACTAAATGTATCCACTCCACATGGGATGCGTTGCTACTGAACATGGAGAGGATGTCAGCCGACAAACGAAGGCTCTTACTTTCTGTGATCAGACCCTGGTGTCCCTCCTGTGTTTCTAGCCTAGCATGGTGCCTTGCAAAGGTTGTTTGCTCATTAAATGCTTTATGAACAAGAATGAGGGAATAAACAGGAGAAAGGAAGCCAGAGTCAAAGTAGTCAAATAAACAGTAGACTGGGCATTTGACAGTGTGGACTTCTGTCCTGCTCCTACTGCCCAGAGTGTTCAGTGCAATCCCTCTTCCCTCCTCTACAGAGAGCCTGTGTCACCAGCCCACAGTCCCTCACTCCCTCAGAAGATCAGTGCCATGACACACAGAAAAATGACAAAGGGGCCAGGCCTGGTGGCTCATGTCTATAATCCCAACACTGGGAGGCTGAGGTGGGAGGATCCCCAAGAGTTTGAGACCAGCCTGGCCAATATAGTGAAACCTCATTAAAGAAGAAAGAAGGAGGAGAAGGAGTAAGAGGAAGGAAATAAGGAAGTGAGGGAAGGAGAGAGGGAGGGGAGGGGAGGGGAGGGCGAAAGAGAGAGAGAGAGAGATTATGACTTTAGAGTAGGGCTGACCTAGCCACAATTCTCAACTAGATGCAGCACAGCTAATCCATACAGGGAGGAAGGCAGGTGGCTTGGGTTGGGGTCTTTGGGATTAGGAAGAGTCATGGGGAAAGGCAAACTGAATGAAGATTTCCTAGACACAAGGGACCCAACCAAGAGGACCCCAGGCCTTCTAGGATAGGGAAGAGGAGAAAGGGTGGGGAGGCGGCAAGCACAGTGAAGAAAGCACAGGAGATTTATCGCCTTGGCAGTTCCTGAAATGGGATGTGTAGCTGTGAATAGGATTTGATTGAACAGGAAAACAGTCAATAGAGCAGTGAAGTGGAGAGAGAAAAGAATGGATTTTTGTAAATGTCATCTTTTACCTTTTGACTGCTCTCTGGAGCATGTCACCCCCAAGAGATCTTCTTTGTTAATTAAAAAAAAAAAAGCCATGTGAGAATAAATGAGACTCGTGTCTTAGGATACTCAAAGCTGTTCTGAGTGCCAGCCATGCTGATGATGAAGTCAAACAGCCTCACCAGGTGAATGTTTGCTCCGGAGCAGCCCATCCCCAGGCCGCCCTGCCCAGCTCATAATCTTCCCTTTGACCCACCCACAGGTGAGTGGCCTGTTCTCTGTGGAATTTTGAGCTTGTAGGGTAAGGCAGGAGTCTATAGAACTCGGCATCTGTTTCTATAGACTTGGCAGACCCAATCCTACAGAAGGGAAATTTGGGTTGGAGCACACTGCAGGTATCCCCCCAGCCCCACTTTTGACCTCCCCCCAACCCCATTGCTGCCATGTCCAAGGGCAGTTGGAATCTCTAAAGACTGTTCAGGAGTCCACTTCGAAAGTCAGCTGTTAGGAACCTACAGGGAGCTTTTTCATATGAGCTCTGCTCACCCTAGGGGTGCAGTCCCAGGCCAGCTCACAAAAACCAGTCTTACCATGTTGTAGCACTGTCCCAAGGGGAAGAGGTAGGGCAGGCACTCTAAGACAAAGGGAAAGAAAAGAAGAAAGACTTCTCTACCAACTGCAGCCCCCAATCCTCAACCAAGCCCTGCCCTATCGCCCAGAGTATTCCAGTTCTAAAATCACATACCGCCTCCCTCCAGCCACTCCCAGATTCTCATTTTCTCCATCTGGCAGACCTCAATGAAGAGGCTAGAAGAAAATTGATGGATTAAATTGGTTTAGCCCAAGGTGTGAATAAATACACAGTATGAGCAGCCTTAACAGATCAGTGGTTCTCAAACCACATCAGAGTCACCTGGGGAGGTGGCTAAATGTGGGACTTCCCAGGCTCTTCCTCTTAGAGAGTGTAATTACAGTAGTTCTGGGTAGGACCCAGAAATCAGCACTAACAAGCCCCTGGAAGATTCTGGTACAGATGGTCTAAGATCACAGTATGAGAAATGCTAATCTGATCCAACCTCATCATTGCACCAATATGGAGATGGAAGTCACTCTCAGCTCTGTGTACTTCCAAAACAAGGAGCTTGTTAACTTAAGTGAGTGTCTTAGTGGGATTTCAGGCTCTATGCAGGCAATTTTTTTTAAGCACAAGCTACTGAAGAGGTAGCCAGAGCCAGTGGGAGCAAGCCCCAAAGTCAGATCCTATGAATAGTTCCTAATTTTTCAGCCTCCTTCCACTTCAGAACCAAGAATTTTCTCAAAGGTCTGGGTTGTTTTTCATAGCCACTTCTGTGTCCAGTGCTGGCCTGAGGGGAGGAGCATGGGTCACTAGTTGGTGAGCTGGGGCCTGTCTGGGCATGACAGATAGTACACCTGCTGGCAACTCATTATCTCCAAGCCACTTCTATTAGAAACTGAAAATGACCACAGGCGAGGAAAGGAAAAGTGTTCAGACAAGGTTTATGCTCTCAGAGTACAAAATCGAAGTATCCCAAGACATGGGTAAGGAAGTGGAGAGAAAAATCGCCTGAGAACACACTTCCTTTAATAAAGTCTTTAAGAAAAGTTCTCAGTTCAAACTGTTAGGAATTTTGTGATTGGAGACATATTTTTAACCTTATCATAAAAGTCAGTAGACAAATAGGATTCGCTTTTTGGAGGTTTGTTTTATAGCCAACTTTGCTGAAATGCACATATTCCATAAAGTGAAGACTTTCTGCTTATGTTGTATGGAACTCCTGGGGTCCCAGCACTCTTGTTACAGGGTTAGAAAAAGAGCAATAAAAGGTCCATGGCTCATAGATGAAATACAGCTGAGTGACAATACATAGAAAAAGGGTGTCTAGGCTGGGCGCGGTGGCTCACACCTATAATCCCAGCACTTTGGGAGGCCAAGGCAGGTGGATCACTTGAGGTCAGGAGTTTGAGACCAGCCTGGCCAACATGGCAAAACCGCATCTCTACTAAAAGTACAAAAATTAGCCGGGTGTGGTGGCTCGCACCTGTTTTCCCAGCTACTTGGAAGATTGAGGCAGGAGAATCACTTGAACCTGTGAGGCGGAGGTTGCAGTAAGCCGAGATTGTGCCACTGCACTGCAGCCTGGGTGACAGAGTGAAACTACGTCCAAAAAAAAAAAGGGGGGGGAGGGAAGGAAGGAAGGAAGGAAGGAAGGAAGGAAGGAAGGAAGGAAGGAAGGAAGGAAGGAAAAGGGTGCCTTTCGGAAGGAAGGAAGGAAGGAAGGAAAAGGGTGCCTTTCTCATACCCTAGCTGGTGACTGTGATGGGACAGCTACACAGAGAATAGGAGGGGCCGGAGACAATGAGGTGGTCCGGAGTAGGAAGTGAAGGGTGCTCTAACACAACCCATGGTGGGCCCCTGTCTCCCCTTTGGGTGAACCTGGCCTTCCAGACTCAATCCTGATTGGAGACTAAATGGGGGTTCTGTTTCTCAAAAGATCATCTCAGCCCATCTTTTCTATAGGCTGTTGTGAAGTCAGCTTCATAACATAGCTGGGTTGAGAGTTTTCTAATCAAAATAATACCTCTATTAAGGTTGTTCTGTCTCCCCAGGAATCATTTTAATGGAAGTAGCTTCAGCAATGCTAGGCAAAATTAGAAACTTCTATTTTCCGTGACACTTATGGGAAATTTCCATACTTTATAAGGGAGGGATTCAGGAGGCAATGATTCAGCCCCACCCAGCTTGTCCTTGCCATAGAGAAGCCAGATTCCCCTTCCAGCTATGGGAACTGCAGCTGAGGGAGAGGATCCTTAAGACTCTGCCCACACAGCCCCACCCACCACGGACTGTCCCAGCTTGGAGGCTGAGCTTCACGTACTCGGCTTAGAGCTGAAATTGAGGCTTCAGATGATCCTTTTGGAGTCAGTAAAGAGCAGGAATAATAATAATAAATATCAAATTGTTGACCAACTCATGAAAAATATGCACCTGCTTTCTCATTTAATCCACAGTGGAATAACAAAAATACTATTACAGGAAACTGAGGCTCAGAGAGGTACCAGACTTGCCCAAGATCATAGAGCCAATGAGAGAATCTGAATCCAAATCCGCATGACTCCAAGCCCATCCTCCACCTTAGGCCTAAAATTTCCATCACTCACACTAGGGCCTACACTTTGAGATGGATGCTAAGACTCTAAGAGTTGAGTTGCTCTCCTATAGTAGTCAATTCTGAAGAAGAGCATACTGACTCAGATTTTGATTACCATTGAGAACCTGCTGATTCTACATATCTCAGCTCTAATATGCAGACTGTGATTCTCCCCTGGATAAAGCAAGTTTCTGTTCCAAAGTGAGCTCCCTCATTTGACAAACATGTATGGAGCAACTACTCTATGCCAAGTGGTGTTTGTTCCTGAGGCCCTAGAGATTAATAAGACAATTCTGACCCCAGGAAACTTGTGAATGAGTGGAGATTCTGCAGGGGGCGGAAAGCAAACAGCTACAATCCTGTATGATCATCATCAAAGGGTACTTGAGTAGCACAGGGAGGAGGAAGCACTGAGCCCTGCCTGGCAGTCAGAGAAGGCTTCCTGGAAGGGGTGGCTCTAAACAGAGAGTTTGGGAGGATGACTGGAAGGGCACTCTGGCCTGTGCAAGGCATTTTTGGAGAGCTTCACATAGGAAGACATTTGGGTAGATGGCAGAAGATTAAATCAGAGCATCAGATGGGAGCTAGATTGTGAAGCACTTCATAAGTCCTGACAGAATGTTAGAGTCTCCGCTAAGGCCTTTGTAAAAGGAGGAAGATGTAATTGGGTCTGCTTTCAGGAAGAGTGCTGTGGCACCTGCATGAAGGGTGGGTTGGAAGGGATGAGAGTGGAGGCCCAAGCTGGGATTCTACTGTGAGCAAAAGCAGATATGGTCCCTCCCCTCATGAAACTTGCAGACTGGTTGAGAAGATAGATGTTAATCAAATAACCACAGGAATGAGGGCATGTTTACAAATTGAGAAAATGTTCTGAAAGACAGGAATGTGAAAGAAAAGCAGCTACAAAAGTTGCTGAGCCAGATCCCCTGGGAGGCTCTGGCAGGAGCCCTGTGAGAGAGGGTGCACTGCTACATGCAGGGAGTAGTGGGATGGAGAAGCAGGGCAAGGGGTAGAGTGGCAAGCTCTGGCTGCAAAGGGGATCCTGCTGAGGCTGCCCAGGCCGAAATACATCGTAAAACTCACCAGAACCAATGATATATTGAGAGAAACCCAGGGAGAGGTCACCCTGAGGCACCCTAGGAGCTTGGCCTACTGCCAGTTTCCCTGTGCAGAGTGTGCTGAATGTGTTTGCAGGCGGGGAACAAGGAATGGCATCAGCCTACTGGGCTTTGTGAAGGACCCGTTTTTCCCAGGATCCTGGGTCAGTGTTGAAATATGGGCATCTGTGATCCAGAGGCTCCACAGGCTGTTTCACCATCAGACTTTATTACACTGTGAAAGTTACAATCTCCACCTTTCATGTTATAAATTCAAGTCAGGACCAGCTGGGCACGGTGGCCCACGCCTGTAAGCCCAACACTTTGGGAGGCCAAGGTGGGTGGATTGCTTGAGCCCAGGAATTCAAGACCAACCTGGACAACTGATTGAGACCCCATCTCAAAAATTAATTAATTAATTAATGCAAGTTAGGTGTAGGGTGTTTCGGGGGATAAGAGAGCTTACTGCATCCACTTTCAGGTGGAGAAACCAGCACAGAAAAGTTCTAAGGCTTAATGGAGAAGGCAGCTGAGATCAGTGTGGGGCCCAGGTCAGGCTCGGAGAGGCTGGGGACCTGGAAGTGAATTTTATGTGTCAAAAAAGATCATTTTGGTCTAATATAAGGTCTTTTTCTTTGTATAACTCTCCAACAAGTGATAAAAATATAGATCTTTTCCTGGACTACTTTAGAAGAAGAATTGTTACAACGACACTCTACTATCATAAAATGTTTATGGATACATTCTTCTCATGTTTATTTGTGACCTGGATTCTAAAAGCCTGGGACCTGTGAGCCCCTGGAACAGTCTGAGAGCCACCAAGTTTTGAGGAAAAAGACCTGATGACACACAGAAAATGTGCTCCTGAGGATGCTGGCTTCACAGCACCCTCTCAAGCACTGCCCGGGGCCCTCCATCTGCTTCTCAGGCTGACGGTCACTGGGGAGAGGGTCCCACCTCTTTATGCACTAAAATTCAGTTCTAGGATGATAACATGGTTTAAGCTGCCATTTCTCAAAGTGACAGTGGCAGGAAACTGCAGTGTCCAGGGTTAGCTCTAGATGTTACCAGCAGGGGCAGGTCTGAGGCAAGCTGGGTAAGGCCAAGTGCCAGATCACCTTCTGCCTCAGTTTCCTAGCATTCCATCGTCCATTGACAAAAATGTTCACTGACCCCTCCCTCCCAACTACAAGCTGGACACTATTCTGAGTACTGAGGACAGAGTGACGAAGGAGGTCAGCAGGCCCTGTCAGCACGGAGCTCACATTTCAGAGGGAAAAGAGGCAAAAAGATAAACAAATAGGCAAGTAAGATAGTTATAGATTAAGTGCTGGGAGCTAGAGAAGTAAGACACTGTACAGAAGAGTCATGAGGGAGGGCCTCCTTCAGACAGGTCGTCAAAGAAGGTCTCGTGGAGCGCATGCTGACTGAGCCTGAAGCCTCAATGAGAAAATGAGGAGGAGCAGCCAGGTACAGAGAGAGGGGAAGGCATTCCAAGAAAGAGCTCAGCCAGTGCACCCAGGCAGAGTGCAGTGAGTGAAGGGAGAGCCAGCCTCGGGCTCCAGGAGGCGGGAGGAACCAGACTACCCAGGGCCTCGAGGGCCTGTGCTGGGTGATGATGGGCTTTGTCAGCTACAGGGAAAGCCACTAACAGAGAGGCGCAGGATCTGATTTCTGTTTTCCCAGGGTTTTTCTAAGAATTAATCTCAGTGCTCCATAGTCTTTCAGTCAGATACTGGAGCCTATTGCAGTTGATGCAGATTGTGTAAAAAACGAATACTAGTAATAAAATTAGTAACAATTGAGCAATTAGTATGTGCCAGGCAGTAATTTATGCATTTCACAAGCATTCCATTAACTCATTCAATCCTCACAACAATTCTATGAAGTGGAGATTACTGTTTTCCCATTTTACAGCCAGGAACAAAGCAGCACAGAGAGATGAGGCTATTTGGCCAAAAACATATACTCAAACCAGTTTTGCCTGGAGTCAGAACTTACATGTCGATTGTTTCATCATCATCTGGACTCAACACTAGGCTCAGGGAACAGGAAGTCAAAATGTGCGTTAGGGATTCATTCGTTCGTTCATTCAGCTGACTTTGAATTTGTTGAATGCCTCCCATGTGCCAGGCTCTGATGATGTTTGCAGTTTCGAAGATGAAGAAAACACAGCTTCTTCCCTCCAAGAGTTCCCAGGCTGCATGGGGTACAGTGAAACCCCTCAGTATAAATAAATCTAGGCTGCACAGGCTTTACATATTCCAGTTCTTTGGCATCAGTTCTGTGGCCCCAGACTCTTCTACTTCTAGACTGTCTAAATCAAACTCCTTGTTTAGGACCCAAGGTAGAACTCAGAGGTGATTCGGAGGACAGAACTTTGCAGGGCCAAGGAAGGGATGAGTTCAGACTTTCTCAGACATTTAACCATCCTCAAACCTGGTCCAGCTGCTTTCAGTCTCTGGGTCTGGGCATTAGAGAAACACAGCCTCTGAGAAGATCTTTATCCATTCCAAACACCTTCCTCCATCAGCCCAGCTTGGATGACAGGTGAGCATTATTCTCCTTCAGCAGAACTCTAGCAGAGTGCCAGCTATTGTCTGCTGAGCCTGGGAAACAGCCTTTTTCAATTAAAGGCTGATCCTCCTGCTTAATTTTAGCCTGCTGTATGCTGATTTGAGTAGGTAACTGAACTGAACTGAACTATTCTGTGGTAGGGGCTAGGAGTCCTGGCAGTGGGGAAGAGAGATGACATTCTGAAGAAGCAGCAATTTTCCTGTCACCCCGAACCCTCTCCTTGTTGATCAGTTTGTTCTCTGAGGCCCGTATACAACTGCCTCTTCAGGCAACCTGTTATTAAAGTTCTGTTATCCAGCCGAGACAGACCTGGTGGAGAACTGATTATCTCGTCCCTGCTGTCTGCATGACAAATCAGCCCCAACCTTCCCACACACCCGCACTCCCACCCAGAGAAGGGTAAATCGTGGCCTATTCAACATCACTCACGGGCACTTTTCCTCCTTTACTTCATTAGGAGTGCTTCTTATGCTGGGGTGGCCTATTGACTAACTTCAGTCCCTTCCCTGCAGGCCCAGAGTCAAATATAAAAAGACAGCATGGGCTGGAATAATCAGAAAGAGTATTTGCATGAAATCAAGGGCCTGTGATGATCTTTGAAGATTAGAAGAAAAACGAGGCTTGTTCAGAAAACAAGCAGCTGAATTATTGACTCCATTCAGCCCTGTGTGGAAGCACCTGAGGGGCTGAGGGGCTGTATGTATGCTGGGAAGGGCAGAGGCAAACAGAGCCTCCCTGCTTACAGTCTCATAGCATTCTTTTATCTCACTGGGCTTGCTTTTAGACTGGGACCTCCAAAAGGACAGAAACACGTTTGATCTGGGCACCTGTGTATCCTCATCACCTGGTACGGTGCCTGGCACATAGTTCAATAAATAAATATATGAATCAAAATAATAGCTGCTATTTATTGGACTTTGTATTTCACATAGGTTGCCTATTTAATCTTCATGTCAACTGAACAATAGAAGCATCATTATGCCAATTTCATAGTTGGGTAAACTGAGACTCAAACAGGCTTTGTACCATGCCCAAACTCATAGAGCCACTACAAGGTGTTGCTGAGATTTGAACCCAGGCATGCACCCTGGATCTTCTCACTCCTCCAGCTCTGTGTCATCTCCTGCGATTGACACAGTTGAAGGAATCTGTGGCAAGCTCTATAGCTAGCTAGGGTGGATGGAAAGAGGATGTAGAGCCAGTAGTTGCCATTCCTATCAGTAAAGAACGTCAAATCTAGTCTTAAGACCAGCTAGTTCACAGTGGGGCTTTCTGTGAGACAAGTAGCTTTATGGCAAATAGTAACTAGCCTAATTCCAAGATATTTTCTTCCTGAAAGCAAGCCCCATTTCTCCCAAATGACTGGCTTTCCACCCCATGCCCTGGGTTCCAGAGCTCATGAAAATTGTGGATGATGATTAACATATAACTCAGAGAGCCTCATAACCTCATGGGGCATTAGGGCCAGCTCCAATACTTGAGCCCTTGGGATAAGTGATTTACTATTGACTCATTCGAATGCCAGCCTTCTCTTTAAGAATATATTACTATGGGTGCCCAAGGTCAAAGCAACACAAGTCTTCTCCCACTCAGGGTAGTGAGGTCAAGTTTCATTTATTTCCTGCCACATGTTAAGTTGGAAGACGACACTAGCATGGCATCTTAAGTTCATTGTAGAGCTCTAATCACCATAAAAAGCATCAAGTTTTCACTGAAATTTTTTTCCTTTTTTTCCTACCAGGATGTCTGTCATTTTCATATTGATTTATCAGCTCTTTGTGTAAGGATATCATCCATTATTTGTCTTACGTTTGCAAATACCAATTCTTTTCTCAGTCTTTTGCCTTATGTTTTTACGTATTATGTTTTTCATGTGTACAAGTAAAGTTTTGTTTGGTCAAATCTCTCAAACTTTGTAGTTTCTGAAACTTCCCCCAGCCCAGAATTATGTAATAAATTCTCACCAATACTTTATTCTAGTGTTTTTACCGTGTAATTTTTTTTTAACATTTAACTCTTCAATTCCATTCCGAAGTTATTTAGTTATATGGTTTGAATTATGGATAAAATATTGTATTGCTTACAGTTTAGCCCAGATAACTGGACATAACTCGGTCCATAAGGTGCCCTCTAATAACAAAAACAAAAACAGCAACAGAATTAGTCTATTCAGTTAGTCCTCTTATCTTCATGACAAGAACATGTGGGTACAAATGAAAGACCCAAGAGCCTCAAATGGTGAATCTAGCCATATTGGGTGAGTCAAACCAATAGGCCCACCTTTCTTTAAATGAAGATTTTATTACCTCATTCATTTTGCCCCACGAAAAGAGAAAGCAAGGGCCATAGATGTTCTCCCTTAACAGCTTAGAAGAGATCATTAGAAATGCATAGTTTAGGGCCAGGCACGGTGGCTAACGCCTGTAATCCCAGCACCTTGGGAGGCCGAGGTGGGCAGATCACGAGGTCAGGAGTTCAAGACCAGCCTAGCCAACATGGTGAAACCCCGTCTCTACTAAAAATACAAAAATTAGCTGGGCACGGTGGTGCGCGCCTGTAATCCCAGCTACCCTGAAGGCTGAGGCAGGAGAATCACTTAAACCCAGGAGGTGGAGGTTGCAGTGAGCCAAGATCGTGCCACTTGCACTCCAGCCTGGGCGACAAGAGTGAAACTCTGTCTCAGAAAAAAAAGAAAAAAAAAAGAAAAGAAAAATGCATAGTTTGTCTAAGACCCCGTCCTGCCCAGATGAGTGCAGCTGGTTTTTGCTCTGGGGGCGTGGCTCCCACTCTGGCAGTCCCAGTGAGTTTGGGCCTTTTGTAGAGCCTCCTGGAGAAATGGCCAAATCCAAGTCCAGGAGTTACTCCTTAAACCACAGAATAGAAATAAAACAGATGCGCAGTACTGAAGATTGTCTGGAAGATAGACAACACACTGAACATATCAGCATTCCAGGCCAGGTTAATTATCCTGAGCTGCGGGGGTCAGGTAAAGGAGGGACTAAGGCAAAGCCTCTAGATTTATAAATACTACCTTGCTGGAACACATACTGCTTAATAAGCCAGGCGTGTTTCTTCAGATTATTGATACAGAATACCTAAGAGAAGGCACCAAGGATAAATCAGGGCTCAGTGGCAAAATTTATGGCAAGATGCAAATGAGAAAAAAATGGAAGCTGAATGTAGGCCCACTTTCCCTAATCAAAATTCAGAGAGTTTTCCCTGGATGTGTTCTGTAATTGCTCACTTCATTTGTGTCAGCCAAAGGTTTCTGGGTTGTTCCAAGGTAAGAAAGGGAAGATGAATTTGGGTAAAGCCTCTCTCTCTGGCAAGTTTGATCCATTCCTTTGTTGGTCCCTGGCAAGTGTATAATCCTAGATCATCCCTTGTCTGCCCACCCTCCCCCTCAGACACTGTGTTCTCCAGTTTTCACCTGATCCTGCCAGGGAGGGAGCAACTCTAAGAGAGATCACGGCCTACTGTCTCCTTCCAGTTTGGAATTTAGGGTTCATCTGGTGGTTTTGAAATCTGTCACTGTTCCCTTCCACAAGTGTGATAACTGAAAGATTGCTTCATAATGGGACACAGTACTGCAGTGAATCATGACACAGGGTGGATGATATCTTTTTCACACAAAATGCTGCATCTCACATGAGGAAAACAGTTCTCCCCCTTTCCAGAATAGCACCAGGAGCTGGAGCTCTGCAATAATGGCTTAATACCCTGTTGTTGCTTATAAACCCCCAACAAAATTATTTCTCGCTAATGCTAAAATGAATTGTTTCAAAATCACAGTTTTAAAAGAAACTAAAAACAAACACTGACAATACAATCCCACTTCAATTATCAGTTTTTCAGACTCTGAAGAGTGTGCATAGGGAATGAGCCAAACAGCTGGGTAGACACACACACATGCACACCCACACACAGATACACATACACCCCCACACAATCACACTTGGGAGAGCTGTAAATTCATGCGAGTCAAGTGTTGGATTTTTAGCCCAAGTGACGAGTACCAGTATTTTTGTACATCTTGTCAAATAAATACCAATCCTTGAGAAATGCTGATATTTTTAAAGATCTAGCTAATCCTGGCCATTTGTGGGTGAGTGTTGAAAACCTGAAATGTTAAAGAGGGAAAAAAAAGTGCTTTCTCACAGTGGTACCAAAAATCTGGATGAAAACTAAAAGAACTGCAATTAACCATTCAGATGTTACCAGATATACTTGCATGGTCTAAACCTCCCAACCAAAATCCAGCTTTCTTATTTGATTCTAGGTCATCAACCTGATACAGAGTCATGGCCATAGAGTATGGACTACGAAATGCACTTGGGTCTTATTCATAATACTACTGTATTTCAGTTACTTAGTAGTCTCAAAAGGGACAATGAGCAGTATCCTTAAAGCTGAGTCTAACCTGAACTGCCTTCAAGGCACGTGCAGCATCTAACCTAAGTGAGCCGTAAGGTGAGGTTTGGGCAGTCACCTGGTGATTTTGAACCATGTGGGCACACCAAAATCCCCACTCACATTCTCAATAATTCAGCCCCAGTTTAGAAAGCTTAATACATGTGGCTACCCTCAGCTCTGTAACAGGAGGTCATATGAGAGCCCGCCACAGAGCTGGTCATGAGGCTTAAGTGAGCTGCTCTTTGTCGAGTGCCTAGAAGTGTCAGACTCCAGGGATGCCATCTTCCTGTGTGGACACTGCCCACTTTCCAGGTATCTGCCATCACCCCCCTTCACGTGGGCTGTGGAGTCTGAGAAGAAATGGTTAGGGCTTCTGGGGCTCATAATGCACAAGAACAAACATTTACCCAGGGGTTTAATTTTAAATGTTTAAGTTAATTACAGTAAGAGAAAAGTGATACCACAGCCAGGAGTCCCAATAAATGGATTGAATAAAAAATAAAGAGCCTGCTATTTTTAATATTCTTTCAAAGTCTTCTTAGAAATCTGAATATCACATCATCTCAGAATGTAGCCACCACCAACCAGCCCAGCCCCACTCCAGGGTAACAACTGGGCACTCCAGGGTAAAGCCTGACCAATGGCAACTTTCATTTTAAAAGTTCAAGCTGGCCAGATGCAGTGGCTTACATCTGTCATCCCAGCACTTTGGGAGGCTAAGGTGGGATGATACCTTGAGCCCAGGAGTTCAAGACCAGCCTGGGAGACATAGTGGGATCCTATCTCTACAAAAAATAAAACAATTAGCCAGGTGTGGTGGTGCACAGCTGTAGTCCCAGCTACTCGGGAGGCTGAGGCAGGAGAATTGCTTGAGTCCAGGAGGTCAGGGCTGGAGTGAGCCATGATTGAGCCACTGCACTCCAGCCTGGGCAACAGAGTGAGACCCTGTCTCAAAATAAATGAATGAATAAATAAAAGTTCAAGCTGATGCAAACTGCGTGAAAGGACTGTCTGTTTCTTTGCAGGGTTGAAGAAAGTTTTAAAACTTTGTTTTGGTCCATATTCGGCTTATCTGAAGTAATCTCAGTGGTGCTGAAATACGACCACAAATTCATCGAGAACATCGGCTACGTTCTCTACGGCGTTTATAACGTCACCATGGTGGTAGTGTTGCTCAACATGCTAATAGCCATGATCAACAACTCCTATCAGGAAATTGAGGTAAGGCCAGGTCACTGAAAATGCTTGCTCTTCCTCATCTAATTTACATTGCTGTTTTCAGCAATGAGGGGAATGATGTTAGAAGCCCATGTGTTGTTAAATGTGCAGCCAGAACAACAAATAACAGGCATTCTTCCTGGATTGCTTCTAGAAATAGAAGCAATCAAAGTCAGTCTGCCCCATGGCATGAGTCTTCTCTCTTTTCCACTTGTCTTCTCAGGACATCGTGCAGATGACCCATAGCAATCAATCAGAATGACTGTCTTTCAGCCCCCAGGCCCCTTTTGCCTCTCATGTGTTATTTATTAAATACCTACTGTATGCCAAATCCGCAGTAGGCACTGGTGATACCAAGATGACTAAGACACAGTTCCTGCCTAGAGAAACTCATAGTCCAGTGAGGAGATCATACAGGGTGATCAACAAATTCCAATGCTCTGGGGCCAGTGCAGCCAGGTTGTGGGGGGTGGTGTAGGGACAGAGACAGAGATTGACTATGGGGGAAGCTTCCAGACGTGATGCTAGAAGGCCATTTAAAATGAGAACAATTTTGCATGACGTATAAAGGGGTTGAGAGAATGTATCAGGAGGCAATTTATCAAAATCTAAAAGGCATGAACCATAAGCTATTGATTGCAGCTTGTTTGGAACAGCAAGAAATTAAAAACAAACTAAATGAGCATTAATAGGAATCTAATTAAACAGACTATGATGCATCTGAAAAATGGGATGCTGCACAACTCTATTTTAAGAAAGATAAATATGTTCTCTATATGCTGATGGGGAAAGACCTTCAAGTTACAGTGGTAGGAGATAAAAATCAAGTTCCAGAACAACGTATATAGTGGGCTCTCTCGTATAAGAGAGAAAGAAAAGGGAATGTGATTCATTTGTGATTGTATAAGCAAATGAAAAGAACAAACCTCTGAAAGGTCCACAAGAAAGACACCACAGGGTGCTTGTTGAGAGGTGGGGATGGGGGGCATGGTGGGTGGAATTCCTTTCTCTTTATACTTTTTATCCTTTATAAATCGTGTTGTTGTTTTACCTACTATACGATTAAATAAACAAGCTAAAGTTAAAATAAAAAGCACTGACCTATTGACTCAACAGTTCCAATTCTGGGAATAGATCCAATATCATTTTACATAGATGTTCGTTAAAGGAAAAACCTGGAAATAGTCCATCGATATGAGAATGTTTAAATAAACTGTGATATAGTCACACTTTAGAATAAGGTGTAGGATACTGTACATCCAGCATGAGAAAGACCGTTCTGTACTGACACGGGAAAATCCCTAACACATTATTAAGTGAAAAAATGCAAGTTGTAGAAAAATTTACATATAGGGGAATCTGATCTATGTAACAGTACAAATGCAAACATAGAGAGGAACTCCAAGGAGGCTACAGGGCTTTTGACCGGGCGTCCTCTGGGGGAGGGAATGAAAGGAGAGAGAAGATCTGAAATGGGACTTTCACATTTCCTGGTGCACCTCTGTCCTTAAATTATAAGAAACAATTGTTTATATACTTCCTATATAGAAAAAAGTAAAGATCCCTGTGTATTAACTTGCTAGGGCTTTCCTAAAAAATACCACAGACTGTGTGGCTTAAACATTAGAAGTTTCTTCCCTCACAGTTCTAGAGGCCGCAAGTCCAAGATCAACATCAGCAGGGTTGGCTCCTTCTGAGCCTCTCTGCTTGGCTTGCAGATGTCCACCTTCTTGCTGTGTCCTCACACAGCCTTGCCACCAGTCCAGGAAGATCGGGGCCCCATCTGCATGACCTCATTTAACTTCAGTCACCTTTTAAAGGCTCCATCTCCAAATACAGTCACCTTCTAACTTGCTGGGGGTTAGGGCTTCTACATAGGAATTTAAGGGGGACACAATTCAGTCTATGATACCCTCCCCAAGAAAGAGTACTCTATACAGTAGGGAGCACATGTACCCAGGCAGGGAGGGGTGAAGCAGTGTGGTATGCTCAGTGCTGCAAGAGCGTAGATTGAGCAAGGAAAAAAGAGGTGAGAGGAAGAGGTGAGCCTGGCCATGAAGTCTCAGCTGCTGCCCTCCAGAAAAATACAGCACATCGTGGATGGACAAACAACACATATATTTTTAAAGCATTTTACATACTTAATCACCAGTGTGGATAATGAGCTCTTGTCCACTAGTCCTTCCTGCCCTTCTGGGCCTCAGTTTCCCCATGTGTAAGAGAAAACCAGATGGTGCCTGGAAGAGCTGCAGGTTTCTGCACCACTCCCCCCGGCAATCTGCCATATCCTAACAGGCATGTAATGCTTTGGTTGAAATGACAGTAGCATGGGAAGCCTTGCAGTTGGCTGTGAGGGATGCCCACTAGCTGAGGGCAGGAGCAGGCAAGCCCACGGCATGTGATATCAAGTTATCCCACCATGGAAAGGGGCCGAGACATGCAGAGAGGGTATTACAGCCCCACACCTCCCTCTGGGCTCTGGACTTCTGGGGCAGGTGAGGGTGCATGTTCTCACCTGTCTTACTGGACCATGGAAGATACCACTGGAAAATGCCAGGTGTTCATGATCACATGTAGTTTTGATGATGCAAATATTTGTAAACCCTTCCATGAGAACACTGATTTATTGGCTCAGTAGATCTTAAGCCCCTGCTGTCCAAATCCACAACTCACCTGCGCCTGCCTCTCCATTCAACTCCCCCCACCCCAGCCCCCTGCCTCTGCAGGCAGCACAGGCTTCTCCAGCAGAGAGCTCCGCCCTGCTCCATTCTGCTCATCCGGCCTCCCCAGCAGCCGCCACTGCACGGCAACCTGCCTGCCTGCGTCTTCACCCCTCTCTTGCTACCTAATCCTTCCTGTCAGCATTTAAATAAGTCACTTGATCTTAAAAAAAAAAAAAAAAAAAAAGGAACTATAAAAAATCCTCCCTCTAGCTTACTTTCCAGCTCCCAACCTCTTTCTCCCCTGCTCCTTACGGCCAGCATCCTCGAGTTATTTACACTTCTCGCTGCCTCTTCCACAAGTTAATTCTTACAAATTCTCTACCCCCCACCCCACCCACTCTTGACCTTGTTGAGAACTGCTCACTCCTCGGATCTGAGCCCAAACACCAGCCAGCCTTCCCTGACCCCCAGACTGGGTCAGTGGCCTCAGCACCTAGACCCTCCTCCAGCTCTGGGTACAACAATAAGTAAAAGACTAACTAACTAGCTGTTGAATAGCTGATTATAACCCTGTACTCTTGTGGGCCTCTCCTGGGCCCTTGCTGGGTTCACATCATTGGCCAGACTGTGTGTTCCACCACGGCATGGATCGTAACACCCAGGGCCTCCCTAGCACATGCCAAGTGCATAGCAGGTGCTCCATCAATGCTAAGTGACTGAAGGTTGACTACTAGGCCTATGCTAGGCTATGGAGATGAAAATCACATTTATTGAGGGCTTACTAAGTGTCTGGCACTATTCAGTGTCATCTATGCATATTAACTCCTTTAATTCTCACAGCCTATTCTATAGGTGTTGCTATGCTTATGTTACAGATGAGGAAACTAAGGCCCAGAGTGGTCCATCACCTGCCATGGTTGCATAGCTAGTAAGGAGCAGAGCCCGGATTTAAACCCACATAGGCTGCAGAACCCATGTGCTTTGCTTTATACCACACTTCCTCTCAGGACGGGTGTCCCTGTTACATCTCTCTTGTACAGCGAGACCAGGAGTGAGCCCTGCCCCCACAAAGCTTCCAACCTAAAAATCCTTATAGGATGTCCCCAAGTAGACCAGGCCCAGTGTCGATCCTCAACAAAAGCAAAGTGGTCAAGCCTGCTGATTATAACCCTGTACTCTTGTGGTATATCCCAGGAGCCTCTCCTGGGCCCTTGCTGGGTTCACAGCCCCTCAGAGTGTAGTCACTGCCTATGGAAAGAGGAACCCACTGCTCAGGGAGCACACACGCACTACCGACCTCAGGGCTATGTGAGGGAAGCAGTTTTATCTCCATAAGCTCAAGACACCCGCCTAAAGTTACACAGCTAATAAGGGGTTTTGAGCCCAGGTCCATCTGTTTACAAACCCCATGCCTCTTTCCTGGTCTCAAACTGCCCTCCTAGGACAAAGGTTCGAGGAACCTGTCTAGACAAAATACACCTGCTACTCTCAGGGGCCCACTTAGCATTCTGGCATTGACACAACATCAGAAAGAACAGAACCTGGGTTTAAGTCTAACCCCACTACCCCAGAAGAGAACACAGCTGGATCACCTCCTACAAACTACACTCAGGCTTTGCTCCCCTTGAATTACATATGTGAGATCTATAAACATCCTCCCTGGCAGCACTCTGACCGATAAGAAATATACTGTCTAATAAATATACTGTGCTGTCCAATGTGGTAGCCACTAACCACAAATGCCTATCAAACATTTAAAATGTGGCTGGTCCAAATAGATGTGCTGTAAGGATAAAATTCACACTGGAGTTTGAAGACTTAGTATGAAAACAATACGGTAAGCTATCTTAATATTGTTTTATAATGCTTACATGTTGAAATGATATTTTTGATCTACTGCATTAAATATATTACTAAAATTAATTTCACCTGTTCAATTTTACTTTTTAGAATGGGGCTAGTAGAAAATTGAAACTTACCTACGTGGCTCATCTTTTTGGTTCACAATAGATTGCTAGTGAGCAGCACTTCTTTAGAGATTAATAAATACAATAATGCTGTGGTGGCTGGTGAATCAGCTAGCAGAGCTGTAAAAATTAATGAATAACAAGATTAAGTGGCAGTGAGAAAAGTTCTTTGGTTAGCTGCAAGTGGAGAATGTTGGTAAAAATACCCAGTGGAGAGTAGGGGCGGTTCATATGAACTGGTCGAGGCTTTTCAGCCATGAGTCCAGAGAAGACAGGCGGAAAGTGACCATTGTGCATGGTTTTAGTGAGAGTAAACTCCCCTTCTCTGTGCCATCTGTAGAAACACTGCACAAGAGCCCTGCTTAGAAGTCTGCTTTCCGAATGTGTAGGCTGTGTCTCTGCTCCTCAGGTTGGGCTCCATTGTTAAATCGTGGCCTTTGAGGGTGTGTTGTTGTTTCCCTTGTTCCACAGGAGGATGCAGATGTGGAATGGAAATTCGCCCGAGCAAAACTCTGGCTGTCTTACTTTGATGAAGGAAGAACTCTACCTGCTCCTTTTAACCTAGTGCCAAGTCCTAAATCATTTTATTATCTCATAATGAGAATCAAGATGTGCCTCATAAAACTCTGCAAATCTAAGGCCAAAAGCTGTGAAAATGACCTTGAAATGGGCATGCTGAATTCCAAATTCAAGGTAGGCAGCATGTGGTTTATGAGGCTGGAGAAGGCAGCAGGAGGGGGCGGGCGAGTCGAGTGTGTTTGAGTCATATGGCTGCCCTCCCCCACCCCATGCAAGGGGAGCCAGGAGCTGGGAGGGCTGGTACTCTGTAGAGTCTACCTGGACACATCTGAAAGCTCCAACACCAGCAGAGGCTACTGTGATACCCTCCTTTCTCCTTGTAACCCCTTGGAGAGGTGCCCTGCTGGGGACGTAGTAAGCTGCCTGGCTAAGCCGTGATCCCAGTGAAGGGAACCCCCTAGTGGCCTTGGAAATGGAACAGCTTTTCTCAGAAAGTATCTGGAAAATGATCTCTGAGAAAAAGGTTTTCTTCCCACTGTCTGGCTTTCCTGGGGATTCTCAGTATTTATTAGTATGTTAAAACCCCTGGAGAAAAGACATCCATCTAACCTTAATTCAGTGCTTTCCAACCAAGTTGACGAAACAATATTCTGTAACCCTTATTAGCATCCTACAGAGCTAAAGGTCCTAGGAACAATGTTCTAGGAAGCCAAGCAGCACCAGGTAAATCAGCTTTCAAAAGCTGCCTCACTGAGACAGCCCCATATGTGGATACTGTTCAAGTCCTACGAGATATGTAGGGATGCATGTATGTTTTTGTTTGTGATGTGTGTGGGTTTGTTTGTTTTATCCAGAAGTCTCGCTACCAGGCTGGCATGAGGAATTCTGAAAACCTGACAGCAAATAACACTTTCAGCAAGCCCACCAGATACCAGGTAACCAGCCCTTTCCCAAGCCCAAGCATGGGCAGAAGTAGGCTCCACTAAGACACAGATTTAGTCCCATGGCTGTGTCATCCCCCGAGAACACAGCTTCATTCCTTCCTTTATTGTACAAATATTTATTGAGTACTTACTATATGTCAGGCACTGTGCTACTTCCTGGGGATACAGATACAGATGTGGTTCCTCCCTCAGTGGCACCTCCAGTCTAGTGACGATGGACAATAAACAAGTCAACACACAGATAAGTGTATGCCCTCAAACTGGTAACAGTGACAAAAAGAAAACAAGAGGACTCAAAAACAGAGAAAAGTAGGGAGCTTCTGCTTAGATATGGTTTTCAGAGAGGACATCTTCAAGGAGAGAACAGTCAGCCAAGACCACTTGGATGCAGGAGGCAGCCATATATGGCCTTCCGGGCAGAGAAGAGAAGGGTGGCAGGTCTAGGGCAGCTGGGCCCTGTGGAAGCAGAGAATGGAGGGAGGTGAGGTCAGAGGGCCAGACCACTGTCAGGATGGGGGAGAGGGTAACTTTGCCCAGGAGGGGAGATGATGAAATCGTATTCGTGCTTTAAGAAAACCACCTAACTGCTATAATGAGAGGAAACAGGCGGGGACAAGAGTAAAAGCAGGGATACCAGTGAGGAGAATGTGACAGTCATTCAGGTACAAGGCATGGTTGCTTGGATTGGGGTATGAGCAGGGTGATGGAGAAAAGCAGACAGATGCAATACATTTTCTGGATGTATAGCTGCTGGGCACATATGGGGAGGGCGAGGCGCACCCAGCATGGCTCCCAGGTTTCTGTCTTAAGCAGTCAAGTAGATACAGGTGTCTTCAGACTTGGACGGCCAGCCTGCCAAGTCTGTTGTCAGAAAAATTAGAAAAAGAACTTTTATGCTTCCAATCCTTGCATTGCTTTTGGAAATGAATGCCAGATCTCTGTATCCGTTTGGATCAGCCCATGCGCCAGTGATTAACGACAGCTACAGATGATCAATTATAAAAGGGCAGGCCACTCCTTTCCTGTCTTCCACTTCTCGATGATCAGCAGTTTCACCTATGCTGATCATTTCTTATTAGATGTAAATTTTAAGCTGTTCTGAGCATTCCTTTGGGTGGAGGTGATGTGCCTCTGGTGCCACCTTCCCACAGGGAGCAATTACAGACTTAGATCTTTTAGAACAGGTCTCTAATTGAATCTCTCCAACCATATTTCAGAAGCCAGCTGTGCAGTTAGGATAATTTAATTGCACAATTAAAAATGGCTCATCCCTCAAAGAGCTTATAGTTCTATCAGATGACAGGCGAAAAATTAGCAATGGGCAAATCTTGTGTTTAATTGCGCACAAAATTGGGACTGACTGGTTTGATCTGCTTTGAGCTATTTTACAGACCAAAGCCTTTGGTCAGTGAAAGGATTTTTATTTCTCAGCTTTTCAGAGAGAAGTGTAGATTATCTGCGTCACAGAAAAGATAGATACCCAATGGGTTAGGGCCAAATCTCTCCTAGGTTTTGAGCAGAATCAGCTCCTGAGATAAAGGAAGATCAATTCTGTGTGAATGTCCCATTCCAGAATGATTCCTTTCTGAAGGAGACCATTTTCTTTTCTTTATTTTTTTACTTTATTTATTTATTTATTTATTTATTTATTTATTTATTTTAGACAGAGTTTCACTCTTGTTGCCCAGGCTGGAGTGCAATGCTGCGATCTTGGCTCGCTGCAACCTCCACCTCCCTGGTTCAAGTGATTCTCTTGCCTCAGCCTCCCGAGTAGCTGGGATTACAGGCATGCGCCACCATGCCTGGCTAATTTTGTATTTTTAGTAGAGATAGGGTTTCACCATGTTGGTCAGGCTGGTCTCAAACTCCGGACCTCAGGTGATCCACCCACCTCGGCCTCCCAAAGTGCTAGGATTACAGGCATGAGCCACCGTGCCTAGCAGGACACCATTTTCAAAAGCAGTCTCAGAGCAGTCCCAACTCTGTCTTCCATCCTTGTTGGTTGAGTCCATACTGCCTTGAATCTCCCCGGGAACGTCCTGCTGTGATTACAGAGATTGGTCATCTACAGCTTCAGGCAACTGATGACCTTGGAAATCTTTGCTCATTTTGTAATTTGTGACTCCACAGAAAAAGCCTGAGGTGACTTATTCAAATAGTTGTCACAGAAAAGAAGAAACAAAAAGCCAGCCAGTAGGCATCAGAAGAAAGGGGCTGAGGAAAAGCAGTCTTTGCACATTGGCTCTTGGCTCCACCCTGCTAGGCTGTGTGGCATCGTCCTGAGTCATCTTCTGCTCACAATTGGAGTAAACCCTGAGATATCACTAAAAGATACCTGGATGCAGGCTGGACACTAGCTCAGGTGTACTCTCCCATATTCCTTGGAGATGGGCACTGTCTTCAACCCCATGTTAACAGATGAAGGAATTGAGGCTCAGTGGCCAAGGCCACACAAGTGACTGAACTGAGATCTCTCTGACTCAGAGGGCCCCCCTCTCTCACCACGTCATGCTGCCTGGACACCTGCCTATTATTTATCTTCATAGTTTTGCACCAGCACCCTCCTCAGAACCTATCTTGCCTGTATTTGACAGTCACCAGGAAGAGACCTATCTGAGCCTTCCAAGCACACAGTGAGGAGGCAAGGAGCAGGAGAAGGCACTGGGGCACTTTTGCTATCAACGGCAGCAAGGACAATTTGAGTGGGGATCTGAGTATGGTTCCTCTCTTTCCTTGGGCCCACCAGTGGCCTTCCAAGTAGCATTGCTTTCCTCCCACAGCAGCTTCCAAATGTGCAGAGAACATGAGCAGCACAATTCACCCCCTCCTTCTTACAATCGAGGCCCTAGGCAGAGCTGCTGTCACTGAGCACATATTCCATCAGCCTCTCATATATTGTGGCTCTGAGAAATCACTTAGTGTTCCCAAGAAGATAAAAGCACCATCATTCACACACATTTAGTTACTAAGTTTGCTGCTTTTTTGTCTCTTCATTCGATTTCTCGACTGTTAGCATTTCAGGAGTTCATTCAGCTGTTTGTCAATCCTTCTGCTTTTGTGGTCTTTGTTGTAAGGGAAGACAGCTCCTTCAGACTTCAGAGGCTTTCTGTGTTTTTTTTTTCCCTTAGGCTCCAGGCTGTCTGAATTGTTATTTTTCATAAAACCATTTTTTTAATGTGTTTTCCAGTCTGGGCTCTGCAGACCTGAGACCAAACAATGGAACAAAACCATGATACTGGCGAGATGGCCAAAGTATACCTCCTCCCCAAGCTCCCTGTGATCTGTTCCAAGATCCAGCTTGTCAGTTTGTTGGGGCAGGAAGTATACAGACCCATATACTCACTCTGAGAGGCATATTTCTTCATGGTCAAAGTAAACAAGCGATATCCCAAATAAAAGATAGAATCCAGGCATATCTATCATTCACATACACTCCAATCTTTATGCTGCAATCTGCTCCACAAAACCCCATGGGGAGTTCACTTTTCCATCTTCTAAATGGCCTTTACTGAAGAGATCAAAGCAAAGAGGATGGACAACTTGCCAGTGCCTATTTCTTCTATTCTTGTGTCTGATAAACCTCAGTTTAATGAATGACTTGTCCTGTGATCCATTTTGTCCACTCTCTTCCAAATGTTCCTCAATTTCTGTTTTCCTAGGTGACCATATTTCTTCCCTCTGGATCCTACCTTGTTGGCCATCATCAGCGTACAGTATATGTTCTCTTCCTTGCTTCCTTATCTATGTCCTCATCTGCCCTGGCTGCACAGGGAGAGTTGTCTCTCCCATAGAAAGATGTCCTGTGTTCCCCTTCACCACCAGCGGCCAGAGCCATCTGGCCTCTTGTAGTCTGGGCTGGGTCTGGGCTGTAGGAACTGTGTGCCTTCCTCTCCGGACGTAGGGCTCTGCATGACAACTGCTCTTATCCATTGTGCATCTCATCTTCGTCCTCTTGAGTATTCTTTGCCTGAGTGATAGCACTAAATATACTCATCTCCAGTACTTGCTAATGCATGGGGCAGGGCAGGGAGAGTTGCCACTACCAGGAACATAGTAACTTGGAGAAAGCTTATTATCTCCATGAAGTGAAAGAACTCTATGGAAGATAGCAAGGAGGTATCTCAAACTCATCACAAAACATACACACACACACACACACACACATACACACACACACATTTCCCCCACATAGTGAAAGAAGGGAGGCTTTCTATGTCCATCTTTTCTATTAGGTTGGGGCAAATGTAATTGCAGTTTTTCCATTTTAATGAAATAGAATAGAAATAGATATCCTATCAGGGGAACCAGCCCCCAGTATTTCAGCGTAGGTTCTTTCTATTTTCCATAAGTGTCGGCCAGGTGAGAAATAAAGAGAAAGAGTTCAAAGAGAGGAATTTTACAGCTGGGCCTCCAGGGGTGACATCATATATTGTCAGGACCATGATGCCCACCTGAGCCACAAAACCAGCAGGTTTTTACTGAGGATTTCAAAAGGGGAGGGAGTGCAAGAACAGGGAGTAGGTCACAAGATCACATGCTTCAAAGGAGAACAAAGATCATGTGCTTCTGAGGCCAATAAAGATCACAAGGCAAAGGGCAAAGCAGAGATCACAAGGCAAAGGGCAAAATCAAAAACTCCTGATAAGGGTCTATGTTCAGCTGTGCATGTGTTGTCTTATACAGGAATGCATTCCTTTCCCAGGGTCTTAATTATTAATATTCCTTGCTAGGAAAAGAATTCATCGATATCTTCCCTACTTGCATGTCCATTTATAGTCTCTCTGCAAGAAGAAAAATATGGCTCTATTCTGCCCGACCCTGCAGGCAGTCAGACCTTATGGTTGTCTTCCGTTGTTCCCTGAAAATCGCTGTTATTCTGTTCTTTTTCAAGGTGCACTGATTTCATATTGTTCAAACACACATTTTATAATAAATTTGTACAGTTAACGCAATCATCACAGTGGTCCTGAAGTGAGGTACCTCCTCAGCTTACAAAGATAACAGGATTAAGAGATTAAAATAAAGACAGGTGTAAGAAATTATTAAAGTATTATTAGGGAAGTGATAAATGTCCATGAAATCTTCACAATTTATGTTCCTCTGCCGCAGCTCCAGCCGGTCCCTCCGTTCAGGGTCCCTGACTTCCCACAACAATATTCTTCGTGCCATCCATGTTAAATAGAACTTTTGGCCATTTCTCCAACCATTTCAGGCTTTCTGGTGGCAAAACTGGCTTTTGCAGATACCAAGTTGTGCAGCATGCACATAACAGAAGGGAAGTTAGGTCTCTATGAGGACATGAAGTTTTTTTGGTTTTTGAGACAGAGTCTCACTCTGTCACCCAGGCTGCAGTGCAGTGGCACCATCTCGGCTCACTGCAACTTCTACCTCCCAGGTTTGAGCAATTCTCCTGCGTCAGCCTGCCAAGTAGCTGGGACTACAGGCGTACATCAACATGCCTGGCTAAATTTTGTATTTTTAGCAGAGATGGGGTTTCTCCATGTTACCCAGGCTGGTCTCCAACTCCTGGCCTCAAGTGACCCACCCACCTCAGCATCCCAAAGTGCTAGGATTACAGGCATGAGCCACTGTGCCCAGCAGGACATGAAGTATTTAAGAACTGGCAGGCAGTCACACTGCTGTCCCTGAAGGTCCCTGTCACTCTGGGAAGTGCCCTGGAGGTGAGGAGGAAGGCTAAAATGTCCCTGCACATCTGCAGTGCTCATCTGATTCTGCTTCCACAAGAAGCCTTTATAATCCTAATGCACACTGAGAGCTTCAAAGTAAACCTTGGCTTTTCTACCCTCTGAGCCCTAGGTCTGCAGAAACCCTGGCTCAGGTCGAGCATGCCAGAGCTCAAGAGTGGGCCATAAGCATTCCTGCCAGTGCCAGAGCAGAGACCCCCTTCTTCAAGGGATGACCATTGTATGATGTCACCCAGCCTCTGAAATCCAGTGAGGCTTCCCCCTGCATAAAATGACTCAGTACCCAGACACGGCCCAAACCCTCTTTGACTAATGGGAGCCAGTTTCCAACATCTCATTTCCTAAACCATCTTGAGCCTTTGTTTTGATGCTCAGATGAAGTCCCAGCCATGGTTGCCATGCTGGTTAAATCTCAGATCTGCCACTTTCCCGCTGTGTGACCTTGGAGAAGTTACATCAGTCTCTGAGCCTCAGTGTCCTCATCTGTAAATGGAGATGACAACTCCCATCTCACTGAGTTTCTTGGAGGAGTCAGTAAGATCACTTTCGTGAGAGGCTGACACAGTCCTGGTGTATGGAAGCACTCAATGCATTTGCTTCTTTTCATCTTCATCCTTTCACCCTTCCTCCTGAGGGGCTCTTCTGCATTGAGGGAGACTGTGAGCAGGATCTCACCTATCCCAGCCAAATAGAGTTCGAGGGGCACATTTTCTATTACTAGTAAATATATGCTATGGATTGTTCTTAAATACAAAATGTGCACACCAAACAGGAAGGGCTGTAATTCCGGCTGCGCCTATGAAAGGATTTTCCTCAACGCCATTTGACTGCCAATCTCTGGCTTCTCATTTTACATGAGAAACAGTAAAGCTCTTTAATTGATGGATCCAGAAACTGAAGAACCCTTAATTTCTGAGGTTTGCCTTGAAAAGGCAACCAACTTTAACTAGGTCCCTTTAATTTTGTGTCAGCCTGAAAGTTTGCAGTGGAAGAACACTTATGAATTTGTTATTCAGTAAGAATGACAGATACCTAGGTGTCTGTTTTGTAATATTTTTTTTCATGAGAACTAGTTTAGGATAAAGTTTCTGTCTTGTTTTGTTTTTCCAACTCAAAGTGAAAGCAGCATTATTGAGTCTCATGGAAAGGGATATATATATTTTGTATATATATTTTATATAATCTCAAAAAATATATATTTTTATATAATATTATATATTATATGTAATATATATCTCATATAATATATTATATATAATTATATATAATATATATTACATTATATAATATAGTATATTATAAAATATATTATATATAATATACTATATTATAAAATATATTATATTTATATATTATATATTATATTATATATAATACAAAAATATATCATATATATTTTT
>NW_026652281.1:113118134-113332566 GCF_009828535.3 Hylobates moloch | reverse complement strand
TATTTTTTTTTTGAGATGGAGTCTCACTCTGTTGCCCAAGCTGGAGTGCAGTGGCATGATCTTGGCTCACTGCAACCTCTGCCTCCCTGGTTCAAGCAATTCTCCCTGCCTCAGCCTCATGAGTAGCTGGGATTACAGGCGCATGCCACCATGCCCAGCTAATTTTTGCATTTTTAGCAGAGATGGGGTTTCGCCATGTTAGCCAGGCTGGTCTTGAACTCCTGACCTCAGGTTATCCGCCCACCTCAGCCTTCCAAAGTGCTGAGATTATGGGCGTGAGCCATTGCGCCTGGCTTGAAAGGGATATATTTTTATAACTTAGATAACTTACTTTATTGACTAGACTATGTCCATGAGAAATTCAGTGCTGCAGTTTAACCACTAGTAGGATAAGACCCAGGCTTCTCTGAGAAGGAGCAGCAGGAAGGCAACTGCCAATTAACTCTTCAGCCTGAAATTAGATCACGACTCAAACCACAGACTCGGTTGGCCCATGAGCCCGAGGGCTGAGGAGGGGCAGCGCTGGTCTGAATGAGCCAAACCCAGTGTTATCCTAGAGAGCCTTTCGGGTTCAGGTGAAGTCTTAGAATAACAGACCAGGAAGCATCTCTGTGGCAAGCTCTTCACGGTTAAAGGGATGGAAAGAACCATAATTGATGATAATGAGTAAATCCTCCAGCTCTTTGCATCCAGTTCACTTACTTTTTATTTGCAAGATGCTTTTCCTCAGCCTGTGTAGCAAAGCTAGGAACAGAATCAGGTCCCTACAAGTCTCTTCAAACTGGAAAATGCTGCCTCTGTCCTCTTGGTCCTCAGGTGTGAGCAGGTGAGAAGGCCACAGGAAGGGAGGACCAAGGAGCAGGGAAATCCCTTCCTCTCTTCCACACTGCTCATCTCTTAGAAGATTCAGAAGTCTCGGCTACCCGAGTATTTTTAAATCCTGTGATTTCGCAGGAACCCTAGACCAACTAGCTGGCAAAATCCAAAGTTCATCTCCTGCAGTCTTTCCTACACTTGGCTCTATTCTTGGTGTCTCTTAAGTGTTTATTCATGCCTCGCCTGCTTAACAAACTCAGTATCTGCATAATAAACGGAACTTGAGGGCCAAATCCTTCTCCAGTGTGACTCTGGCAGTACAGTGTCAGGCCTGTGGGAAGTGGTATCTCTGTAAAACCTCAGAGGCCCGGCTGTGTCTGCTTCTGCTTCTGGTAGGAATTTTCCAAGGTACAGTGGACTTGTCCTCCAAGCTTGGACCTGACTTCTGTGCCCAGCAGATCTCCTCATGAAGGGCACACTGCTCACTGTGACCTCCGAGGGAGGCAGCTCCACCCAGGCAGGCCTGCTAAGTCTTCCCCAGCCCTCCATCCTTGAAACAGAACTGAGGTCCAGGAAAGATGACATAACTGAGCAGGGCAGAGCCAGGCCAAGACCCCTGGAGCAGAGATGTGGATCCAGGATTTCCGCCACTCCCCACTCCACCCTTTCTCTCTGTCTCTCTCTCTGCTTGGCTCAGCTTCCTGCCATTGAGAAGTATCCCTGTTACATCCCGGGTTCAGGTGGACATTGCAACCTGCGGGGGAGGTGAAGCAGAGACTGGCCAGGTACCCGCACTGTGCAGGGCACCCCTCCAGAGTGAGGCGCCAGGCATGGGAGGGTCGCCATGGTTGCTGAGGCTCTTCAAGGGAGGGAGGGGTCCTGCTACACCACGCAGGCTGCCTCTGCATTAGGTCAGCCCTGTCTGATCCCTTCCTTGCTTGGCATTTCAGAAAATCATGAAACGGCTCATAAAAAGATACGTCCTGAAAGCCCAGGTGGACAGAGAAAATGACGAAGTCAATGAAGGTAAGTGACTGGGTTTCCACCCACGTGGTGATTTAAAACAACATAGGTTCTGTGGGTCTCACTGGGCTACGGCCACGGTGTTGTCAGGGCACTGTGCTCCTTTCCAGAGGCTCCAGGGAGGCTCGGTCTCCTTGCTCATTCAGCTGTCGGCAGAGTGCATTTCCATGGGGCTGCAGGCCTGTCCCCGTTTCCTTGCTGGCTGCAGCTGGGCTGCCCTGAGATCCAGCACTTGGTCTGTGCATACAGCCACACCACCTCAGAGCTGGCAGCAGGCATCAGGCACCCTCATGCTCCATTTGCCCTGCCTCATCTTCCATTGTCCCATCTCTGACCCCACTCTTCTGCCTTCCTTCTCCACTTTTTTTTTTTTTTTTTTTTTGAGATGGAGTCTCGCTCTGTCACCCAGGCTGGAGTGCAATGGCACAATCTTGGCCCACTGCAACCTCCACCTCCTAGGTTCAAGCGATTCTCCTGCCTCAGCCTCCTGAGTAGCTGGGATCACAGGTGCGTGCCACCATGCCCAGCTAATTGTTGTATTTTTTTTTAGTAGAGATGGGGTTTTACCATGTTGGTCAGGCTGGTCTCAAACTCCTGACCTCGTGATCTGCCCATTTCGGCCTCCCAAAGTGTTGGGATTACAGGCATGAGCCACTGCGCCTGGCCCCTCCTCCACTTTTAAGGACTCATATGATTGAATTGGTTCCACCAGCACAATCCAGAATAATTTCCTTCTGTTAAGGACAGCTGATCAGCAACCTGAATTCTATTTGCCACCTCAGTTCCCCTTTGAGGGGAAACATGACTACCCACAGGCAGAACACCAGGGATCAGGACAGGGACATCTTGGGAGTAGGGGACATTCCTCTGCCTCCCACAGCAATGGCGGCCTTGAGCCAACCTCATGCCTCTTGAGTGCAGGATGGTTCAGAATTCCAATGCTGTACTTCATTCCATGGTGCACGTCCACTGAGCAGATGCACACTGCATTTAGGGTCTGCTGCTGCTTGCTTCTAACTGGCCCTGTCCAGTCTCAGTGGGAGGTTCTCAGCATCTAACTGCCAGCCGTGTTTCTCAAAGTGTTCCCCACCTCAGAACTAGCTGTTAAAACTACAGATCCCAGACCCCACCCAGACCTAATGAATCAGCATCTCTGGAGTGGGGCCTGGGGATCTGCTTTTTCAAAACTGCACCAAGGGTCTCTGATGCATACTGAAGTTTATCAACTATATTATTTTTCACTGTTTGGGTTGTTTTCCAGTCTATTTTAAGCAGTTACTCCTAGATGAAAAGCAAATTACTTTATACCAGGTAATTAATGATACCTATGATAAATATTTGCCACCTAGAAACAGTCTCATCCATGAATGAAGTTTCTGTTCTCCTAGCTTGGGCCACAGGGACCTACAGAAAGAGCCTGGTCACTGGGTGACCCTCTGCTTCATCCTGGGGCACCCGGCATGCAGCTCGAAGCTCAGCCATGACTGAACTGCCCCTGAGCTGACATGGTTTAGGGGCTGACAACAGCCCACCTACCTACTTGTAGGTCTCAAACAAACAACGGACAAGTGTCATGCCAGCCAGCCTCAAGTAGTATGTAACTGATTCATGTGAACATCATTGATCATAGAAGGTGGGGGTACCCAGGTGTCATGCCACCTAAATTACACCATGAAACAGGGGCTCAGTGAAGCATCTGATAAAAACGGGGTGTATCCATTTGTCAAAATGGATCAAACTGTACCTTTAAGATCTCTGCCTTTTATGTACATAGACCATACCTGAAAAATAGACGAGTAATGTTTCCACAGACAGTGGACTCCCACATGAGCCAAGTGCAGTATCTACAGTATCAGGAAAGATCCTTTTGACACCTGTTTGTGGTTAATAAGAAGATTTCCACAGCCTAGACCCATTGGACTTCTAACCACAAGGTTCGCTGTGGAAATAAAAGTGAAAGTCCCTGCTAGGTTGTCCCTCGTTATGGAAGGAGGAGGCGGCAGGCAGTGTCGCAGCTCCTGTCAGCGAGGTGGTGCTGCTGCTTGTGTGGGCTGAGTGGACCCTGCTCAGGTGGCCGGCTCACTCCCAAGAGGCTGGTCAGCTCCATGGCCACCATGGCTGCATCTGCTGTGCCGAGCCATTCTCTCCAGGCTCCTGGGAGTTTCTCTTCCCTACAAATAACAATGACAGAACAAAACATAGCATCATCAAAATCAATGCTCCAGTTAATGGGGTTGTTGTCCAGAGTCTTGAAATCTGCCTTTAGTGACTCTGAAACAAACTTTCTAACAAGTATTTTATGAAACAGGTGCTAGACACAATTCACAGCCCTGATCTTGACTCCTCCCTCAAACCCCTAAGGGAAAGGTTTTCCTGGAATGGGAGGAAAAGGGCTTTCTACAGATCGATGTGTCCTTCAGTGGTGGGGGAGCTAGGTGGTTCTGGGTTCAAATAGAGCCCCCCTTGCCTCACCTTCAACCCTGGTGGGCTGGCCCAGGACCCGACATTCCACTGGAAGGATGCACATGCCCACGTGTGCATGGGACAAGCCCCCAGCTTCCACCTGCTCAGACTCAGCAAAATCTCTGTCCTTGTAGGCGAGCTGAAGGAAATCAAGCAAGACATCTCCAGCCTGCGCTACGAGCTTCTTGAGGAAAAATCTCAAGCTACTGGTGAGCTGGCAGACCTGATTCAACAACTCAGCGAGAAGTTTGGAAAGAACTTAAACAAAGACCACCTGAGGGTGAACAAGGGCAAAGACATTTAGCAGCCCACATCGGCATCTGTGACTTCTACCAGCATTCTAAGGCCAGGTTGGATGCCCTCGCCCCCATCCTTGGTGGGGAGGGGTCCCCGGCCCACTCCTCTAGGACACGAAGGGGATCTCCTGGCTCAGTCTCTTGCAGCATGACTGACATCTCCAGCCCGCTGGCCTGCCTAGACCCAGAACTGCTGTGAATCTAGGTGGTTGGGTAAGAAAAACTACCATGGGAGGAGGGGAGGAACAGCCCCCTGTCGAGTGTGAGACCTTTGGTCCAGCCACAGTGAAACCCATCCCTGTGGCCAGAGCAGGAAAAGGCCATCTTGGGTGCACACCTGTGCCCTCCCACTGCAGGTGGGACTGCAGCTCTGGCTGTGTCCTGGGAAGACAAACACCTCAACCCACAACCTCCTTCTCACTCCCTCCCCGCCACCCCCCAACACATCCAAACAGAACCGGGAGGTGACCTGTGATCTATTCTTAAGTGCCAGATGAGAACACAGCCTAATAGCAAAATAGTTCTATTTGTTTATATATTTAAAAAAAGTTTAAAAATCCTAAATTGAAAACTGTACTGTAGGTAGCACTGTTTAGAAAACAACAACAAAATCCAAATGATGTATTTTTACCTTTATTAAGATTATCTTGTATTTACTATTTTTACCTAAAATGGAAAGAAATAAAATTACCTCATAATAACTTCTGTGGATACGCTGCCGGGGCCACTCCACTCGCGGGCCCAGTCTGGAGGTGGCCTTGGGAACCTGTGGCCCAGGGATGCTCCGGGAGGAGAATGGGCCTGTGCGGTGGTGGTTGGGTGGGGACGAAGGCACCACCCTCCTTAGAGTCATGCAGCCAGGACCCCCAGAAGCTCCAGCCTCCACCTCCAAGCCCCTCCTCCTGTGCCCAGACCTAAGGTCAGAAAGGAGGTAAAGGAAATGCAGAAGAAGTGGAAAGTTTTCTCCCACCCCATTCTAGAACTTTCCTCCATGTGAAAGGAAGGGGAGGGGCAGGAATGAGGCCTCAAAGTGTCCCCCCACCAAGGAAGAGGCTAAGTGTGAGTAGAGAGAGCAGCCACCAGAGGGCGCTGAGTCCCAAACAATGCCTGTTCGGAGCAGGTGTGCGAAGATGCCATTCATCTTCCAGAAGCTTCCAGAAGAGCCCTCTGGTCCCAAGGAAATACTCCTAGGGCTGGCCAGAAGTATTCAGCACTTGCCGTGTACCAGGCACTGTGCTTGGGGCTTTGCACGCATCAGTCCACCGGATCCTCACAGCAACCCTGTGAGGAGGGTGATGGTTACAAATTCACATGCCTTGCAGACGTTCTAGAGGGGGGAAAATAAATATATAATAATTATATATATATATGCATGTGTGTATGTGTAAATGTATATATGTATGTATATGTAGAAAGAGGGAGCTTGTGTTTCAAAATATACAATACGTCTTTGTCTTCAGGGGCAAACATTTTTTTTACTTAACTCTGCTATAAGAAAATAGCCGATCAGATGAGGTGATAAATAGAAGTGAGGTTGGTGCCAGCATTGATGGGAGTGATGAGGGACGATGACAGACTGCACAGCCGTGCCCTGCCTAAAGCAGGCTGCGGACACTCAGCTCAGCCCATCGTTGCCATAAGGAATATAAGTCCTGTTTTGCCTCATCTTCCCAACTGCTGAAAAAAAGAAAAAGTCAACATTTACTGGGCTCCTGGCAGCCAAGATAAGCAGCAGCAGATGAGACATGGCTCCATACCTGGGCCTTCCCAACGCAGTCTGCACCACCACCTAGTATTCAAGCAAGACAGAAACAGGCATTTGACGGGTACTGGGCATACTGCACATGCAGGGGCACTTGACAGACATAAATTCTGGCCCAGGAGGAGGACCCGTAGAGGACCATGGATGGATTTCAAAGAGCCTGCAAGTCCTAAGGTGCCCTTCAGGCTGTGTGCTTGTCTTTGTGATGGGTGCATTGTTCTGGAGAGAACACCTGTAGCTTTTTGCAAGCACTCATCTACAAGCCCCCGCAAGTCCACAAATGAGGAATGACTTTACTCAGCAGCTATGTACTAAGCCCCTTGCCAAGTGCTAGGGACAGAGCCGCATGCATCCAGTGTGGCTCCCTTTTTAAACTCAGACTCTGAAAAGGGAGGCTTAAGTGCTTTGTAGGAAGAGCAATTGATTCATCCAGGGGACAAATTGCTAACACCCTGGAAGACTGCTTTTCAGATCCCTCATTTATCTTTATCAGAATGCTAATAAACACTTCTGAGATGCATTCTTCAATTTCTCTATCTGCCTCCAGCCAAAGGCAGTTGGCAACCCCATTTTCAAACCATGGGGCACCCTTTTCCTATCAAACCTAAGTCTCAGATCTACTCCTTATAGAGATAAAGGAAAACCAGTCTCACTGAGTAATTAAAAACTGGGAAAGAAAACTAGTACCATCCACTAGGGTTTTAATGCCATGTCTAGGAGGTAAAGGTAGTCCAGGAATGAATTAATGGCTGTCAGATGGCTATGGGGAAGGGCAGAAGAGGGCCCCTTTTTGGTGGAGAGCTGTTTGAGAGGCCTGGAACTGAGGGCTGGCAGAGATCAGCAGCCTGGAGCAGGGAAAAGAGCTCAGTCATCTTCCAGGCACTACCAGTCTCCCTCACTTGCCCCATCTCTTGGGCCTGTGCTGAATTAGCCAGGCAGGGGAAGCAGCGCTTGAAGAAGCCAAACAGGAGGGTGAGGAATGGAACCTGAGAGAGGCCCAAGGGCAGATGGGGAGAAAAAAGGACCCAGGTCCTCCCTGGAAAGTTCACTAACACTCCCCAAGATGTGCACGCTGCCAGAGGCACCCATCTGTCCCCTGCAGCTCTGCATACTTGCCATCATTCTGTCTACAGCTCTAACGTATACGTTCAGCATCTGTCTCCACTGCTCCAGGGAAGCTCCATGAGGAGGTCAGGTCTGTTCCATTCCCCACTGAGTACTGGCACAGGGCCAAAGAGTAGCCACTCTTGCTGAATTCCTCGTGAATTACTTCAGGGCCCTTCTGGTCTCCAGTTTTCTGAAACTCCTTCAGACAGCATCATCGGGCCCTGAGAAACTCGGTGAGTTTGCAGAAACATAAGCCATCCTCTGCTGTAGCTCAAGCCATTTCCCTTCTAGTTACAGCCTGGAAGGAGGCCCAGCTCCTTGCCCTAACATGGCACACTGATGCTGGAGTGGCAGCCCCTGTCCAGGCTTCCTGGGTAATCAGTGGTTGAGCAGTGAGTTCTCCAGTGACTTGTCACCTTCCAATGGCTACTAATAGGACTCAACAAATCATAGTGACACTTCCCATGCAGAAGTCCCCAATTAGTCCTCCGAGCTGTTCCTAAAGGACCATGCTCACACACTTGAGAAAGCGCAGTGGCCGCCTCTGCCCATCAAAGCCTATCTCCTTCCCTCCCAGCAAGGCCCAAAGACAGAACATTGGCCCACACAAGCCAGGCAGGGGGAGATTCCCCAGGGCAGGAAAGCTCTGACCAGACACCTTCATGGGGAGGCTGAGACACCCTGCCCTGCTCAGGAGCACGCAGCATCTGGTTACAAATAAGCGGCCTTGATCCCATCACTTCTCAAAGTGCCCATGACTGCGTCTGTAAAGTGCAGAGTCTGAGAGCCCCAGAGGCCGGCAGGCCAGAGGAGTTTCATTTGTGGAGGCAGGCAGGCACGCCTCCATGCTATTCTTATCCCAGCTCTTCTCTGCATCCCATGAAGGGTGGGAGTGCTAGAGGGAAGGAGCTCCATGAAAGACACATAGATGTCATCAACTTAATGATGATTAACACAGGAGTGAAGCCACTTCCAGCCGTGGTCTCCCAGACACAGCCAGCAGGAGCTTGGCTAACGCTACCTCATCCCGGTCCTGGGAGCCGGGCCCACATGGGCTGGATGGCATTGCAGAATGGCAGGTCCAGACACTCACTTTGGCCCAGTATTTCACCGTTGTTTCCCCAATGCCGTCAAGCAGCTAGGACAGCCCATGCCTTTTGCTTCAGGGAAGGAATGACACAGAAAGCAGGAAAAAATAAAGGTGTGCTTGTTTCCCAGACCTGAAGCTTTAAAAAAGGGAGAGGTCAGATGAGGGGAGAATCGAAGTTTGGAAGAAAGGATAGTTGAGGAGCATGGGTTCTTCCCTACCCAGATTAGAGCAGGAGAGGAACAAGGCAAAGTGGTGAGAGCAGAGAGGTCAAGGTGCTGGACAGAGAGAGTCAGACCCCAGAGGAAGGGGAGTGCTCCCATGCCGATAGAAGCCAGGGCCTGGCTGGGTCTGCCTTCTGCACTGCCTGGCCTCCTCTAGAATGAGCAGGGACCAGCCCAGTTGCCTCCTGTCAGCCTCTCCCCTGCAGTAGGAGGGAGAAAGAGGAAGGAAGAGGCTCTTCGGGGCTGAGGCAGGGGCAAAGTGTCCTCTCCTTACAGTAAGTTTTAAAAGTCCTGATTTCATGACCTCTGAGTATCTGAGTCAGAAATAACTGGGCAAAACACAGCCCGCTATGCCTTGACATGGATGTGGCATAGCTGTGCCACTGACCAAAGAGGCCTGAGTGTCCCGTGGAGGCTGACTTGCGGAGGCTGCTGCCAGGCACTGACCCCACATGCCTCAGGTCAGCAGCCCTCACTCCACCCAGCAGACGGCAGCATGCTGGGGAAAGAGAAGAAAAAAGAAGACAATTAAATATTCCAAAGAAAAAATTTAACAAGACACTTTTAGGTGTCTGAGGGCAGGTCCAGACACTGGTAGGATAGACAACATTTTTAACTTTGCCACTTCCACCCCCACCACCCCAGTGATGGTGAATATCCAGGGATAAGGCAGAGAGATGGCCGGCACAGAAGCCAGAGAAAAGGGGGTGGGCTATGGAGCATGTAGGCTTGGTGCTGGCTGTGACCCCGTCTTTGGCTGGTAACAGAGCTCACTGTACCCCAGACACCGTCTAGCACCTAACTCCAGGACAGCCAACCAGAGTGCCCACCTTCTCTAAAATCAACAGCAGACCCAAACAGAGCTGATCTTAGTCTTTCCTTGGTTTTATATATAAGTAGCCACTGGGAAAGAAAAGTCCTTCTTTGGCAGGGTTGATGAAAAGGAGAATGTGAATTTGGGACACCAAATTTGGGACACCCCTCTGCCACATGGAGAGGGACTGTCTGCAAATGAAGTCAAAGAGAGATGAGAAATAGAGACAAGGGAGAAGAGGAGATGGGGAAGGGGGATAGAAGAGAAAAGAGGGAAAGAGGGAAGCAGAAGGGGTGCCATTGACCTTAGGTGGGGCCCACCCCAAGGCCCTGCTTCCTGCAACTCTTCCTTAGGGCTGTTCCAGAAGCCTTTGTAGCTTCCCCGCAAAATGGATCCCATTTTTGTTTCAGCAAATTTGCTTTGGGTTTCTGTCATTTATATCCTCAGAGTCTTGATGAACACAGAAATGGTGCGATGACTTCTCCATCCTTCCCAACCCTGGGGCTGGTTTTGAGCTTCTGTGGTTGAAGGAGCGAGGGCCAGAAACTGGCAAGACTGTTTTTCTTGAGATGTGGTGTGGTTCTGTTTAATGAGTGAGGGCCAAAAGCTGGTTAAACTGTTTGGGAGAGAAGCTTCAAGGCCGTGGGGCAGAGCAGGCCTGCTTCGCGGCCCAGGGCATGCATACACCTCAGGACCAGGGAGAAGAGTCTTTCTGCTCTGCCCAGCTGCCAGCTTTGGGAAGACCTTGAGTTGGCACGTTGGGCATTTCTGTAGGGACAGTGATCCCAGTGAGACATCTCTCAACATCTATGGAGGCAGCAGGTAGCAGAAAGGTGAAGGGGGAGCAAAGCAGAGAGGGCGACAAGGCAGCCAGCATGGTGACCACCATTACCAACCTTGTTTGTGGGGTCATCCCTCGGAGACTCCAAAAATAACCAGTAGACACTGTGGGCAGGTCCAGCTTCTGGCTAGTGAGGATGCTGCTATACATAGGAAATATAGAGCCTTATTCTGTAGGTAGAGGATGGTGAAGTGGACTATTGAAGTTACATAAATACAACTTGATATTGGTCTTGGGGACTTCTGCTGCTTTCCATGAGCATAGATCATTGACAGCAGCCTGAGCCCCAGTGGCTGTACAACTGACTCAGGATTTCCAGACCACTGATGCTGGCAGGGATCAGTGACTGCCCCAGACCCGAGCAGGGTCAGTCACTGAGAGAGAGGAAGTGACTTTGGATCATCTCAGTGATAGAACAGAACACAGCCCCAGAGTATCACACTCAACTCCAATCAATCACAGAATGGGCACTCCAGCAAAATAGAGCCATTGGTGCCTTCCTAACCTGCAGAAATCTATTAGCTGCCCCCAGTGCCAGTTGAACCCTGGTGAAGGTGAAGATTCGATCTGAGAGCCGAGGCTGCCTTGTAGACTCATCATTACATAAAGATGCTTGCAGCATTATCACTGTCTGTCACCACCAGCGTGAACAGAATGTGTATTCTGTGCTTCAGCAAGAGCCATTGGGGTGCCTTCTCATGATATTTTTCCTTCAAAGAACACAGATGTTTTTGCTGTGTCCTGGGACTTCCGAGCCTAATGTCCCCAAGCCCCAGCTCAGAGGTGAGCTGTTTTCATTGTGCTGAGGCTGCAGGAAGAGGATGGTATGGATCAGTATTCTAGTCACTCTGGACAGATTTTCAATCTTTCTCCCAAAGGGTAAAAACAGCATTTTCCTGATTCTTAAAGACCTTCCAGTCTGTACTCCCCCTGCATACATATGACATGAAAGACTCAACCCGAGGTGAAACACAAGGGATACTTTCTGAAACAGGGATCTAAGGGTGTGAGAAAAGAACACAGATATATGAGGAAATCAAGGGAACTGTCACTTCCCACACAACCCGTGTGCACCCACCCACGGGGTCACAGCTCAGACACCCAGGTAACTCTAAAGAGACGAAAAATGTGCCCTAAGCCCACCCACGGGGTGTTTCTGGTCATCCTTGGTGGTCCACCACATAGGCAAAGACAAGGAGGGGGATTTGGAGGTAAGAATGGAACTTGGGCAGAAGTGCCTAGGCACACAGACACAAGGAAATAAGAGGAGTGAGGTAGAGGGCCCCATACTTGCTCCCACATGGGTCCACTTTGTGGCAAACACTTAGAGGCAACCCAAAGAGATGTGAAGGAGATGTCGGTGTCTTCATCATCAGGGATGTGCAGGGCCTCCCACAGGCCTCACAGAGGCCACCATCAGAAACCCATATGCAAGAGGCAGCATCTGCAGGAAGCTACTCCCAAGGGAAAATCAGAGAAACTGCCCTCCTGCCAGGCCTCGGAGTCTCCTCTTCCCGAGCTGAGGTCACCCAGGGACATAGACCACCACTGACACAGAGCAGAGGAGTCTGGGTCTGTGTAACCTCCCCCAAGTCACAGCACAGGCTGCCAAACACAGGAAATGGCAGGGCCAGTAGCACTGGGTCCCAGTGGAGATACATAGTACTGGGCAGATGTTCCATTTCCCAAATAGACACAAATGCCTGGTATGGCTGCTGTTCTGTCCTGTAAATTGTTTGGGTGACTTCCCAAGAAAGAAAGGAAAATATGGTTGTGGTGAACTATACCATCCATGGCCCCAGTAAACATGCTTCCCAGCACTCAGGCCCTTGTGTGTTCCCCTCCCACATTGATGCTAGGCTTGGTCATGGGACTTGTTTTAGCCAATGGAGCATTAGCAAGTATAGCACAAGCAGTGGTTTGATAAGCCCATGCCCAGGGTGGCTTGTCTTACAACAAGCTAGCCCTTGTAAAGAATCTCAGCTAGGATGCTGAATGTTGAGAGGCTGTGTAGAGAGAAACCCTGGAAGTTGAGAGGCCTCTTGTATTTCCAGCCTAGTCAAGCTCCCAGCTAAGTGCAGCTGCATAAATGATTCAGCTATGTGGAGCAGAAGAACCTCCCAGCTGAGCTTTGTTAGCCACAAAATCATGAGAAATAATAAAGTGTTGTTGCTTTAGACCACGAGTTTCAAGGTGGTATGTTACCCAGTAATAATTAAAACAAATGGGCTGAGGAAGGATCCAGGAACTTTTCACACCATTTTTAGCCTATCTGCAGGAGAGTAATCAATCCCACCCATTTATCCCAAAAGAATGATTTACTTCTTAATCATAAGGCCTGGTGCCTCAAACAACAGCAGCCTATGAATGCAAATCAGCAGTTGTTTAAGAAGCCACAGTCAGGGTTTTCAACCTCCCCAGGTTGGCTCTGCTCCACTTAAAAAGAAACCCTGTATCTGGACACCGATGGAACTGCCCCCACCCCCCAAAAGTAGTTCTGGCCATCCTGCAGAAGGATGCACGTTTTGTTGAACAAGCTAAATACAGCCAGTCGACTCAGTCTATCACCTCAGCTCATGTATTGTAATGTGCGAAGAGCTGGAAGGATCCAATGGACTCCAACACTGAGGGGTTTGCAGTTTCACTGAAGAGAAAAGAGACAAGCCTGGGAACAGGTAAGCAGATTTGTGAGATTTTAACAAGAGTGGTGGGCAATACAGAGGAGATGTCACAAGGCAGTTGGTGAATCGTTGCCTGATGGACAATAACATCCCTTTCGATTTCTAACCTTACAGCTATATGATGAGCACTTTCACATCCCTTATTTCATTTATTTAAAACATCAGCCCAGTGATGTGGGTAGGGCAGGATTCAAGACACCCTTTTCCTAGAAAGAGCTTAAATAGAGCATGAACTGGAAGTTCAATTCCTAGGGTCCTGGGCCCATAAACTGGACTGAGCATAGAATGAGTGGCAATGAACAGAACTGAGTGGGAGGAATGCACTTAGGCTAGGCAGCAAGTGTACAGGCACTGTCCATAGCAGGCAGCCTGGGGAGGAGGGACATTCCCTGTGGGGTATTTCTCAACACAGTCCTGGGACCTCTTCCCTCAGAATCCCTTGACACAGACTGATAATGTAGATTCAACGGTTGAGGGTTGGGCCTAGGAGTCTCTATTTTAAGAGGCCCCCAGGCAACTCTGATGATCAACTATATTTGAACACTTGCCACAGAGTTCCCCTTGCCGGATGGCATGGTTATCAGATCACCTGACTGGTGGGCACTAGAGATCGGACTGGCCCCCAGGCCTGGGCCAGTGCTCTACTAGTTCTCTGATCTTCCCTAAGGTGGGACTGATCCAGTTTTGGAAGGATATGTAAGATTTGGGGCCAGGCACGGTGGCTCATGCCTGTAGTCCTGGTACTTTGGAAGGCTGAGGCGGGAGGATCATTTGAGTCCAGGAGGATCACTTGAGTTCGAGGCTGCAGTAAGCTAAGATCTCGCCTCTGCCCTCCAGCTTGGGTGACAGGGCGAGATCACATCTCTAAAAATAAATAAAAGTGATTTGGGCATGCAGAAAGATAAAGGATAAAGCATTGAAGGCACCAAGGAAAAAATAGGGGTGAATAGCTCAATTCCACCCTTTCCTGTGCTGCATCTCCATGACTCAACAGCACTGTTATTATGTTAAAAATTAATAGTAAAGGGACAGCCAATGCTAACAAGGGTTTGGGGTAATAACCCCAACTCCAGGGATTGCCCAGTCTCGATTTTGTCTCCTGTTTCTTGGAGGTAAGGAAATGTCATTCTTGAACTGGGGCATGGGCAAGGTCCACTGCCACTCTATCCCCAGAACTGAGAACTCATCCGATGTCAGATAGCAGAGCGCTGAGGGGGAAAACCTGCCCAGGACAGCAGGCTTCCAGGGTGCGCTGCCATTAGAGCCCCAGAGTGGGGTGGACAGGGCCTCATCCCACATCATGCCAGCAGGTTCTGTGGACAAAGGTGGCAGGAAGAAAAGCCCCAGCCAGGCTGAGCAAGTAGGGAGTGTGTGTGTGTGTGTGTGTGTGTGTGTGTGTGTGTGTGTGTGTAGAGGGAGAGAAAGACAGTTTATTAATTTATTAATACAGATAATATTAATAGTATTAATATTAATATAGATCTTATATATTAATTATTAATATTTATTAATATAGATAATAAACAGAGCCAGAGAGAATGAAAGGGGAGGTAGGGTTGGGGGGTCCACTCCTCTTCCCAACGAAACCAACGTGCGGTAAGGGCAGAGAGGGAGGAAAAGACACAGGGCAGTGTGTGTGGGGGGGCGGGGGGGTCCCTCACATTTGAGATTTATCTTTTATTTCTCTGTGACTGAAGCTGAGCCACTTCCGATTTGTATCAGGAGGAAATGTGCTTCTTATGCGTTCGTAATTAGATCCAGGTAATTCACTCTTTAATAATCAGCAGGCTTCTCCCACCAGCCCACTAACCCTCCCGCTCCTGCCTGCTAGCTTCTATTTTCATCCCTGTCCCCTCCCAGGTGGGGATCCCTTAAAGAGGCCTGGCTGGTTTGTCATCCTTTTCCTTTCTTTCCAAATGGTCCTACTGGGGCCCTCGCGGGCTGGCCTTTCCCTTTGTTGTGATTCAGAGTGAGGTTCTGAACCAGGGCTCTAAGGAACCAGAAAAGCCGATTCTGGGAAAGGGCATTGTTTCAGGAGCTCAGATGGTGAGCAAGCCCAGCCCACTCTCCCTCTGGCTCAGCAGAGCCCAGCCCTCCCACCATGGGGAGGAGACCATCTCCAGGAAGCCAAAAATGACGAGAGGGTTCTCTTCCTCCTGTCTCTCAAGTGGGCGCGGGGAGGATAGAAAATTGTCCTTTGAGATGTTATTACCGCTATCGTTGTGAATCGAAGCCCAGGGCTCCAGGACTCCCAACTGAGCACACTGCCTCCATCCCCTCCAGCCCCCAGCCCACCTCTCAGCCTGTGCTCAGGCCTCTGCAGAGGGGACTGAAGGAAGCAAGATGGATGAGGCACTTAAGGAATGAGGGCCCAGGAGACAGGGAAGAAAAATTAAAATGCAAATTACTTTTGCTGTTTTGTTTTATACTGTTTCTTTAAAAATATTATTCTCATTACAAAAGTAAACCATGGTCACTGGAGAAATTTCCAAAAACCTCAGCATTCAGAAAAGAAGAAAATGAAAATCACTCTTAATCCAGCCACCTAGAAATAATTACTACGAGGTATTTGCTTATGGTTCTCTTTACATATTTATATAAATCTTAATCCACAAACTCAAGTGGGTAAGAAATGAAAGATTACTAGTCAGTCTGTTAGGAGCCCCCTGTCCCTCATTCCTCAGAGGTGGTAGAAATCTCAGCTCAGTTCTGAGTCCCACACCCGCTTTCCTGACCCTGTGATAAATTGCGCAGGCTTAAAGCAGGCGATCATCCTACCCACAGCCCTGTCTGCCTGCACTGACGTCCACCAAACCTCTGTTGTCTATCTGCTTCCTAAAGGTCAGTCCTGTGGGTTACTGCTGCATGGAACCTCATTCCCATCAAAGAGACAGCCTCAGAACGCCTGCTTGCCTCTCTCATGACCTTCTTGGAGCACTGACTCAGAAGCCCTTTTGTCTCCAAATCATTTTGGAGGTGGAGGCAGCTTGCTGTGGCCCCTCATCACTTCATGTACACTGAGGTGAACTTGCAGGCATGTATGAGGTGAGCTTGCAGGAATGATCTTAGGGCTTCTGCCTCCTTAGGGCTCCCTAAGAAAGGTATTTACCATCTCCCTCTGCACCCGGATCCCCCGAACTATCTGGTCTTCTGTCATCTCTCTCAGGGCAGAACACTCCTCTACCCCCTCTCAGAGACCTACTCACATCTAAGGTCTCCTTGTGTCCCCATGAACTCTCTTCTCCTCACCTCCTGCTCTACCCTGCCCCAAGATCAGGGAGATTCTTTTCTAACTTCAGAGATGGGAAAATGTGCTCTTATGCAGGATTGCCATATAAAGTTGAGCAGTGTGTGCACTGCACAACAGGGAAATTTAACATGCCCAGGGAAATGGCACTTTTTATAATTTGCCCAAAGGTACCATGTGTGTGAGCCACAGTGCTGCCCTTACTCATCGTGTCTTATTCCAAACCTATACCTGGGCCAAGATTTTGAAACTCAAAAGCCAATAATTTGACTCTTTTGTTAGCCGAGTTCTGCAATGTCCTCCCTTCCCTGAAGCAATTAATATTGAGCAGTCTGGCTGCTGTCTGGCTGCAAAGAAGGACCACAGGAGTCAGGAAATGCAGGCGGATGCCTTGGTTAATACTTGACAATAGCATGCCCAAATGTATATGCCCATTCGCAGCTCCAAATGCTAGGTTCAAATCTTTGGGGTTGGGGGGGCAAAACTTGAATTTTTAAAAGCATGCCAGGTAATTCCGAAGGAGTTGGGGGAGAATTCCCATGAAAAGAAATCGAGACCAGTCCCTGGAGAACTGCTGTCCCCAGCCCTTCAGCTACCATTGGGGAGCTATGGGTGAGACTGTTTTTCTCACCTGGGTGGGTGAATTCAGGGGTGGGAGGGCCAGGCTGGATGGCGGCTTTTCATATCTTAAAATGCCCTGAGCAACTTCAAGTATCTTCTTGTTTTCCCTGTTTGGTTCCAGCTGAGATGTTGAGACCATCCACTTACTAGCGAAGCCCAGCACCACTTCTGGAGGAGTGTCATCTTAAAGGCTTTCTCCAAGAAGAGGCCAGATGACTCCAAGCCATCCAGTCCACTTCTCCCATCCACAGGCAGCCCAAAAGCAGCCTCCTAGCGGGAAGGGGTGGGAGAAGCCCCTTCCCCAGCAGAACTGGGGTACAGAGAGCCCCATATGCCTCCCCAAAGGAAGCCTTCAGGATGGAGACAACCTCATGTCTGACCTGGGAGCCTGAGAGGAGCATGTTGAATTTCTATTGCCTCAGCATAAAATGGCAATGCTAATGTAGTTTCCAATTTAGGTTTTAAAATGCCACTTTAAAGGACAACTTCAGTTCTCTCACTTAAAACTTTTTAAAAATAATCACATTTCCTCATGAATCAGGACATGTGCATATTTGTCCCTTCCTCCCCATCAAGGACTCACAGAGCATAAGGCATCCTCTTCCACAGACCTTTGATGACCACTGCGTGCCTCTTCTTTGGACAGGGGGCTCTCTCTGTCCCAACCCCACATCCATAGCCCCTTCTGCCTGGGTCCACTGAGCAACCAGTGACACTTCTGCCACACTGCGTGAGAGAAGACTTGCTGCCCAGTGACAGAGCGGGAGGGAGGACTGGGAAAGAAATAAGAGCTGCCCGGGCAGTGGCCAAGGGCAACGTTTGAAGCAGGGGGTGCTTGGTTGTAGTGAGGGACTTATCCAGACAAGAGAATGGAGATCCCTCGTAGTTTTATCAAAAAGAAACCAGGTAGTTGGGTTTTCTTTTAGAACTTTGGGAGGAAAAGAAAACATAATTTCACACCCTGAAGAAATATGTGCCTGAATTTTGTAAACTTGGATTTTCTTCCTCTTTCTAATTAAGGGTAGAAACCCTCCCTACCCTTTCAGTGCATGTGGGGGGCAGGGATGGGCATAAAGAGTGAATGTTGTCCAAAGGATGTCTCTCCTATCCCAGGCTCCCATTAATCTGGGAAGCAACCTCAGGATTTGTGCCCAGGAAGACAGGGCCCCTCATAGGAAAGAGCTTTCTCTAGAGGACTGGATTTGTAGGCTTGACCTGGTGTTTGGGGAGGGATGGGGTGAGTAGGAGGGGGTGCCTGTCCTTGCAGGGCCAGGAGTAATCCCAAGAGGGAAGTCAGGCTTCTAGCTGCCCACCTAGGTCGCCAGCTCAGGAGCGGAATCTACAGGCAAAGAGCTCAAGCCTGCATGACTTGCTGCCGGCTCTCCCAGCCCCAGTCCCTCACTGGCTGGCCCAGACTGCTGACTCCTGAGGATGCAGAGAGCTCAAGCCTGCACCTCCTGCTGCCCGTTCTCCCAGCCTCAGCCTGCCGCGGGCTGGCCCAGACCACTGACTTCCGAGGATGCAGAGAGAAGGCAGGTTCCCAGTCCTAGAGCTTATTGCTGACTCAGACCAAGTCTTTCTAGCTGGTCCTGCCCTCAGCCATGGGTGGGGGTTACAAGTCAACGGGGCCATTCCCTGGCCTCCCAACCGGCCTGCTCCAGAACCCTAGGAAGGTAGAGCCTGATGGTCCTTCCCAGTCCTTCCTTTGTGGCCAAAAGCCAATCTAGATAGTTTTGTTTTGTTTTGTTTCATATTTTGAATCCTTGTCAGATTTTTAAAATTTTCAATTCATTTTGATTCCATTTTTCATTCTAAATAAATATTCACTTTAAAACCTAATTATTTGCTCTTGTTCTCAGAGAGGGCCCCTAAGATGTACAAGCTCCAGATTCCAAAATCCTAGAACCGCCCCTAAGGATGGACCACGGGGTGAGTGAAAGGCAAGAGGCTGCTATAGTCTCAGTGTCCAGCAGTGGGGCTCTGAGCCTGGGCAGTAGCTAGCCCTGTGGAAATATTGATGGCAAGGAGAGGGAGAAGGCCCAGCAGAGACGACAGCCCAGGACACACATGGGCCTGACATTGCTGACCACAGACACGAAGCTGTAGCCACAAGGGGAGTCTGCTTGACACCCTGGGCTCCGACTTCAGCCCAGACTCAGAGGCCCAACCCCAAGAATGAGGTTCAGTCATTCACTCTCACCCTGGGAAGATTGAATATGAGGCACACAGTTAAGACCAGCAGTAATCAGGTAGGGACTGCCTGGGTCTCATCCACTAAAGAGAGCGCAGAAAGGCAGGGTTAGTTGGGGCTAAAGGCTGGGAGAGGGGGCTTCCTCAGAGGGCTGAGTCTTGCTGGGACCTCAACCCTGGCACCTGCCCCTTCCTCTAGGATCTGACAGCCTTTTGCAAAGGCTCACCAGCCCCAACCTCAGCAGAGGAAAGACAACTCCATGCTTGGCTTGCAAGGGCAACAGTGCCACCAGCTTCATACGTCCTACCTGGCAGGGGGCTCCTAACAGGTGGGGTTTGCTCAGGAATTCCTTACGGCCTGACTGAGACACTTTCAGCTTAAGGCACTTCTTACCGAATCCTTTCTTCCCTCTCTCCTCTCAGGGGTCAGAGCAGTACTGTGACCTGAAGCTCCCCCTGCTGCCTCTTGTTCGTGCCCCTTTTTTACCCATCACAGCTGTTTCCCCTAATATATCTTTTGCATGCGCTTCTTGGAGGACCTGAGATGACACTGAGCCAGACTGAATTTTTCTTCTTGCCATAATCAGAATAATTAAATAAGATTAAAAGACAGAAACTTTATCGTTGTGTGATTCATGATGTTTAATGCTGTACCCATGCACTACTTAAAGTAATATGGCATCCCACTTGAAGTATTCTTGCCAAATTTTAGAAAATGCAATCCTAGACAAAACCAAACTTTTTCTGAAGGAGCTCTTTTGCCCTGGCCTCACTACCAAGTCCCAGACCTTTCCATGAAGCAGTCCTGCATCAGTGCCACAGATAAGTCAGGGCCTCTGAAGTGACTAAACACACCTGCTCCCTGCCTTGCTACCTGTCTCCATTTCTGGGTCTAAGGCACTCCTTCTGGCTCCCAGCCTCTCCATAAGTGTAACCGCAAAGGCCAGGCCTCCTATCCTGGAAGCCTAGGGACAGGAACGTGAGGATGCCAGCCAGACCACCAGGGGCCCCTGAGCTGGCTGGCAACTGATCCCAAACAACAGTCCTGTTCCCAGTCTTTGGCCGTATACTGGCTCTATCCCAGCTTTAGCCTCCTTGCCAGTCCTTGGCCAGAGTGATGGCTCATCCCTTAGCACGCAGTGACCCCACCCAACACACCTAGTTGAGCCCAGGCAGCAGGAGGAATGTGGTTTCACCACCATGCAAACCTCTGCCCTTCCCAGAGAAAGCAAGATGATTGGGTCCAGGGGGTGACAATCAGTCTATCAGTCCCAGGATCCTGCAAACCTTGGGTCGCTGTAACCAACTTGGCGTGAGGTTATACCGCTAAAGGGACCTGGAGAGGCAGATGACGTCACATGTCATTGGGACCATAGAAAAAAATGTTGAGGTGCTAACCAATGAGTGGTGAGACTTGATTCAAAAATAAATGGCACAACATTCACCAGCCTGGTGAATCTCGAAACTGACTCCATCCCATCAACTGATCTGAACAGAGACCGGCAGGCTGACAGGACCACAGGACAGAACTGGAGACACCCTTTCTGGGATAGGAGACAAAGCCCTTTCAGAGCTCTCTCCTTGCAGAATCCTTTCTCCCTCACACCTCATCCTCTCTCCAGTTACCCCACTCCACTAACCAAACTGCAGCCACTTCGAAAACCCTGGCAAGACCATTCTCCAAGCCTCCTACGGACTATTCTCATTAGGAAAGCTGCTTCATTCCAGATTCTGGGTTTGGGCTACTTGCTATTTAGTTCTTAAAATGGTTATTGTAGGCTGGGCATGGTGGCTCACACCTGTAATCCTAGCACTTATAGAGGCGGAGGCAGGTGGATCACCTGAGGTCAAGAGTTCAAGACCAGCCTGACAAATATGGTGAAATCCCATCTCTACTAAAAATACAAAAAAAATAGCTGGGTATGGTGGCTGGTGCCTGTAATCCCAGCTACTTGGGAGGCTGAGGCAGGAGAATCGCTTTGAACCCAGGAGGCGAAGGTTGCAGTGAGCCGAGATCGTGCCACTGCACTCTAGCCTGGGCGACAGAGCGGGACTCCATCTCCAAAAAACAAAAAATGGTCATTCTAAAATGTAACCTTAAAGTCACCAACCACTATGGTTGCCAAAGTCATCTGAAACAAACAGAAAGCCACTAACAGGGGTGATGATTTAAAAAACAAACAAAACAGTTTTGCAAGCAAGGGCATCATCAGCATTCACAGAGGAAGTAGCCATTCCATTCTCCAGCAGACTAACACCCACACAGGGAAAACCCACGCCAGCAGCAACCAACTCCAATCTTCAGACAGTAATTTTTCACCTTTGATCTTCACCCCCAGCTTCTGCATGACGCTGAGTAGTTTAATAATAATTCCCTTGGCATGTGGAAGAAACAGAAATAGCTCCACCAGGCACCACAGGCCTGCGCGGCACAGTTTATGAAATCCTGGGGCTCTGATGCTCGCAGTCTCCCAAGTTTCCATTAAACAGCTGCCAAATGGCTCTCGCTGGCAGGAAAGGCACCCTTGCCTCGCCTCTCTTGGTTTCTCCGCAGACAGGTCAGCAGGGAAGAAACGTGTGTCACTCAACAACTACGTAATGGGAAAGAGGTTGCCCTGAGGTCCCACCCCTGTGACCTCTGCCTGTCAAAGCCAACCTCTAAGCCCCTTTTTATAATCTTTTCCAAAGACTTAAATGTGTGGGTACACAAAGCTCCCTTAATGGAAGGTCGCTCTGGCTTGTATAAAGAGCTGTGTAAACTTCATCTCTGCATTTACTCAGTACCAGCCTTGTTTAATTTCCTGCCCGGGGATGTGCAGGGAACGTGACTGCCTTCTCAGGGCCCTGAACATCTTTCAGAAGAGAAACAGTACCTCCCCACTTCAGGCCCCCCCCCCAAAAGCAAGCTACCTCCTCCAACTGTACTAAAAGGGAAGGCAGTTTGACCATATGCTCTCTGTTGAGTTTCTCTTTAGAAAAGGCAGCTTCAGACTGAGTGGACAAGCACAGACTGCAGCTGGAGAGTCCCCTGCACCATGACCAGCTATGTGATCTTGGCAAGTGACACCACTTCCTGGGGTTCTGGCTTTCTCCTTGAGAAAATGAGGGTGATAGAAGTGCCTATCACAGGTTGCTGTGGGGAGAAAGATGAATACTAAGCCCCCGCCTAGTGCTCAGCTTGTGGTAAGAGGGCCAGGAATGGTAGCTACTAGAATCATTCTGCCATAGCAGATGGTTCATTTCAGTGGCTAAGTGCATGGACTCTGGAGCCCCACTTCCCACATCCAAGCCCCAGCCTTCTTCATTCACAGGTGGGAGACCTTGCATGTGTCATTTCTATAAAATGCCACATGAGAACAGCAGCAGCTGTGGGGAAGGAATGACCAGTGTTGCGGACATCAGGTTCAAAGATTTCCCTGCCCACCACCACCACCATCCCTGTTTCACCACCATCCCCGTCCTGCCACCATGACCAGCGGAGCTGCAGGCACCTTCCATCCACACTAAACCCTTTGCAGACACCCTGCTCCACACCATTTCCTGGATAATCACAGCCTGTTTCCAGAGGAGGACCAGAAAACACCTATTTACCATCACCCCTCATTTTATAGCCCAAAGGGCTGAGGCCTGCCCCAGATTCCACTTAGAGCCTCCCAAATGAGCTGCCTTGCATCAGTAAGCCCCCCTCCTGGGTTCATACCTGGGGTTATGGTGGACCTAAGAGAAAGTGGGGAAGGTAGGGCATGCCACTTCCCATATAGACCCCAGGAGGAAATTCCAGGCCAAACCCCAAACTGAGCTACCCAAGTTCTGCATTCATGCCTTCCCAGGACCCAGGAAGTTACTGACAGCAGGAGCATCACCTCCATCCCAATCCCCTCCATCCATCTCATGAGCTGAGTCTCCCCATGGCTGAAAGTCCTGGTGAGGAGGCCTGTTCTGGCTTCACATAATGTTCTCTAGCATGCTGCTGGCTGACAAAAATGCTGTCTGAAACAGGTCAGGTCTTCAGAGAAAGGGACTCCCCCCATCTCCTGAGTGGCCCACTGCCACTGCTGCTGCTATATCACTGATACATGGTGGCTGTCCTGTGCTAACACGGATAAGCCCTGGCCCCTCTCAAAGCCAACTTTGCCATCTGGAAAATGAGGCATTGACGGCAGCCAAGTGGAGGGGCTCAGCATCCTGAGCCCTGGAAGCAGACCGGGCAGCCCCCCAGGACCAAGGTGGGCTCTGTCTGGGATGGTGATTGGTAGATGGGGCAGTGCTGAATCCTGTCAAGCCCTGCTGAAACCCCCACAGGTCCATCTATGGGACTAAGTGAAAAACACCAAAGAGAGCATTTTTGTACCTCATTTGGCAAACACTGTAGAGTCAGGACTTGGATCCACAGTTTCAACTTCGACAAAGAGCTCACCAAGGTGATTCTGCTGGGCTGAGCAGGGATTTGTGGGTATGAGCTCTGGCCAAGGTCTGCCTTGCACACCCTGATTGTTCTTGTTATGCTGGAGGCCAGGCATGAGGTGCAGTGGGAAGAGAGAATAACTAACTCATCCTTCTACTGGCTCTCTCAGCCAATGTCACCAAGCTCTCTCCATGTATTGCACTCCTGAATGGGAGATGAGGAAAAGAGGAGAAAGACACGGATGTCAACTTGGTTGACCCTTTGAGGGTCTCTAACAAATGAGCAGACAACAGGGCTGGGACTAGGGTGAGGGGTGAGGCATCTAGGGGCAAAACTGAAGAAGACACCTACTCCCAACTCTGCACTTGCAGACTCTGAGAGCGAGTGTCTCATTCAGTATTGTGCCCTAGGCTTCTCACTCACCTCCCCCTAATTCTGGCCCTGAAAGAAAATGACAGGCCAGAGGTGAGGGGTGGGTGCTTGTTGAGAAGTGCAGGGGCTGTGGTGGTCCAGGGTGGTTGTTCCCACTCTAGTCTGGGGGTCCTGGAAGACTCTGCAGAGGAAGTGAGCAGTTCAGACTCCTGGGAAAGGAGACATCTCCCCACTCAATCCAACTGATTGCACACCTCTGTCCTGGCCACCTCGCCTTTCCAGGGCTGCCAAGGGCAGGGGGGCAACTGCCAGCGCCATGTCCTCCTTTTGCCCCTCTGTGCCCAGGCAGAATAGGCAAAAGAGAGCTGAACATTCTTGCACACGGTGCGGGATGCACACAGACCGGCAGGACGCAGCCGGAGAGGACATGGGGCCCATGGAATCAGTCCCGGCTTGAACATGCTTGTCTGGGAGCGCGTCTGCACACCCTTGGAGGTGGTGTGCCCGGCCTGCGCTACCCAGCAGCCAGTGGGCACTCGGAACAAACCAGGCCATGCCTGGAGGGAGCCTGTCAAGGAGGATAATGAACGCAGGTGTGCATGCTCGGCTGCGCTTTGTCTCTGAGTTGGTTTGCTTACCTCAACGGTTTGTCCCTGTTTGGCGTGTGGCTCTGTTCATAGGTCTGTAACTGTGTCTTTGCCCGTCAGTCTTCCTGTGACCCTGTGCTTTTCTCTCTTTCTCTCTCTCTTTGTCCCTGTCTCTGTCCCTCTGTCCGTGAGTGATGTGAGGCCGGCCCGGGGGCAGTCGCAGCCGCGTCCTCTCTTGCCCTCATTGGTTCGCAGCCTCTCCCCCGGGCAGCCGCCGCCAGTCCCGCCCCTCCCCCGCACCCCCGCCCGGGACACGAGCGCGCTCAGAGCCGCCAGAAAGCTCAGCCTCCTGCTCAAAACAGGAGCGCAGCACCCGGAGCGAGTGGGGACAAGCTCGCTGAACACCGGGCGTCTCGACAGGGACCCGAGGCTGCAGGACTGCTCCGAGACGCTGTGGTGGCGGCGGCGCCGGAGGACTCGGAGGACTCCCTGGCCACCCGCCCTCCGTGCGCTCTGCCACCGGGCGCTCAGCAGAGACCCCGGGCTGCGGCTGCACTCGCTGAGTTCCTCTCCCCGCCGCCGCAGCCCAGAGGCGCCCAGCACCTGGAGCTCACTGGAGCTGGGGGTCCGAGCTGAGCGGGCTGTTGTAAAGCCAAAAGACGAGTCAGTGACTGGGACCTCTGTCCTGGTGGCGGCGACGAGAAACGGTGAGCCCGAGGGGCGCAGGCACAGAACTGTCCAGCTCCGAGCACTGGGGTCCGCCAGCCGGCGGGGAAGGCAGCTGAGCGCGGAGGCGAGTGAGCGGACGCGTCCCGGGGTCTTTGCAGTCCCCGCCGGCCCCAAGGCACCGACTCTCGGTCAGTTGCGCGCGGCAGGGCGGGAGGGGCGCGCCATGGAGGCGCCGGGTCGCGCCAGTATGCTCCAGGCCAAGTGAAGCGGTCCGGCTGGGGTCGGCGGGACCCGCGGGCCATGTACGGCGACATATTCAACGCCACGGGCGGCCCCGAGGCGGCGGTAGGCAGCGCGCTGGCCCCAGGAGCCACGGTCAAGGCAGAAGGCGCTTTGCCGCTGGAGCTGGCCACTGCACGCGGTATGCGGGACGGCGCGGCCACAAAGCCCGACCTGCCCACCTACCTGCTGCTCTTCTTCCTGCTGCTGCTCTCGGTGGCGCTCGTCGTCCTCTTCATCGGTTGCCAGCTGCGCCATTCGGCCTTTGCCGCGCTGCCCCACGACCGCTCGCTGCGCGACGCCCGCGCGCCCTGGAAGACGCGGCCGGTGTAGCGTAGGGGACTGAGCCACGGCCGCCGGGCGCCCCGTCCCGACCTAGCCAAGAGCAGCCAGCTTGAGCCTGGTAGGGAGGGCATGAAGCCGGGGATCGCTGGTCCCTGGGAACACTGCGCCCTGACCCAAAGACCCTTCCTGAACTAGAGTGGCAACCCGAGAGAAAAGGGAAACCGAGAAGTCGGGAACCTGTGTAGGGTCTCGATACCACTACCTGTAGGTACCGTGATTCTGATCCCCTGGCCAAATCTTTCTTCCTCTGACCCGACAGAGGGTCCAGTCGGGAAACCTTCCTGAAAGACGGCGCGCCAGCCCGGGCGCAGGAGGCTTGCTGGCCGCCTGCTGACTTCCTTACTTTGCACACGGAAGGGGCAGGAACCGCGAGCATGCACCTAGCCTGGAGCTACCTGTCTGGACTCGCAGGCCCTGTGACTGTTTCCCCACAGCTGCTACGGCCTCTCTTGCTCCTTGACACCGAGGAGGACCCCACTGGTATCCGAGCGTCGTGAACTCACCTGAACTTTGGAAGGTTGGCACTCGGGAGCCGCATCCCCCTGGGAAATGACTGAACGCGGGGTTTCAGTGGGTCCCGCCTGGGTCTAAGGACCCAGTTCCTTCTGTGGGCACGGGCAGTGGGAGGCCGATGGAAAGGCGCAGGGGCCCACCTACGCGTCTCACATCTTCACGGGCCACATTTCTACAATAAAAATTCACCCAATTAGACCTAGTGCTCAGAACGTGCTGGTAATTGTTTGCGCCGCTTTGGAAATGGAGATAAGGGTAGATCGATCCCTAGCAGGAGACCCAAGCAAGACCCACCTCCCCGCCCAGGACATTTCTGATGATACTACCTCCTCTTCAGCTTTTTCCCACGGTCGGTCAATTACTTCCTTGGGGAAGTTTTTTTTTCAGGATGGTCTCCAGGGAAAATTGCTGCCTGACCTGCTGAATAAATTCCCATTAACAGGGCTCCTGGGGACCCTTTCTGCAGGGCAGTTCCTTCCACCTGGCATCTTCCCTTTTGCTCTGAGCTTCCCTGGGCCTGAAACCCCTGAAGAGCCATATCTGGACCAGAACCTTCTGGTGAAGGAAGAGCCTGAAGGTCAAGTGGTGGGGCAGCTGCCCAGCACTTCCTCCCAAAGGAGATGGGGGCCTGCCCTGGAGAACCTGCAGGAGGGAAATGGATGCATAAATCCAGTTAAGGGGAAATCAACTTCAAAGAACTTGAGAGGTAGGACTAAAAAGGCTTGTGATAACCTTAACCGAAGTTAACCCAATTCTAGGGAGTCTTTTTATGGGGCTTTAAAATAGTTTCAGGAGTCACCTGGCTCAATGGAGCACTAGAGATTAGAGAAGGTTTGACTGAAAAAGAATTTGACAGACTGTCTAATCCAGTCGTTCTAACACATGCCAGGGTCACTTGGTCTTTCGCAATCTTTAGAAAACTAAGGACTCTTGGCCCTGGCCAAATGCATACAGGCACAAAGTTCTGCAACAATTCTAAGAGCTGTGACACTGAAACTGGTTCCTGAGGCCAGATTAAGGTTGAGGAAGAGAGACTGGCCAGGGTTCCTGAGGCCCAGCCCAGCCCACCACTTCTCCTCAGTCAGTGTCCAAGATTCCCTCCTGGCTCCTATCCCAGGAAGCACTGGAGAGGAAGCATAGAAACCAGAAAAGCCTCCCTAGGCTTGATTCTCCACGCCTTCCAGAACTAATACCCGCCAGGTCCTAAAGATGCCAGTTCTATGATCACCTCACACAGCATTTCACTTTAGTCTTCAGAAAGGTAGCCAAACCTCTGCAGCCTATAATAAAGTTAACCCAAGCCAATCTGCATGAACCTTGGTTGCAGAGAGGACTAGATGGAAATAAATGTGAGAAATATGAGGTCCCCTGGATGGCATACAAAATCACATGCTGCTGAAATGGGGGACCCTTCAGCTTTGGTCTGAGGGCTTCTGAGGGGGTAGGGGGACCCTTCAGCCTTGGTCTGAGGGCTTGTGACAGGTAGGAGACTAATGTAGAGGCAGAGTATCCCTCCACCACATGTCCTGATGGCCAGATCTGAAGGTAGTATGCAGAGTGGTCAAACGTACAAGCTCTGGAGTTCAAATGCCTGGCTTTAAATCCCAGCTCCACCTCTCACTAGCTGTCTGGCCTTGTGCAAATAACCTATCTGAGCCTATTTCCTCATCTGCAAAATGGGCATTATATCACCTAGCTCTACAAGTTTGAATAATAGAGTATAACCAAAGTTGTTATAACCAATAACAACATGCTAGCACAATGCTTGCAGAAAATGAGCGTCCAAACTACAGCTATTTGTAGAACTGAGCTACAGGCTTGAAGCAGCACTGCTGCTGGGAGAAGGAGACCCCACCAACAGGATGTGCTCTCACTAGGGCCCATTGTCTTCTGTGACCACAAACAAATGCAAGGACTGGTTCCTTCATAGGAGAACATGAGTAGATGACTGGCTTAGGATTCACCTGTAGTTCCTGGGCCAGACTCAGCTCAAGCCAGAGTAATACAGGAGGCTTTTGGGATCTCTCTGATGTCTCTACAGGGTTGCAGTGGCCTCAGCCAGCTAAGCCAAAGGCTTGGCCACTTCAAATGAATAGACACTTTGGGAATAAGTTTCTGGGTAATTGAGCCTGCATAGACCTGGAATCTAGAAAGCACACAAGGTCAGTAAAGGTATTATCTGCCGGCACTGTGAACCCGAGTAATTTGGTTCTCTTTTCTAGGATAGTATTAGACTGAGGAGTAATGGGTTCTTTCTCATGTTGAACCCAGCCCCAGACTCTCTTCTGGGAAGCAGGGATGTGGCTGAATTCACATCTTCCCTCTACAATATTTAGAGTAAGTGGACCACAACGTGGTGATTGGATATTCAGATGGTGTTAAAATTGAATGCGTATGTCTTCCCAAAATTCAAATGTTGAAGCCCTAACCCCCAGGGTGGCTGTATTTAGAGTAAGAAAGTAAAGCTATATGAAATCATAAGGGGGGAGCCCTGTTCTGATAGGATTAGTGTCCTTGTGGGACCACAGATTGCTCTCAACTCTGGGCAAGGTGCAGCCATGGAGAAAAGGCCATGTGAGGACACAGTGAGAAGATGGTTATCTGCAAACTAGGAAGAGGGCCCTCACTAGAAACCGACTCAGCCGAACTCTAATCTTGGAGGACTTCTAGCTTAGGGAACTGTGAGAAAATAAATTTCTGTTTAAGCCACCCAGTCTATGGTATTTTATTGAAGCAGCCCAAGCTAAGAGAGATGACTGGGAGTAGACCTGTGCATACACATCCTCCTGCCCTTTGCCCTCCCACCAGTTCCAAGATGTCTTGAAACCACCTTTGGAGAGCAGGGCATAGCAGGCTAAAAATAGGAATAGGGCCCATGTCACAGGTGTTTGGGTTCCTCTGCTATAACCAGCCACAGTGAGTAGCCAAGAGGGTGGAGGTAAAGACATTTTTGTTGGTGGGGGTTGGGGGAGAGGCTGGAGATCACGGTGGGGAGGTAGTTGCAGATGCTAGAAGCCAAGGAGAGGTAGCATAGTGGTGACCAAGAGTCTGAGTCCTGGAGCCAATAACCTGAGCTTGATCATCCACTTCATGCTTTCATCGTTATTTCTGTATTTCTGATAGCCTGTTTCACCATCTGTAGAATAGAGATGACAATACCTGCTTCAAAGGATTTTCAATATGGAGTGAAACATTATCAGTAAAGTGTTCAGCTCATGTTTGATATGTAGTAAATGCCCTGAATGTGAGCTATCCTTATTAAAGAGGATGGCCATTTCAGAAGTGCATGCAGCGGTACAAACAACTACTTTCTGTCAGTGACCTGTCCTTTTTCAGCCATGTGCTATCAGGAAACAGTAAAGAGGTCTGTACTTCCCAACAGGTATGCCCAGAGTTGGAGAACAGCTATTCTGGGTCTTTTCTCACTTTGCACTTTCCCCCTAAACTATCTCATCCACTCTCATGGCTTCAGTTGCTTTTCAGATAACTCTCCACACTATCCCTGAGCCCATTCAACACCTCCATTTGGGTATCTCATGGGAAACTTCAAACTCAACAAGCCTAAAACTCATCTGTCTAAATTAGATCCTCCTTCAATCTTCATCTGAATAGACTGCACCAGCATGTGGCTGCCCAAAGTAAAAAATGCATGGTGGTCATTCTTGACCCTAAACTCTTCTTCATACTCCAATACGTAACTCACCACCTCCTAGGCACCACTCTACTCCATCTACTCCTGTCTATGTCCACCATCACACCCCTAACTCAAAGCCCTACTTCCATTTTTGTGTCTCCTCACTCAATAAACACATCTGCCTCCAGCCATAGCATATACACCAATGGCTTCTCTTTGCTCTCAGGATTAAACACAAAAGCCTAATAAGGACCAGTCATCTGATCCCACCAGCCTCGTCTTCTCTCACTCCTCTTACCCTCCAGTGGCCTTTCAATCCCTAAGGCCCCTCTGCCTAAGCTGTTTGTCTCTCCTCCTTCCTCTGGCTGATGCCTTCTCATCCTTCAGGTCTCCAGTTAAATGTTTCTTCCACAAAAAGGACTTGCCTAAATCCTCAGGTAAGATTATATCCTCTCATAACCCCATATTGCCTCCCCAATCACAGCTACTAAATAACTGCATAATTAGTAGCCCAATGCTTCTTCCCACTAGTAACATGTAAGTTGTATGAACAGAGAACAGGGACATGTGTCCTGTTCACTGCTGTTTCCCAAGGCCTAGCATAGTTTTATAACAGAAAATAGGCAATAAATATTTATTGAATGAAATACAGTGGGAAAACACAGCTAAAGTAAATTTGAAAGGTGTATTTACATCTGAGCACATATCCTTTGATTTTCCACCTTAAACTAACCTTGTATCAGGTGAAATACTAAGTTGAACACTCCTTTATTGATTGGTCTTCCAAGTGGCTGGTTTCCTAGGGGTGGTAATCCAAAGTTGTTAGCAACTAACATTTCCCGTCTCCACCTGTGTAACACTTCAGTTATTACTGTATCTCCTGCAAAGACTAAAGAACAAGCAATTTAAAAGTTTGTATCTTTAGCTATTTCTGCTTGAATTACTCCTTTACCGCAGAAAAGCACGGATCATTGCAGTAACATTCACATGCCTTCTGAATTGCCTGGAATAAGAACTGGTTAAATCACTGCTTCACATAACAACTTCCTCATCTTCCTGGACTTTGATCAAAGATCAACTCAATGAAACCTTCCCTGGCTACTATATCTAAAATTATAATTCCACCTTGTTCCCCAACCCTGGTATCTTCCTTTCCTGCTTTACTTTTTTCTCTTTGGAACTTACTAGTAAACACACCATATATTTTATTTACCTTGTTTGGTGTCTTCATTAACCAGAATGAAGATCCTCGAGGGAAAGAATTTTTGTTTTAACCACTCTTATTCCTCAGCCTGACATCTAACAAGCCCTCAGATATTAGTCAAATGAATGAACAAGCTCATATGGCTCAGGGCCAGAAAAAATAAAAATATTCAGAAACACAGGAGTAGAGTCTATAGTTTCAAATCTCCCTCATTTGTGGGTCCTGCTCCTCCACCCTCCAAAACTGATTAACCCAATTCTAGATCCTGCCTTCATATCTGCATTCCAGCCACTGAGAAGGGGAAAAGAGCAAGGGGTGCATTCCTCTTCCAGATATAATGCAGAACTGGTGCCTATCACTTCTGCTAATATCCTACTGGCCAAGCTTAGTCACATGACCATACCTAGCTGAAAAAAAGCTAGGTAATGTGGTATCCAGCTGGACACAGGTGTTCTGCAATGAAGGGGCAAATAGGAATTGGTAAGCTTACAGCAGTTTATTAAACAGACAATAAAAGGAAAGGACCTTCTTTTCATATGAACATCATCTCTCCAGCCTTACTATTTACATATTACTAGTTTGTGCCTGCATTCTTCACCTTCACTGAATTCACTAACTTGGTCTGAACAATTCTAAGTTAATGAAAACCACATTTCACAGAATTTTATGTAAACAAAAGGCAATTAGGGAAAGTTTACTGTTAATTACACTTCTGAACTAATGTTGGCAAAACTATAAAGTGGACAAAATCTAAAAAGCCCTCCAGACCCTTTGTTGTTTCTTCTTCCTGAACTTCTCCCCCTACATCACCCACACACACTCTTCAGCAAAATTAATCTTTTATTCTGAAGCACAAATATGGTTCATGTATTTATCATACATTCTCTCTTTCAAAGGTATTCCTTGTTCCCACTCCCACCTAAGTGCAATGAAAGGCTTGCCCCTTGTGTACAACAGTTAGGGAAGGATATTATGGGGTCTAAACCAGGGCACTAAAATCACACTACAAAATTTTTCACACCCCAGCTTCTGTAAGCTCTGAAATTAAAAGTACACTTTTTGGGGTTATTTTCTCTTGTCAAGCGTATCAAGGAAACTATGCCCTTCCAAGTTTCTCTGGGAAAATATTAAATGTTAACAGGTTAAAGCTCTAACTTGACTATTAATTTTGCAGGTTCTACAAGCAAAAATTCCAAGAATTTGATAACTGGAGCAAAAGTCCGAAAGTCCAAAGAGAAAGGATATGAGTGCTTTCTTAGCTAAATTTCCCCTTCTTCTCAATTATACTTTAGCCAGCCCCCTCAATACCCCACCCCACATCAAACCACTTCTCAGGCATAAAGAGAGTTAATAAAACATTGAGCTAGAAGCAATTCAACTAAGAAGTAAATATTACATTATTTAAAAGTAAATTCTAATACTTAAAAAATTCATATCTTGCTTCAGTACTCTCATTCATTCAACAAATATTGGCATGCTTACTTATGTCAAGAACTGTTCTAGCAGTGGCAACACAGGTCTGTCCTCACAGATCTTACATTCCCATGAGGTAAGACAGTCAATAAACAGGGTAAAGAAATATATAATAAGTTGGATGGTGATAAACGCTATGCAGAATGAAAAGCTTTCTTAGGTACAAAGAACTCAAGAAACACTTTGGAATGAAACCAATTTCACTGAGAACCCTTTCAAAAAAGGAGCTAGAGCTCCATCTATAATCAGCAAAGTATCTGTCAAAGAAAGCCAAGGATCAATGTACAGTGACTACCGGAACAGGTTAGAAGGGCACACTCATAAACCTTTGCTACTGGTTTGGGGGTTTCCGTTTTTACTTTTCTCACTGTTAAAATTCTCAGCATTTATCTCAAATGAAAGTATTATTTAAAACGAAATAATGGAGGAGGTTTATTAGATGGGGAAGGGGTAAGTGATTAAGACAAAGTATAAGGATCTTTTCAAAATCCATCTCTAAACACCAATAAACTGCCTCAGAAAATCTCTCACTAGGAATTATACACATACCCATTTGATACAACATGGATAATAAATCTTAACCACCAGTCTAAATCCCTCTTCCCACCTCCCATCCAACATACTTTAACATGGAGATGGTTAAGCAAGCTGCCCATAGCTCTTCTTTGAATTTTCCCTATAGCCCCATTACCTTTATTTTCTAAACAGAAAAACTGATTTAGATAGAAAGAACAAGTTATTTTTGTTTTTGCAAAGTTTATTATAGACTTACAAATTCAATGACAAAAATCAGTAATATTTAAAATGTTAAATGGGAGGGGTGTTTTAAAAATGCTTCCTTCTTTCAATCATAAATACTACAGAGCTCTAAATAAATCGTCCTTATAAGCATTGCTGCAGTCTACTGACAATCTTAAAAATGTTTATAAAACGATACCTGCATCAAAACTGCTGTAATACAAAATAGTATTAGCCATTGTCCCACCCCCTCATCACCTGAACTGTTTTGGCTACGGCAACCTGAAAACTAATTATCTTAAACCCAAGAGAAGCCAACATCCTCTTAGTGCTCACTGAACCTTCTTCTGCCAGGACAAGTGTGCTTTTTTAAAAAATACACTTCTAAAACAACCAATGATGTTGCTACAAAATACCTTACAAAATGCCTTTTAAGTAAAAAGATATAGGAAGGAACTGATTCTCAGAAATTGGTAGGAATGTCCAATCTTTCGGCTTCCCTAGGCCACAGGGAAGTATAATTATCTTGGGCCACACATAAAATACACTAACGCTAACGATAGCTGATGAGCTAAAAAAAAAAAAGAAAGAAAAAAAAAAAAACCAACTCGCAAAACAATCCCATGATGTTTTAAGAAAATTTACCAATTTGGGTTGGGCCGTATTCAAAGCTGTCCTGGACCACATGCAGCCCACGGGTGCCGGCTGGACAAGCTTGAATAGTCTTTTTTTTTTTTTCTTAAAAAAAAAAAAAAAAGAACAAGTACTCTTAACATTTATCCTTTAGGGTTAATATGTAGTTTTGAGTTTTTCTACATTTCTGGCAAGGGCACATGATTTTTCACCATTCCTTTTTTTTTTGAGATGCAGTATCGCTCGTTGCCCAGGCTGCAGTACAATGGCATGATCTTGGCTCAGTGCAACCTCCGCCTCCTGGGTTCGAGCGATTCTCCTATCTTCAGCCTCCCAAGTAGCTGGGATTACAGGCACACGTCACCACACCCGGCTAATTTTTGTATTTTTAGTAGAGACAGGGTTTCACCATGTCGGCCAGGCTTGTCTTGAACTCCTGACCTTAGGTGATCCACCTGCCTCAGCCTCCCAAAATGTGGGACTACAGGCATGAGCCACTGTGCCTTGCTCACCATTCGTTTCTAATTAGAATGAGTTTGCATGTCTTGTATATGTAATTCAGAGGTTGGTAAAAGTGTGCACCACAGTGACAATGATGCAAAGTCAGTCTGTGATTTAAAATTTTTTCAAAAAAGAAGAAGACAAAAGAAAATAAAAAATTGTAAATTCACAAAGTGGATAATCAAAGATTGATACACCGAGGTCAGGCAACATAAGAATTACTCTGAATCAAAAAAACTAGTGGAAATGTAAAAGATAGTAACGATTTTAAGATTTGAGTTCTTATGTTCTAAGTACTGTTCTAAATACTGTATTTGTATTACCCTTCAATTAATCTTCCCTCAAATCCTTCCTATGAAGTAGACTTTTCCTTTACAGGTCAGGAAAGTGAGGCATAGAGTGGTTAAGCAACTTGTCTAAGCTATGAGGCCCATGACTCAAACGCAGGCAGGCCAACTCCAGAGCCAAAACAAAACAAAACAAAACAAAAAAAGACACATTAAGCAGGTTTTGAGGTTTATTAAAATAAAGAATTAGCAAACAATATGCAAAAAAACAAAGTTCTTAAGAGTTATGGCTTTGAAAAGCACAATATAGTAAAACCTAATACATTTTTATAAGTATGAAAATAACAGAATTGAAGCATGTTGCTAGAATTTCAGCTTCTACAACATAAACAGAAGCAAAACAAATACAAATAAGCAGCAGACCTACAGTGCAGCCATCAGCTTGGTCTTCATTATCTGCATATGAAATATCTTTTTAAGAAAATGTGGGCAGGTAGATACAAACATTCTATTTCCATGATTACAATCCTCTTCAATTTTAAAATAAGTGAATTTCAAAATACAACTTACGCCAACCACGTTAAAAAAAAAATCACTTGCCTAACCATTATCTTCTAGAGTTCCTATAGTTAAAATACTTTATGAATAAATCAATGCAACATCATCTTCAATGATATTAGAAGGGAAAATCTGACCATAAAGATTTTTTTTTTTTTTTTTTTTTTTTCCACAAAGAACTTGGGATTCTTTGGCCTTTCTGGAGTTTTGTTATAGCTAATACCAGTCTGTATTAATTAAGAAGGCACCATTAATGAGGGGCGGAAAAATCTACCTGTACACAAAATTCTGTACTTTAATAGCATCTTCAAATAAACCTTTAAAGAATAATGGTTTATGATCATTTTAAGAATTTTAAGAACTGAGTTATTTGGACAAGAACCATACAAACCTTTTTCACTCTGCCATGAATGATCGAAGAATCCTGCTCTAGGACTGGATCTTTTCAGAGAAAATAACTTATCACCTGTTTTACTGCAATTGCTACTAGTAATTATTACATAGCATGTGCTCTTTAAAACAGAAATAAAAATTGACGTGTGAAATCCCTTTCATTGGTTTTGGTAAACCATCCAATTTTGGGCTGTCATTTCAATTATAATACAGTTGTATTTTAGGAGATAAGATAATCTAATATAACAAAGGCTTGTTAAATATTGTCACTCTGTAATCAGGACATACTAAACTGCAATTCAGCTAATTCCAAAGAACTTTCCAGGTTTCTGTCCAGCAGGTAGAATTCTTTGTTTATGCAGAAGAAATACCTTCAATTCTCACATTCGATTTATGCATCTTGTGTGATAAGAAAAGCTCCTAAGAATCTTGCTTATATCAATGAGAAAAATGCTGCTGCTCTGGGAGACCTGAGATTACTCCCCAAAAAGCTGCCCTAATAATATCTGATACCACCTATAAACCACCACTTAGGAAAACTCTCTCCATAAAAATCACCAAACACTTCTAAAACCACCAGGCTACCTACTACCCTAAGATACTTGCTCATCTAGCTGAACAATATAACGATGACACACATTTATATTCATACCCAAGAGATTAGGTGAGGATTTAACTAGTAAGACGAAGAAGGGATCTGACATTCTTTAAAGTTAAAATATAAGTCCAAAATATAAGTCATCACAAAAGGCTGAACTCAGTAATTATCAAAAAATTCTTCCTTCTTCATGAAGTAAAAAGGATATTTATACATTTTAAGTGGCAAAGGTGATAATGATCCAAAGTACTATTAAGCAACTGACTAGAAAAAGTATAAAGAAATAGATCTAAATTGGTACATCAGATGTTCTCTATCACAGAAGTACAGCACTTTGATAGGTACTATCAAACTTTTTAGAGTTTCTCTGCTGTTGGAAGAATTTCATTTTTCGTATAAACTTTCTCTTCCAACAAAATACTACCACACAGGGGAAGGAACTGTTCCCCACAGGTACCCTCAGGTAATATGGAAGGTTTTTAACATGAACTCCAGTTCTAATCTTGACAACAGATTTCAGGTATGAGTACTTAATGATCACTTCACATCCTGAAGGATATCTTACTCTCAAATGTTATGAAAGGTATAAAATAGCTACATCCTCTATCTGTGCCATTAGATGTGGCTTGTTGAACTGTCTAGTACTCTTACTCTGGATTTCACCTCAGAAACCCAACCAATTCTATTTTTTTTTTATATAGCAACAATACAATGTGAAAAATTATTTATATTCTGACACACGTATTTGACATTTTGATTGACATCTTCCTTAAATTTCCTCTTAAAAAAAGGGTTAGTTTTAGCAGATCAATAACATGCCTACTAGTTTACATTTCATGTCAGCCAGACAATACTGACCAGACCAATACTGACCAGACCATAAATATGATGTAGAGATGTTAAACAAATGCATCTCTTATATCTTGCTTTTTGCCAATCAATATCTTTTTGTTGCTTTAATTCATTACTGAGATTTCATTCTATTCTGCTTTTTGCATTACCAAACTGGTTGCAATTTTATTATTCCCAGATTCGGTCTTTTCAGCCAGCATAAATATATTGTACATGCTATGTGATTATTCTAGTGGTGCTAGAATTTTACTATAAAACATTCTGTAGATTAAATTAAAACACATAACCGTAATTTGCTAAAATGGTTTCTTTCAGAGGTACTTTCACTAGCCAGTTTTAAAAATCTTACTAGCAAATTTTATTTCCTATACATAGATATACGAAAATCCTTAGGGACTGTAAGAATAGCTGGACTGAATAAAGTTTTCATTTAAAGTCCAAGGGTGTGGAGTTGACAACTTTTAGGAGATACAACAGGCTTATAGTTCCTTATAGTTCTCTGTCAAACTCTTAGTTGTTAATAGCTTTAGTACTGTCATTCATGAGACACAACTCCTAAGAGAAAACAAAGAAAAGGCCAATCACGTAAGATCTTGTTAAGACTGTGACATAATGACCCCAAATAAAAACAATTTTTAATTAACTCACAGTAGAAAACACCAACAAAACAACTCTCTAATTTCCACTAGTTTACTGCAGCCCAATGAAGTTGATTACATACATCCGTCATTCAATTGGAGTAATTTTTTTCTACAAATTTGTTCCAGAGATCATGCCATAAGCCTGGTAAGTAAAAGAATGATGAAAATGCCAAAGTTCTATCAAGTAAGCAAATATTCTCTTTCGTGTGGCCGACAGAACTCTGGAAGAAACAGAATGCATGTCAGGTAATACTTACATTTAAGGCTCAGGTGACTGTCAGAAAGTATTTCTTTTACCCAGCAAAGAACTGTGAGCTGAAACACAAATGGCAGTTCATCTGAAAGAACTAAAACCATCCACTGGCTGCACATTGAAAAAGCAATAAATAATGACACAGAAAACAAAAGAAATTGCATAATTCTTTCCTCAAAAATGCTTTTTTTTTTTCTTCACAAGAGCAGAAAGGACAAAGTGGAAAGTCAAACCAAACTAACATTTTAAACAGAAGAATGATATGACTCCATATACTTTCAAAAGGCACCAGAAAATAAAGCTTTCACTGACAGGTAAATTAGGTCATTTTTTTTTTCCAAAATAATTTCTTCATTCTCATGTCGTAACTAAGTGTCCATTTGACAGCTCCCGAGAAAAAAACTGGTTCAAAGTCCTTTATCCAAAGCCAAAACCATAATTGATTAAATGGATATTTTAGAGTTTTCGTTCATGTCTTTTCTCTCTAAAGATTGTGTTTTGGGAGACTAGCTTCCACATAAGTACTTAAAAAATGGAAAAAGAGCATCATCGATAAATGAGAGAAGAGTCTATATTCGTTGATGGGTGTTTTGTTTTGTTTTTTTGAGATGGAGTCTTGCTCTGTCGCCCAGGCTGGAGTGCAGTGGTGCGATCTCAGCTCACCACAACCTCTGCCTCGCAGGTTCAAGTGATTCTTCTGCCTCAGCCTCCCGAGTAGCTGGGACTACAGGCACGCACCACCATGCCTGGCTAATTTTTGTATTTTTAGTAGACACAGAGTTTCACCATATTGGCCAGGCTGGTCTCGAACTCCTGACATCGTGATCTGCCTATCTCAGCCTCCCAAAGTGCTGGGATTACAGGCGTGAGCCACTGTGCCCAGCCAAGTGTTTTAAAATCAGCTATCCCTACATCCACTGCTGATTCATTTAGTATCAAATCAGTAGCCTCATCCTTGGGGCCCAACTGAAGAGCCTCCTACGGCTCCAGTGCATAGGTCCTTGCATAGGGAGGCTGATGCAACTAAGAGCAATGGGATTAACTACATGATTCTCCAGCACTGATAACATCCATTAAACTGTAGGGAATTAAAAAGGCACCTTAAGTTGGAGCTATAGAATAACAGTCTTATAACCTAGGTTGAAAGTAAAACAAAAGCCAGAAAAAAGCATAACTTCCTACAAACGTAATCTATAAATAGCAGTGTTTTTTAATACAAAAAAGGTACCAAGGACGTAAGGATAAGCATTTAAGTCCAAGTCACTTGAGTGTATTTTATCAAAGGTTATGCTAAAAACTGTCACCCATAAAAGTGCAAAATAAAAGATTAATGCATGTCAAAAATAGAGTTCTTGCAACATTGTCCATAAGCAGCAAACATAGTTGAACAAGGCTGTGCATGCACTGTCACTAGCTATAAAGTAATGCTTATGACAGATTTTGAGTAAATGACGTATACTTGAGATCAGTTATTTGCAATAATTTTTTTAAAAAAGGAAATGTTTTACAAAAGATATATAGCATGAAGTCACATTACACTGAAGAACACTTATCTGTATTAAATGTAAATTTTATGTCATCTAGGAAACTATCATTTTGCTTTTACTGAACACTACCAGTTACAGCAGTGCATAGTGTTCCTTCAAATAAAATTTTATAGTTTCTTTTAAGCCCCTACCACACACTTTTGCAAAACAATGAATTGTACTTTTGTTTTTTTTAAGTTGGTGGGACAAAGAAACTGATAAAAGGACAGCTTCTGGAAGATCGAGAGTAAGAGGGAAAACTTACTCTTCACTGTATATACCCTCTTATAAGCTACTATAACTTTTCATCATGTGATGCATTTTCAAATAAATTTAATAAAAAATTGTTAGGGCAATAAAGTAAAAGCATGTTCCAGTTTAAGATCAATGCCAAATTTCTGAACTGGGGCATAATACTTACTCTGCATCTTTTACAACACTTCTGAGAGTTAATCACATGAACATGAATACAAACAAATGTAGATTCATCACAAAATACAAATGTATTGGTCACAATTATGTAGAAAAAAATAAGCTGTAATATCTGTTTTCAATGTAAGCTCACAGTATCTGTACTCAAAGTTTCTCTAAAATTAAAAGAAGTCCACTAACAATATAATTGAAAAGAATACTTCTGCATTATGAAACAGAAGATATGGGGTTCAGAGGGGAGCCCATCTGAGTAAGGACTTTATCCAGCCACTGAAGAGGCCCATGAAGATGAATCTCAATCCAACATGGGGTGCTGGTTACATCCTGCCGGTGATATTCTGCTCCCCAACCCTATGAAAATGAACAGATATCATCACAAATCCCTCTTTAAACTGTCAACCACTCTAAACCAATTTTACCATAACAAAAAGATAGCTTTTAACAGTAGAGATATGTAGAATTTACGTAAAGAGAATAACTATCACAAAACCAGTCTTAGTATTCACCATGAAATTAAAAGCAAGACAACAGCTACATTATTTAAAGATTCATGAATTCTAAAGTAATATATAATTCCCTTAAAAGAAACCCTTGGAGCCAGTTATAGTTCATAATTTTTTTTAATCTTAGAAAGGTAACACAGTACAGTATCTCATAATTAAAACAAATATTTCTGATCTGAGATACATTCTCCCTTAATGGGATAAATGCAAAATAGAAAATCACCACTAGGACACCACAGTAATAATTACTGTAGACAAAATATATTGAAGAATGCAAAAAATGTGGGTAAAATATAAAGGAGAAACAGTGTATTTACATAGCCCCAAAGAATCTGCCTCCAAATATTTATAAATACCATTTTCTCTTAATTTCTTTGTAAGACTTAATGAATATTTAAAGGAAAAATTTTAACAGTATTATAAGATATATAATGTGTAGATGTAAAATTTATGAATAGCACAAAGAATAAAAGAAAGTAATTAAAACTCTTCAACAGCAAGGTTTTCGTATTTTACATTTGAAAAATAGTACAATATTAACTCTAGGTAGATTGGGGTATGTTAAAGATAACATGGTAATTCCTAGAGAAACCACTAAAAAATGTAAAGAGATGTCACTTAAATGCTAATAAAGGAATCATATATAAAAAATAAAAATCATAAATAGCCTCATGTATGATCATGTCAGGGTTTCTTTTTTTTTTTTTTTTTGAGACAGAGTTTCTCTCTTGTTGCCCAGGCTGGAGTGCAATGGCGCAATCTCAGCTAACTGCAACCTCCGCCTCCCAGGTTCAAACTATTCTCCTGTCTCAGCCTCCCAAGTAGCTGGGATTACAGGCACCCACCACCACGCCTGGCTAATTTTTGTATTTTTTAGTAGGGACAGGGTTTCACCATGTTGGCCAGGCTGGTCTCGAACTCCTGATCTCAGGTGATCCGCCTGCCTTGGCCTCCCAAAGTGCTGGGATTACAGGTGTGAGCCACCGCACCTGGCCCAGGTTGTTTTTTTTTAACCAAAATTTTTTTATTTTCAAGTTGTTTATCAGATAAGGCATCGTAGATATTGATCAATACATGCATGTATAATTTAATGTGGCAGTCACATAGTGATTATCCTTTAAGGTGGGAAATTACTGGGATGAACTGAGCTGAAACCTTTAGCCTAAAACTCCACATAAAAATTAAAATAGAAATTTTTCACCTTTATTTTCCTGGATTTATCAAGTTCTCTGGTTTACTGCTTATGGTAGTCCTGGCCCAGGAAAACTGGGTGGGGGAGGGAGGGCGGTCAGGGGAGTGAAGAAGATTGGGGAGTGGAGATTAAAATAAATATGCAAAAGTCACATTACTGTACAAGAAGGGAGAAATGCCTTCAGGGTAACCAGTAAACTAATGTATACAATAGATCTACAGCAAAGTATCATGAAAACACTGGACTGGGGCTGAATATCAAAAAGAAAAAAACCCATGCACAGCGTGTGACAAGTGCTCTTCTTGTGCTAAATTCTTAAGAATCATGTAGATATAGTACAGATTGCTTAAATACATGACTAAAATTCTTTTCAAATTTTAAGCACAAATCTTTGGAATGTCAATACAGTCAGGTGAAGACAGTAGATGAAAAACTTGAAAAGTTCCTTTGAACTTTGCAAATCCTTAATATTAAGGTTGGTGGAAAAGTAATTGTGGCTTTTGCCATTACTTTTAATAACAGTACTTAGCTAGAAATGAAATAATTTTAGTATTCTAAAGAATTCTGCCAAGTCACCCTAATGAAATCTAGTAATAATAATCAAAACTGTTGAAGCTAAGAGACTCAAATAGCAATTTTAATATTAAATGCTGATACGGTTTGGCTGTGTCCTCACCCAAATCTCATCTTAAATTGTAGCTCCCATAATTCCCACATGTTGTGGGAAGGACCCAGTGGGAGATAACTGAATCATGGGGGCAGTTTCCCCCATACTGTTCTCATAGTAGTGAATAAAGTCTCATAAGATCTGATAATTTTATAAGAGGTTTCCCCTTTCATTTGGCTCTCATTCTCTTGCCTGCTGCCATGTAAGACACGACTTTGCTCCTCCTTCGCCTTCCGCCATTATTGTGAGGCTTCCCCAGCCATATGGAACTGTGAGTTCATTAAACCTCTTTTTCTTCATAAATTACCCAGTCTTGAGTATGTCTATTAGCAGCATGAAAATGGACTAATACAAATGCTTTCTAGAAATTTAGTCTTTTAACTAAAATTCCTTGTAATCTCAGCCCCTATTCAATATCAAAATCAATATCAATCATGTATTTTATAATGTCTAGATTACAAAATGAAATCTTAGATCTATTATGTAGTTAAAATTACAAATTCAATAATTTTATTTAAAAACCTGTTAAATCAGGCCAAAAGCAATTATCAACTTTCATTTAACAAATAATTTTTAAAAATTATAACCTAAAGTCATAATATACATATTTATAGTGACTCAAATTATGTTAGAGGTCACAACTCACCTTGACAAAACTCATCCGAATGGTACACATTTTGGTGAGCTCATATACTGCCTCAAATCCATGGTTGACAGACTGAGCCAGAAGCTGAGCAAACTCCTGATTGTTAAAAATTTTGAGGCTGCAGCTGCTGGGAATCTTACACACAGTGGTGGGATGAAAGCCATGATGAAAGTTGCAGTTCCTACTCTGTACAAATATGCTGCTGTCACTGAGGCATTCCGCATACACCTCCCCACCAACATAGTACAGATGAACACCTTAAAAAGACAAACATCACAAGAGTCAGCTTAAAGAGTCATTATAATGAAATCAAATAGACTGTATGGTGCAACAAAAGTACCCATTAATCCACAGCAAACTTCCAACAGTCTTTAGACAGAAGTTACCACTAGATGGCCTTCTGCTGCCAAAGATAATCAAGAGGTTAATGTCTGCCTGCATCTACAAGAGTGAAGCCTCAAGTAGGCAGCATATTAAGTTATCCATTTTTAGGTTGTTCTCTTTTTCCTTTTCCAACAACCATTTATCATCTCTATGAGAGAAAGAGAGGGCTAAAAAAAAAACCCAAATCATCTTTTGATGAGTCTTTTCAAATAAATGCTCAGTGCTATCAACTATCATAAACAGTCATTTGACAGACTTTTGCACTCTTTGTGCTAACAAAGAGGAGAGCAACACTAAAAAAAAACCAAAGTTACATATATAATTTCAGGCCACAAGAAGAGCTTTGAAATGGCAGATTTATCTTACTTAAAATTTTTTTATATTTAAAAATATGTATGTTCCTTTGCAAGATGTGAGGGCAAAGAAAAGAAATACTTTAAAAATATATAAATATGTGGAAATAGTTTTAACATTAAATATTCAAATTATATAACTAAAGCTAGTCACCTACTATTTTCCCAACATATCTCTCCACCACCCCCAAAACTAACCCATGAAAGAAAAGGTCCTAGAACTATATGCTGGGGAAAAAGAAAAAACTGATTCTAGAATTTCAAAACTCACAAAATAGATTTCCCTTAAATTACTTCTACTGTGATGGAAGAAAAAAAAATCAATGCCTAGAAGTGAGGCACTTCACTGAAAAAACTAAGGCAAGTTGGCAGTAAACTCAAAAGACAATGAAAACTTTGTTTCACAACTTATTTTTGACCACAGGATTTTTTTGAATCACTTCTATAAGAAATCCTATCACAATTATATTTATTTACCTTTTATTCCTATTTTGGACCAAGATGCCGTCAAGTTAAAGAAGCAAAACGCAGCAAGGGGTAAAAACAAAACGTCTCAAGAAACAGGCAATACACTTTACCTGGGATGGGTTTCCTTCCTGACCACTTGATGCATGAGACTTTGACATTTTATTGCAGTATGAAAAGGGCCCGGTTTGTTATGGCAACTATCTTGCAGGATGAATTATTAATAAAACCTTATTGCCTAAATTTAAAAGATGGGAGCAGTGATGGTGAAGCCACTGGAACATCATTCACACTAGATTTCCCATTTCTAATTCCGCTCCTCTCACATCATGGTAACACTTACAAGTCATCTCAACCCAAAATACTCCACAAATACCTTAATTATAAAATTCTAACCCTTCACCAGCATTCATACACAATATTCCATAAATATGTGTCATACATTTACAATGAGGCACTCTTCTAGCTACTGGGGATACTGTTGTGAACAAAGCAAGTTCCTGTACAGCTTATGTTCCAGTCAGGGTAACACTCAAAAAACAAAGTGGTAGTATGATTTCAGATCCTTAGCACTGGGAAGAAACACTAAGCAGGACAAAAAAATGAGGAAAGATCATGTCTTTATTTGATTAATACATTCTTCAATATCGGCAACTTAAGGCAGAGGGCATGTGTCAAACTTCTTTGTAAGTTTCTAGCACCTTTCACAATGCATGGTTCATGGCAAGTACAACAAATGATTGAATTCGATTAAATGTAGGAAAATGACAACATTACCTTTTCCAATGTGTCGCCTAGTGTTTTCAATTGTCGAATTACGATTAACATTTGACAACAAACCCAAGCAGAATCTACTTTTGTTATTTGAAGGATCTGTGAATCCATCTACTAACACACTAGTAGAAGATGCGTGAAAAGCTTCTCCAACACGATTGTTTAATTCATAGTAGACTATTGAACACCAATGTTTAGGCTCTTCATAGGCAACAGGCTGAACATCTGTGAACAAACCAGAAAGAGAGTTTAATAAATATCAGAAACTCAGATTGTCCATGTGTTTATCTTTTAACCCAACCCAAGTATTATATGAAAAAGAAAATTTTCAGATTATTTCACAAGTCTCACTGTCCTTCCTAGCTGTGAATCTATATCCGAAAACAGGCACTAGAAATCAACTTGAATATGACAATTTAAAAAATTATAGAAATACCAGGATCGGCAATAGTCATAGCTTGCTCAGGCTATAAAATACCATAAGGCTGAGTGGCTTAAACAACAGAAATTTATTTCTCACAGGTCTGGGGGCTGGGAAGTCCAAGATCAAGGTGCCAGAAGATTTGGTAACTAGTGAGGACCTGCTTCCTGGCTTGCAGACAGCTGCTTTCTCACTGTGTGCTCATATGGCCCCTCCTCAGTGCATGCTCTTGGAGAAAGAGTTTCTTTTCCTCTTCTTTAAGGGAACTAATCTCATTATGACAATCCCACTCTCAAGCCTAATTATTTCCATTTTCAAATACCATCACACTGGTAGTTAGGACTTCAACATATGAATTTTAGGGAGATTCAATATGGTCCATTAGCATTCCACCCCAGCAACCCAAAATTCACATCCTTCTTACATGTAAAATACACACATATATTCTATCCCAACAGCCCCTGAAGTCTTAACTCATTTCCGCATCAACTCTAATGTTGTAAGCCCAGTATCATCCAAATATCATCTACATATGATATATGAGACTTGAGGCAAAATTCCTCTCCAGCTGCAAACCTATGAAACCAGGGAAGTTACGTGCTTATGGTGGGACAGACACAGGATAGACGTTCCCATTCAAAAATGGAAAAACAAAAAATAAGGGAGTGATGATGGGTCAAGGAAGTTGAAAACTTAGCAAAGCAAATTCCATTAGGCCTTAAGGCTGGAGAATAAACCTCTTTGGTTTGATGTTCTACCCTCCCAACCATCTGGGTGGAGTGAGGGGGTGCCCAGGCCTTGGTTCAATACATGAATTTTGAGAGGACACAATTCAGAACATAGCAGCAACAACACATTTTTAATTGTTTTTCTAACATAAACTAATTCAGGTTTAAATCTGAGATAAAAAATTCTTTTTCAGAGACCTGAAGGATTTAACTATAATCAGTATCTGTAAAATTATTTTAAACAAAAAAGTTAAACTAAAAAACTAAGTGAGACTCAGCAAATTAGGAATAGAGGGGAACTTCCTCAGCTTGATACAGAACATCTACAGCTAACATCATACTTCATGGTAGGAAACTAGAAGGTTTTCTGCTAAGATCAAAAACAAAGCAAAGATGCCTCCTCTCCCACTTTTCAACATCATACTGGAAGTCCTTGCTAATGCCATAAATAAATAAAAGGTACACAGATAGGAAAGGAGGAAATTGTCTTTGTTTGCAAATTACATGATTGTCTATGTAAAAATAAGAAAGAGCAGACCAAAAAATTCCTGGAACTAGTAAGCATTATAGCAAGGTTGCAGGATACAAGGTTAATATGCAAAAGTTGATTGCTCTCCTATACAGCAACAATAAACAAACGAAATTTAAGATAAAAAATTATAATTTACATTAGCATCCCCCAAAATTAAATACTTAGGCATAAATATAAAAAAATAGGAACATGCTCTATGAGGAAGACTACAAAACTCTGATGAAAGAAATCAAAGAACTAAATAAATGGAGAAATATTGCACATTCAAGAATAAGACTCAATATCATCAAGATAGCAGTGTTTCCCAGCTTAATCTATAGAGTAATAACACCAATCAAAATCCCTGCAAGCTATTTTTTGGATATAGACAAAATGATTCTGTACTTTATATGGAGAGGTAAAAGACTCAAAACAGCCAACACAATATCAAAGGAGAAGAACAAAGTCAGAGGATCGACACCACTTGACTTTAAGACTTACTATAAAGATACAGTAATCAAGATCATGATAAAATAAAAGAACAGACAAACAGATCAAAGGAGCAGAACAGAGTTTAGAAATAGACCCAAGTAAATACAGTCAACTAGTCTTTGACAAAGGAGCAAAGACAATACAATGGAAGAAAAAAAAAATAATCTTTTCAAAAAATGATACAGGAAACAACTGGACAGCTACATCAAAAAAGTAAATCTAGACTAGACCTTACACTCTTCACAAAATTGACCCAAGATGGATTACAGACCTAAATGTAAAATGCAAAACTATAAAACTCCTAGAAAATAATATAGGAGAAAATCTAGATGACTTTTGGTATGATGATGCCTTTTTTTAGGTACAATTCATGAAAGAAATAATTGATAAGCTAGCCTTCATTAAAATTTAAAACTTTTGCTCTGAAAAAGACACTGTCTAGAGAATGAGGAGACAAGCCACAGATTAGGAAAAAAAAAATCTGAAAAAGTTCTATCCGATAAAAGACTATAATTCAAAATATACAAAGAACTCAAAAACAATCTGATTAAAGTATGGCAAAAGATATGAATAGGGAGCCCACCACAGACTTACAGATTGGTCAAGTAAGCATGTGAAAAGATGTTCAACATGTTATGTCATTAAGGAATTGCAAATTAAAACAACAATGAGATACTACTACACACCTATTAGAATGGCCAAAATCCAAAACAATGACAACATCAAATGTTGGTAAGAATAAGGAGCATCAGGAATTCTCATTCATAGTTGGGAATGCAAAATGATACAGCCATTTTAGAAGGCACTTTGGCCATTTCTTACAAACCTAAACATACTCTTACCATAAAATTTAGCAATCATGCTTCTTGTTATTCAAATGAGATGAAAACTATATCCACATAAAAAATCTTCACATGAATGTTTATACCAGCTTTACTCATAATTGCTCAAACTTAGAAGCAACCAAAAGGTTCTTCAGCAGGTGAACAGATAAACAAACTGGTACAACCAAGACAATGAAATAGTATTTGGTGCTGTGATGGTTAGTATTGAGTGTCAAACTGATTGGACTGAAGGATGCAAAGTATTGTTTCTTGGGTGTGTCTGTGGGTGTGTTGCCAAAGGAGATTAACATTTGAGTCAGTGGACTAGGAGAGGCAGGCCCACCCTCAATCTTGGTAGGCACCATCTAATCAGCTGCCAGCGTGGCTAGAATAAAGCAGGCAGGCAGAAGATGGAAGAGCAGACTTGCTGAGTCTTCCGGCCTTCATCTTTCTCCTGTGCTGGATGCTTCCTGTTCTCAAACATCAGACTCAAATTCTTCAGCTTGACTGGACTCCTGGACTTAAACCAGTGGTTTGCCAGGGGCTCTTGAGCCTTTGTCCACAGACTGAAGGCTGCACTGTCGGCTACCCTACTTTTGAGGTTTTGGGCTTGGACTGATCCACCCCTGGCTTCCTTGTTCCTCAACTTGCAGATGGCCTATCGTGGGACTTTACCTTGTGATCATATGAGTCAATTCTCCTTAATAAACTCCCTTTCATATATATTCCATACATTCTATTAGTTCTGTCCCTCTAGAGAACCCTAATAGAGATGCTAAAAAGAAATGAGCTATCAAGCCATAAGAAGACAAGGAGAAACTTAAATGCATATTACTAAGTGAAGGAAGCCAGTCTGAAAAAGCTACATACTGTATGATTCTAACTACAACACTTTGCAAAAGGCAAAACTATGACAGTAAAAAGATCAGTGGTTGCAAGGGGTTGTGGGGAAGGAGAGGTGAACAGGCAGAGCACAGAGACTTTTTAAGAGGTAAAAAATGATTCTGTATCATATCATAAGGGTGGATACATGTGTTAAAACCCCACAGAACATACAAAACCAAGAATGAACCCCACTGGATAATATCATGTGTCAATGGAAGCTCACTGACTATAACAAATGTACCACTCTGGTGAGAGATGCTGATAACAGAGGAGGCTATGCCTGTGTGGGAGAAGAGAGTATGTGAGAACTTTCTGTACCTTCCACTTAATTTTGCTGTGAACCAAAAACTGAACTAAAAAATAAACTCTATTTATAAAGAAAAACAAAAAAACAACTAAATGAACATTATCTTTGGGCAAATAGAGGTATATGTTTAAATTTTACATGCCAGAACTGCCTACAGAAAAAGGTTTATACGCAATATAAAATACTGGCCAAACTCATTAATATAAAAGTCAGTAACTCATAATTGACACAAAGCATAGAAGAGATACGTGAAAGCTCTACATCCCAGCACCTTTCCTGGAGCTGAAATCAAGCAAAGAAATCATGGACCCTCAATTCTCTTTCAAAAAAGGCAGGAATATGGCCGGTTGCGGTGGCTCACACCTGTAATCCCAGCACTTTGGGAGGCCAAGTTGGGCAGATCATCTGAGATCACGAGTTCGAGACCAACCTGGCCAACATGGTGCAACCCCGTCTCTATTAAAAATACAAAAATTAGCCGGGTGTGGTGGCGCATGCATATGATAATCCCAGCTATTCGGAGGCTGAGGCAGGAGAATTGTGAGCCGAGATTGTGCTGCTGCATTCAATCCTGGGTGGCAGAGTGAGATTCCATCTCAAAAAAAAAAAAGGGCAGGAATAAAATAACACCAAGGAAAACGTAAGAGTAATCACATGGTCTATGTAGGCAATTTAAAATAATTGGTTAACTTTTTTTTTTTGAGATGGAATCTCGCTTTGTCATCCATGATTGAGCACAGTGGCATGATCTCGGCTCACTGCAACCTCCACCTCCCAGGTTCAAGTGATTCTCCAGCCTCAGCATCCCGAGCAGGTGGGATTATAAGCACCCACCAGCACACCTGGCTAATTTTTATATTTTAGTAGAGATGGGATTTCACTATGTTGGCCAGGCTGGTCTCGAACTCCTGAGCCTCAGGTGATCTGCCTGCCTCGGCCTCCCAAAGTGCTGAATTACAGGAGTGAGCCACTGTGCCCAGCCAACTTTTTTAACAGAAGAGTTTAAGTTTTAAAACTCAGTTCTGAGTTTTATATGGCAAAGAATGCAGATGAGAAGGAAGAGAGGAAAATAAACCAATATAAGCCAAAGAAGTCTTAAGAGCTCAGATTTTAAGGTTTATACAAAGTTTATACATGTAGAGGCCCATAACCAAAGACAGGTACAAATGAGTCACATGAAGTTATAAGAATAGCATCAGGAAGATTAGAGCTAAGAACAAGCAGAAGCTTATAGAAAAAAAAAAAAATGCTAGGCAAAACTAAAAAGGCAATTTTGGTTAAAAGGAAAAGAAGAACCAGAAAAGCACTGCCTCTGCTCAAGGCAGAAGACATTGTTGCTAACAGGTGGTTCCAGACATTGCCGTTTAACTTTGATTTTCTTTTTGTCACTTCTTTGTCAAAAAGGAGAAAATACACATAATCTGACTGAAATGAGAAGAAATTCTAGCGAAAAAGGTATCCACAAGGGTGAGAAAATGTATCAAGTTCCTCTAAAGGGGCTCAGTTGTTTGGCTGAGACAAATTACATTCCAATGGACATCTAACACATAACACTATTAAATGGCACTAAGACCTCGGGAAAATCAGGAGAAAAGAAAAGGAGAAGGTTAAGTGGAGTAAATACAGTCCATATTTTCAAAAGGAGAATGAAGTGGAGTAAATACAGTCCATATTTTCAAAAGGAGAATAATAATACTATTTATTGTATATGGCCTAATGTTGTGTGCTAAGATGATTACATGTATTGTCTAATTTAATCAACATATTAATAATTCCAGCATATCATCCCTATTTATTTTGTAAATGGGGAACCTCAGGCTTAGAGATTTAAAAACTACCTATATTGCAAAGCAAGTAAGTAGAGAAACAGGAATTCAAATCCAGAAATTCATGTTCCATTTTTATGGTAAATGAAGGTAGATTTTATTAATTATAGGCAAATTAATATAATGAGATTTCTTGATAAATTCTAGACATTATACAAACATTAACAAAACTATTAGGGGTCTGGAAATTTAATTGCTCTTAGGAATACAGAGCACTCAATATAACACACATTCAGTATTATCACAAACATTGAAAACACAAAAAAACACATTGTTTTAAGAAACGTATAAAATAGCAGTACACATTTCTAAACTTGCGACAAACTAAGGAGGTTAAGGTCTCAAACCAAAGTGGCATTAAACCACAATGACACCATAAAGATATACAATTTTTCATTTGTCAATTATCAAAAAAAAAAAGATAGACAAAAAAAATACAGAACAACCCACAATGAGATATCTCTTCATACCCATTAAAATGGTCAATATCTCAAGTGCTGGTGAGGATGTGAAGAATACGGAATCCGTGTGCACTGTTGCTGAGAATATAAAATGGTACATCCACTGTGGAAAACAGTATGGCTGTTCCTCAAAAAAGTATAAATATAATTACCATGTAATCCAATAATTGTACTTCTGGTATATACTCAAAAGAAATAAAAGCAGGATCTCGAAGAGATATGTGTATGCCCATGTCCACAGCAGTATTATTCACAATAGCCAAAAAGTGAAAGCAATCCAAGTGTCTATCAATGGATGAATAGATAAACAAAATTTGGTACATACATACAATGGAATATTACTCAACTTTAAAAAGAAATGAAATTCTGACATTGCTACAATACGGATGTGCCCTGACAAAAAATAAGCCAGTCACACACACAAAAAAAAACAAATATTGTATGATTCCATTTATATGAAGTACTTAGAGTGGTCAAAATCGTAGAGATTAGAAAGCAGAGTGGTGGTTGCCAAGGGCTGGGGGGAAAGGGAGAATAGGAAATTTTTATTTAATAGGTATAGTTTCAATATTACAAGGTGAAAAGAGCTATAGAAATGGATGGTGGTGATGGTCACACAACATTATAAATGCATTTAATGCCACTGAACTGTACACTTAAAAATAGTTAAGATGGCAAACCTTATGTTATATATAGTTTGCCATAACAAAAAAAAAAAAAAAAAAAAAAAAACAGGGCCAGCCTGGGCAACACGGTAAGACTCCACCTCAGCAACAACAAAAAATTGGCCAAGCATGGTGATGCATGCCTGTAGTCCCAGCTACTAAGGATGCTAAGGTGGAGGAGCACTTCAGCCCAGGAATCTGAGGCTCCAGCGAGCTATGATCATGCCACTGCACTCCAGTCTGGACATGACAGAGCAAGACTCTGTCTCTAAAATAAATAAATAATTTAAAAATTAAAAATAAAACAAAACAACAAAAAAATAGGGGGAAAAACCTTTACAGGAAAGCTTTAGTAATCAAGACTATGAGGTACAGATATGTAAGTCAACAGAGTCCTGAAATAAACCCTGGCATTTACAGTCAATTGATTTCTGACAAAGATGGTAATTCAACAAAGAAATGATACTCTTTCCAACAAATGGTAAAGCCAACTGGATTTCTATGTGCAAAAAACTTAACGTAGACATTTACCATATACCACATACAAACTTAACTCAGAAGGAACCACTGACCTAATGTAAGAGCTAAAACTATGGAACTTCTAAAATAAAACATAAAATAATATTTTCATGACCTTGGGATAGACAAAAATTTCTTGAATCCAACACCAAAAGCATAATCTAGAAATGAAAGAACTGACAAAATGGATTTAATCAAAATTTATAGCTATTACCCTCAAAAAGACATCATTAAGAAAATGAAAAGAAATCCACAGACTGAGAAAAAATATTTGCAAATCATATATCTGATAAAGGATTCATATCCAGGATATACAAAAAATTCTTACAACTCAGTAAGACAACCCAATGGGCAAAAGATTTAAAATAAACACATCAAAGAAGATACATAAATGGCCAACAAGTACATTTAAAAAATGCTCATCATTACTCATTAGAGAAATGCAAATTAAAACCACAATAAGCACTTTACACCCACTAGAATGGCTATAATTAAAAAGCCAGACAATAACAGGTGTTAGGAGGATGTAGAGAAAATAGAACCCTCATACTTTGCTGGTGAGAATGTAAAATGGTACTGCCACTTCAGAGAAGTTTTATAGTTTTCTTAAGTAGTTAAACTTACCATGTTATTCAGCAATTGCACTCCTAGATATCTATCCAAGAGAAATAAAACAATATCTACAAAAAGACTTACATGCGATATTTTTTGTTTGTTTTTTTGAGATGGAGCCTCGCTCTGTTGCTCAGACTGGAGTGCAGTGGCACTCCATTCTCGGCTCACTGCAACCTCGCCTCCTGGGTTCAAGTGATTCTCCTGTCTCAGCCTTCCGAGTAGCTGGGATGACAGGCATCCGCCACCACACCCAGCTAATTTTTAATTTTTATTGTATTTTTAGTAGAGACGGGGTTTCACCATATTGAACTCCGGATCTCAAGTGATCCACCCGCCTTGGCCTCCCAAAGTGCTAGGATTACAGGCGTGAGCCACTGTGCCCAGCCGCAAATGTTTATAATAATCAAAATACGGAAACAATTCAAATGCCCACTGACTGGTGAATAAATGTGATATATTCATATAAAGGAGTACTGTTAAGCAATAAAAAGCAACTATTGATACATGCTACAACATGGATGAACCTCGAAAACATGCTAAGTGAAAGAAGACTACATTATTACATGATTCCAGTTATATAAAATGTTCAGAAAAGATAAAATCTACAGGTACAGAAAACAGATTAGAGGGGATATGGAGCTGAGGATAGGAGTGAGGACAGACTGCAAATATGCAGAGAAACCTTTTTAAAGAGTTATGGAAATGTTCTAAACCTAGACTGTGGTGCAAAACTTGGTGTATTTACCAAAATCTTTGAATCATACACTTAAAACAAAAAAACTTTATAGCATATAAATTATACCTCAATAAAGTAGCCAATAAGTTAAAAACAACTACTACTACAAAATAAATGAAGTGGGTACTTCTCTTACCTCTGCTGGATATACTGGGCATAATCTGAGGAATCATATTATTGCTTGTATCCATAGGCTGGGAATTATCTTGACCCATCTGATCATCAGGTGGCATATAGGCTGGAGGAGGCGTATCAGCTAAGAGGAAAAAAAAAATAGTTAAAATCTTCATTCTGCTCAAAATTATTACTCTAAAAGCTTTAGAAAATTCTTAAGATTACCGGCAAGCTTCATTACTGAACATCACACACAAAAAAATGTAGGATACTATCCTAGGGCAAGGGAAAAGGAGAACAGACAGCACACCTAATAGCAATTGAAAACCTACTACAAATCCACGTTTATTTAGCCCAGATCCCTGGTAATCCAGGATACAAGGATCAGTCCTAAAATTCACTAAAACAGAATTCAAGGTCGAGAATTTTGCCTTTATTTTTATGTGTTCAGAGAAACTGCAGCTATTACATATCAATCTGAAGGGCAGATTATCCTCATTTGGGTATATATATACTACAGAGACAAATTATTAAGATCAGCACATACTGTATACTGTCATTTAAAACTGGAAAGTAAAACTATGTCCCTTCAAAATTTGCCATCAACACTAACAGCAATTGTCTAACGCTTGTGCAACATCTAAACATGGCTGTTGCGTCCTATTAAATGGTTAGGTAATTCACTTAGAAAACTAAATGTTAACTAGAAAATCTTTTGAGTTTCAACACTCATAGTTGAAAATTTTGCAAAAGCTACAGCTATACTTTTTTGTCTCAGTAACTATAAATAAGAACTGAATTTGTCTTTCATCCCAATGTTTTGTATAGGATGTATTTTGAGACAGAACTACAATCAGCACTGAATCGAAGACAAACTATGAAAATTTGTTTTTGAGCAAATTCCTAACAGCAAGTTAAACAGCTGGCACTTAATTTCTCTTCAAAAGAAAAAACTATACCAATTGATATTTTGCTGCAGTAGAGAAATCACAAAGAATATAATGTAGGTCCTCGAATAATGTTTTGTTCAGCATCATTCTGTTATGACGCTGATGAGAAAAAAAATCCATTCCCAGACAGGGCCACGTCTGTGTGAGTCTGAACATTCTCCCCATGTTTGTTTGAGTTTTCTCTGGTTACCCGAGTTTGCTCTCACTTCCCAAAGATGTGCACATCAGATGAACTGGCATGCATGTCTAAACGGTCCCAGCGTGAGTGCAGGGGTGTGTGTGAGTGCACTCTGTGATTTAATCACGTCTCATTCAGGATTGGTTTCCACCTTGTGCCCTGAGTTGCTGGAATGGGCTCTGGCTATCCATGACCGTGAATTAGAATGATTAAGTAAATAACAGTCTTACTTGTTTTTATTGCTCTTCCTTAAATATACGCACAGCTCATATTTATTTCAAAGTTTAGTATTAGAAGACTTTTGGGTCTTTATGTATAAATTTATGATATTTTTGTGACCAGAAATATACCACAAGAACTTAACTCTTGTTTATATCAACTAGCCTATGATAAAACTGGCTTTGTAATATGCTGTTTCAGTTAAAGTCATAGTTTCCAAGAAGTTATCAATGACATTAAGTGAGGACTTACTGTACTTACATATGACTCTGCCTGACAACAGCAGGTGTTCAAATATTTCTTGACAGTGACATAATGATATGTCCATACATGACATGCCAATTACAAAATTTAGGAACTTTACAAAATCTACTTATCTTTCTGCAGTGAAATCAGTTCATCAGTTATCTAACTAAAGATAACCAGGATTCATTTTAACTTCTAAAGTCTTAAATAATTTGAAAAGCCACACAGTAAAGTTGAAAGAACACAGACTTTAGAGTTAGACAAACCTGGGTCTGAACCTCTAGTTCTTAGCCCTACCCTACGTAAGGTACTTAAAAGTTTAAAATTTACTTTAGAATTTATTTTTCCATCTGTAAAACAGGAATATCTATCTCACATAGTCATTCTGAAGATTAAATTTAATGCCATAGCTTTTGTCACAGTATCAGTTATATAAAAGACAATAAATGGTACTGTCATAAAATATAAGAAAATATTTAAGTCAAATAGGGCTACTTCCATTTTTTAAACACATGGTACTTGGCAAAATAAAATCTAAACTCTTCTGGAAATCAAACAATTACCTAAAGAATAAAGAGTCAGAAACAGCTATACCTTGGCATGTAACAGTTCACCCAGAGGGCCCACAGTAACAACAATTGTGATTCTTAGGATTTTTTTTTTTTTTTTTTTGGTATCAACAAAATAAAGTCTTACCTGGGAGCTGAAATGGACTTCCTGGTCCAGAACTTGCTGGGGAGTTGGGGTATGTGCTGCTAGCAGGAGAAGGGGGATAAGGGCTGTTTGGAGATAAGGGAAAAGGAGTGTTGTTGGGCTGGTGGAAAGAATCTGGAAACGTGGCATTTTGTGGCATGTGTGGTTCATTGTGGCTCAGGTTCCTAAACTGAACCAGAAGGCTGTGTTGTGGATTGAATTCATTATGACGAGGCACTAATACTGGAGGTAAGACTGAAAAACAAAAATCAAAAGTCATTTGTCAGGAATGACTAAACAAATGCCCCATCCACACTAAGGGGTTGGTAGAAAGGATTCATGTAAGACTGTAAACCTATTAAAACAATTTACTTTTAGAAAGGGCTGTTTTATAGAGCCCTGAATCTCTATTTACATAATAACAATCCAAAACTCTGTAAGCATTTAGCCTGCATAAGGTACCCTAGAAGACAGAAAATCCAGAGAAAGATACCACTCCTGTTCTATGAGATAAAGGATATTAAAAAACAACCATAAAACAGAGAATTTAACACAATAGGAGTTAAACAGAGGTGAGTGCTCCCAGCTAGAAGAGAATCAAACAAAATACTGTAAGAAAAAAACATACCTGACTGAACCTTAAAGATACAGGAGGATTTCACATGGGAGTACTAGGACTGGGAAGAAGTAGAAGGGGAAGGTGGCAGAGGAGATGAGAAAGTCAGTTGGCCTACGCACTGAACAAGGAGTTAAGACTACAGAGTGAAGTTGGAACCTGTTATGTGAATGCCCTAAAAACTTCCAAATTTCCAATTATGAACACTTAGATCTTTCTTAGTTTGAAAGATCTCATGTTTTACGTTGTTCAGTACAGTTTTCCATACTGAAAATGGTAATATTCTCTAGGTAAAAGCCTTCCAATCAAAATCAGTCTTCTAAATATGACCATAATGAAAATATATACAACAAAATCTAAACATTTTTAACAGATAAATTTTTAAGAGATAAACTTTATTCAAATATTCGCTTTCTCTAAAGACCCAAGTGACCAATCACATTCAAATCTCTGATTACCTTTCCCTACAGGAAACTGAAACAAACCTGATTCTTCAAACATTTACACCTCATCTCATTAACAATTGTCCTGTATCTGTCAATGTAATTTCACTTAGAAAAATCTCAACTTGATTCTGGTATCATTCAGCATCAACAAAATGAGTTTGTTTTTAAGCTACCTAAGTCACACTTCACCTCCCTAAAGTAGGGATGTACACAACGATCCAGTGTTTCTGTTAAGTCAGTATTTGTGCTATTTTTGTCTATTGTTTCATTTCATTCTACTGCATTAGTATACTAAATATGTGGTTAACATCTGACTACAATTGTTTTGTTCTACTGTGTGTTAACAACTGCTATTCCCCTTACAGAACAATGAGGCAGCTGCCATTAGAGAGAAGGGCATTAGGCAGCAAGAATTTCTACATTTAGCAGGCTAGCAATCTGAGAGACTTAGTGAAATAACTACTCAGGAATTCAGTTCAGTAAGAATTTCTTTGCTTTTTTTTTCTTTAGAGGTATGCTAAAATCACTGGCTTCTCTTTCACTTGTATATTATCTATGCACATGATTTTTTTAAAATTATTTTATATCATCCAAAATAATGTTAATATGTGGACAGTTTAAAAAAAGACATGCTATTAGAGATTATGACAAAAACTGCAATTGCTAGCCCCCCCCCATATACTGTTTCTATAGAAAACAAATTTAAACTCTTAGCCATCTCTTATAACATTTACTTTGTGTACTGCTAAATAATATGCTTATATTGCTATTATTAGTCAAGATATTATTTGTAGACTTGCTCTTAGGGCAAATGAGGCAGCTTTCTTTTATTATTCTATCCCACTCCCATCCTCAAAATAGAGTTAAATATAACATTTTGCTTAAATCAACATCCAGTATTGATATATATATATATATATGTAATTCATTGCTGAATCAAGTGTACTATGAGTCTACTTTTTCTTGAACCGTGTTTTTACTGAAGTTAACCATTGCCTTGTTTCTTCATTTCTTTAATTTTAAGTACATTCCACTAATATTTCCAGAATTCCAACAGATCTGTTAAACACCTATCATTACTATTTCTTGGATACAACAAATAATCAAATAATTTATTCACTCCATGTTTTCCCTTGGATCTTCCATCTTTTTTTTTTTTTTTTTTTTTTTTTTTTGAGATGGAGTCTCACTCTGTCGCCCAGGCTGGAGTGCAGTGGCATGATCTTGGCTCACTGCAAGCTCTGCCTGCCGGGTTCACGCCATTCTCCTGCCTCAGCCTCCTGAGTAGCTGGGACTACAGGCGCCCGCCACCACGCCCGGCTAATTTTTTGTATTTTTAGTAGAGACGGGGTTTCACTGTATTAGCCAGGATTGTGTCGATCTCCTGACGTCGTGATCCGCCCGCCTCGGCCTCCCAAAGTGCTGGGATTACAGGCGTGAGCCACCGCGCCAGGCCCAGTTCTTCCATCTTTTTGTTCCAACCTATATTGGTTACTGCTCAAGTCTCCTACAAGTCTGAAGTCCCTTCTCTACTGCTGGATCACATTTCCTAGACCTCATCCTCTATTAGTGTCCTAAGAGAAAGTAAAAAGTTAAATTTTCTTGACTTCCTGCAGGTATAAAAATTTATTTTTTTTGCTTGTCTGCAAGCAGATAACATTTCCTTCTGAATTTTGAGGGCACTACTTTACTTTCTTCTAGAATTCAGAACTGCATTGAGAAATCCAGTATTCTGATTTCTAGTCCTTTATATGTTTCCTGTCTTTTCTGGAAGTTCTCAGCATCTTTTTTTTAATCTATGATATACAAAAATTTCATGTGGGGCTTTTTTAATCCTTTGTTCTGATTACTTGGTCACTGAGCCCTTTCAATTTTCAGTTTGGGGAACTGTTTGATATTATTTCTTGGAAAATTTTCTCTCTGCCATCTTCCTCAATGCTCTATTTCCAGAATATATTATTCTACTAGAATTGATATTTAATTTGAAACTGATTCCAGATCACTTAATGTTTTAACAAGTACTTTTTAATGCACCAACTCATCTAATGCTCGTAACAACCTATTAGGTAGGTAGTATTATTCCCATTTTACAATGAGGAAACTAAATCTCAGAAAGGTTAAGGCCTGAGGTAGTATTTGGTAAAACCAGGATTCAAATCCAGAAAGCCTGGCTCCAGAACCCACAGTCTTAATCACTAGACAATACTGTCTATTAGATCAGGGGTCCCTAACCCCCCCAGTTCATGACCTCTTACGAACCAGGCCATACAGCAGGTGATGGTGAGAGAAAGTGAGTGAAGCTTCATCTGTATTTCCAGCCACTAGCCATTGCTCTCATTACCGCCTGAACTCCGCCTCCTGTCAGATCAGTGGCAGCATGAGATTCTCATAGGAAAGCAAATCCTATCGCCAACTGCACATATGAGGGATCTAGGTTGTGCGCTCCTTATGAGAATCTAATGCCTGATGATCTGTCACTGTCTCCCATCATGCCAGGATGAGATAACCTAGCTGCAGGTAAACAAGCTCAGGGCTCCCACTAATTTGACATTATGGTGAACTGTATAATTATTTCATTACATATTACAATGTAATAATAGAAATAAAGTGCACAATAAATATAATGTGCTTGAATCATCCCAAAACCATCCCCCAACCCATTCTATGAAAAGACTGTCTTCCATGAAACTGGACCCCGGTGCCAAAAAGCTCAGGGTACACTGTATTCAACTAAACAACTACAACCACCTAGGTTGGCCCTCTATTTTTCTTATGTTCATTATCTCTTTCTAACTATCCTCCATCTTTTTATCTTTTTGCAAAACTTACTCCACTATATTCTAACTGTGTGAGCGTGCCTAAGTTACTTCCCTTTTAAGTCTTTGTTTCCTTATCTATAAACCTATAAGTAAACTGAAAGGGTTGTAAAATGTCAGTACCCTTTTCTAACCCCATGAAGGAATCACTATTCCATCAGTGCTCAATAAATATTAATTGCTATCACTGTTACTACTACCACTACCACCACCTTCTACTACTTTATTAATACTGGTAATATGAAGTGATCCATTCTGCGTCACAGCTGCTTAATCATGGGGGGTCAGCAAGCTAATCTAGCTGGGTAATCTGCCCCTTCCCCAAAGAGTTTGGACTCAGGGTGAAACATGAGGTCTCTATGGTCTCTTTCCAATAGTTGAACTAGTAAGACATAAAATTTTCAGTCATTTAAAAGTATCAGAGCTATGCCCCAGTCTTTTCTATAGAATGAATCATAGCTGAGAAAAATGTATACAAAAAATAAGACACTTCTATTGGCTGGCTGATTACTAGTCACACTTTGGCTATAGGGGAATACATAAAATTCCTAGACTTACTCCTAGCAAATAGCAAGCTTGGGAGTTTTTCAGCCTATACTTCTCTATTAAATCTTCTTATCTTCCTTTCTTCATCAATTCCTTCAGGTATCAGCTTTCCTTGGACTCAGTAAGAAATTGAGAATCATATCATACCAACTGTCTAAAGACACTCTAAAGCTCTTAAGTTGAACTTTTGCAGACAGCATAGTCACTGCTATCTGCTATCCTTTCTACTAGTCTCCACATCCAATGTTATTTTCAGTCTTTTTACCACACATCTCCATGTGAAACCCAGATAGACTCAAAGGTAACCACTATGATTCCCATCTCCAGGTATTCAAACCATTGGGTAATTCTCCCTGCTTGAGTATGAGTATGACCTATCACTTCCTTCTAACCAACAGAATATGGCAAAGGTGACAGGGTGTGTATGATTACATTCCACAATAATATAATGCCCTTCTTGCCAGAAGACCCTCTCTTCCTTATTGGCTTTGAAGAAGCTGTCATAAATGTGAACTACCTATAAAGAAGGCTATGTGAAAGCAACTGAATCTGTTAACAATCACATGGGCTTGGAAGCAGATCCTTCCCTAATTGAGCTTCTGATAAGACCTCGGCCCTAACCAACACCTTGATTACAGTGCCTTTCAAAGGACCCAGCTAAATGTGACTAGACTCCTCACCCAAAGAAACTGTGAGGTAATAAACATGCATTGTGCTAAGCCACTAAGTTTGTGGCAATTTGTCATGCAGCAATAGATGACTAATGAACTCAGCTAGCAGCTCAGCTTATACCATTCATTACAAAAAAAAAGTTTACTGAGTATCACCTACCAAGTGCCAGACAACAATATACTATTCTAGGCACTAAGGAGAGAGTAATGAATGAAATAGAGGAAGCCTCTGCTCATGTCAGTCAATAAACAAAATAAATATCTAATATAGAGTCAATTAGTGATGCAGATATTTGAGCAAGGATTGAATGGAATGAGAAAATGTGCCATGGAAAGATCCTGGGGGAGAATAAGTAAACAGCAAGAGTTAAAGCCTGGAAACAGGAGTATGGCAAGTCCAAGGAACAGAGAACTCCGAGGATAGGTCATACAGAGTCTTATAGAAACCTCTTAAGTGTGACAGCCTTGAAAGTGTTTTCAGTAGGAACTGACGTGATTTAGTATGTTTTTAAAAAATCATTCTGGCTGTTGTGTGGAAAACACAATGGGTTAAGGGGAAGAAGAGAGGCAGAAAGACCAATTAGGACACTACTTAAGGTGAGTGATGATGATGATGTACTGTACTAAAGTAGTGCTGTCACAAATGATGAGAGGTGACATTATTAAGACATATTTTGAAGGTGCAGCAAACAGCATTTGCTCATATTTTAAATATAGGACTTAAGTAAGAAGAATAAAAGATGACCTTGCAGTTTAGGGCATTAGCAATTACATGCATGCTGTTGCCATTCACTTCAATAGGGGAAACCAGGAAAAAAACTGAAGTTTCGCTTAGACATATTACATTTGGTATGTTTAATAAATAAATATTCAAGTGGAAGTGTCAAGTAGGCAACTGGATACACAAGTCTAAAACTCAAGGGAGAAGTTGACTTGAGTTCAAAATGTGAGCATCAGCTTATAGACAATCTTAAGACATGTGACAGCATGAAAGCACATAAAGAAACAGTATAAATGGACAAAAGGTCCATGGACTGACTCCTGTGAAAACAGCAGAATACGCCAGCAAAGAGGGACAAGAACAGTCAGTGAGGTAGGAGAACCAGGGTAGCATACTGTCTTAGGGGCCAAACAGAGAAAAAGTTTTGAGTAGGATGGAAGGAGATAAACTGTATCAAATGCAGTTGAGCGGACGGTAAGATAAGACTGAAAAATGACCCCTTGACCTATAAAAAGGCAGTCACTAGTGATCCTGACAAGTTAAATGGTAGGAAAGAAAGACTAACTAGAGAAGTCACAAGAAAAAAATGAAACATAAAGATAATAAAAATGGAGCATCCTCTAAAAGGACTAGTGGAATCAGTGCAGTGACTGGGGTTGGGTTATGTGAATGAAGTGAAAAGCAGAATTTTTTTTTTAAGTTTTATTTTAGGATGGGTAGTATCATGGCATGTTTGTATGCTATCAGAAATACTCTGGTAGAAAGAGAAAATATAATGCTGGAGAGAAGGATGATAACTGTAGGAACAAAGCTCTTCATTTGACAAAAAGGAATGGGATATAGTACACACTTGGAGCTTAGGTTTTAAATAAAACAGAGACAGGTCATCCACAGGAAAAGGCAGAGTAGATATATGGGTGCTTACAGTGAATAATGAATTAGAGTAAGCCACCTGAGAATTGTATCACCTACATATAAAAAGCTAAACTCAAAATCCAATAGTCCTTCCAAGGTTAGAATATTTAAGATGGAAACACAAAGCTAATATAACCTTTTCATTACTAAATCTAGTTACATGCATATCAGGAAGAGAGGTTTTTTGTTTTTGTTTTTCCAAATTCTTCTCAGGAATAAGACCTACCTGGACTTTCCACTCTCTTATAGTGGTATGGGTTGATACAAACTTCTTTTTGCTTAGATCCAAATGGAAATTCACAAATATCCAACGGCTTTAGCTCATGATGACTCTGCAAATCCGGCCAGCGCCAAACACGACAATATATAACATGGGGTAAGCCTTTTCTGTGAGAAACCTGCAGGCGTCCATCTAAAGATCTGGGAATAGTGACACATTTACTTGGCTGTCCTGGACTGCTCAAGGCTTTCTCCAGTTCCTCCATGGCACCCTTTTTCTTTTTTAGCTTCTTCACCAAAGCATCAACTGCCTTTTCTGCCCATTTCTCCTCCTCATCACCTTGTTTCCATCCCAACAATCGCTTTACTGCTGGACTAGTAAAAGAAAACAAGCTGGCCATTGACGTCATTTGACACAAATCTTCAGAAACCTTCCTGTAACTCAAAGTCAGTGGCTACTGAAAGAACCGATCACGGGTGAAACGTCATACACAGGTCCTAAGTGGAAGTTCCAATTAAAAAGGGAGGAGTAACATTTATCTTCACAAGTGCCATATACTTCTTTCATTTGGCCAAGTCCTGAAAGAGAAAGGGGGAAAGGATCCTAGTTTAAATCAATTCAATTTATATAAATTTAATATAATCGAAAGGTATATTATTATTAAATAAGAACAGAAAAGCATTACAAAGTAAACAAAAAATTGATAAATTTTCTCCAAAAGTTCTGTGACCACTCAATTCCTTCTCCATAATGTGAACAAGTAAGACACTAGCAATGTCAAATGATAACCAGAAGCAAAACCAGCTTGCTCTACCTCCTATGTATTATCCAAAAATAGCTTCTGGACTCCCTTTGATTAGGCCACTAAGCCCTAAAACACTCTTCTGAAATTTGATCCTGAAGTACTTTTCTTCACTGAAATCCATGTTACATGCTATGTCAGTTTTGAACATGATTATGTCCTGATCTGAAGAGAAGTCTTAAAAGAAATCCAGCTCTTCTCTAAGGTCATTATTTTCTTTAAATGTTTCCCAGACTGAGAAGGTTTGGACAAAAACCATGGTATGACTGAAGTCACATTATTAGATGCAAATTGTATTCACGGTTGTATAAGATGTACCAAACCCTCAAATAAATCATTATAACTGCCAGTAAAATGGCAAGTATCTATTTGTAAAACTAAGTATGTTGTATAAATTTAAAGAGAAAAAATTCATTTTAAAAGGGTCAGTTTCTAATTTTACAATTCCTATTGGCTTATTTTAAGTGATATTTTAAGCATATTGGTTAATGAGCCTGCTCCAGGTAAACCACTGTTCTGCACCATTAAGAAGCTCCTGATGATGACAGGAGGAAGTGACAGGCACTCCACTGATAAGAGCTGGTAAAAACCAGGCTCAGTGGCACACACCTGTAATCCCAGTTACTCGGGAGAATCACTTGAGCCCAGGAGTTCAATCACATCCAGTCTGAGCAACATAGTGAGATCCCATTTCTAAACAAAGAATAAAAAGAATGTGTAAGATTTCCTGCAGATCACTACACAGCCAACTACAGACGATAAATACCTACTGAAGTAACAAGAATAACGTTTGGAAAAACGGTGTAACAAAAGATGCTTCCTTTCTTGTGCCTACAATTGCCAAATGCTATAGCTTTGTCTTTGAAAAATTCTAGCATCAATATTATTCTGGACCGGGTTGCATCTTCCCAGAAAAGAATGTATGTGCTCAGTTAAAGCCCAGACAATAACATAAAGTAAATAAAGATAATGTAAACACAGAGTAAAGTAAAACTGACATACACTCAACAAATAATTATTGATTCTTTGTTACGTCCCATGTATTGTGAATAGCCATGATGGGGTTTTTAAAAAAAGTTATGCCAAGTAGGGTTTAATCTCAACAGTCAATAAATTGATTCATTCAAGATATACTTACTGAGAGCCTACTAAAGTACCAGATAACAGTTCTGGATGCTGATCAACTACTGGCAGCTATCCAGTCTAATATGGTGGAACCATGGTGGGGAAGGGTACAGGAAGTAAAGATATCCTCCTTATGTATGGATATGCCTTGTGCCTTGTCCTGCCCAGCACTATGTAGGATGATTTTTGCTAGGCAAACAAAACTGGCCACATTAAAATAGAGAAATATAACAAAGAGAATGAAAGCATCATTGTCACTAACAGGTCACAGAGTATAAAGTGTTATGTACTAAATGAACTGTAAGAAGGGCTCACCTCAGTTGCATCTATATCAAGGATGTATGATAAAATCCATGTGGGTCAGGAAGTAAAACCATGGTTTGGTTGTCTGAGATGAGATGGGAAATGTCAAAGGCAAAGGACACAAACAAAAAAATACATATATAGGCAGACATGAACAGAGCATTTCCTAGGCTAGATAAGAGACAGGCCTGGCTGACTGATACCTTATTCATGAACACTAGAATACAATGGGGGGCTAGATAGGGTGGTGTACATATGTGTGAGTATGTGTATGAGCAACAGAGAGACAGTTAAGGAAGAGGGAGGCAAAAAGAAAGGAGCTTCAAGACCAGAATTCAGAATACAATATCATACATGATCAGGCCCTTGGCTTCTCCTTACTCATTTCTTAACCATTATCCTACCTAACTGCATTTGACCACACTTGACTTCTTTCCATTTCTCAAGTATTCTAAGGTTATTTCTACGTGAGGCCTTTGCATCTGATGTTCCCTCCCCTGAAATTCTCTTCTCCTGTAACTTAACGCAGCATACTCACTCAAATTAATTCAGTTGTTCAAAGGCCACCTCCTGAAAGAGGAATTACCCGACCACTTGATTGAAAATAGCATGACAGCCCATTCTCACAACATTCTCTATCCCCTGACTCTGTTCATTTTTTATAGCATTTACCCTAATCTGATATTACATTATCAACTTTGTTTATTTACTTTATGTTTTCCCCAATGAAATGTTAGTATGCCGGTAGTCTCATCTGCCCTCAAAACCACTGGATGCCCTGAACCTAGAATAGTGTCCATTTATCAAATAAATGAGTAAGAAAAACAATTTGTAAAAATATAGATACCTTTCTAAGGATGTCTATATCAAACTTAAAACAAAAAAAATTGTTATTTATGGATATCTATGATATCAGAGAATAAAAATCAGCCTCCCAAGTTGATGACATTATAGGCTTGAGCCACTGTGCCCACCAGATTCTGTTCTTTACTAGTATCACTTTTTCAAAGCCTATTAGCTTTTCTGTAAAATAGAGATGATGGTTCCTAAGTCACAGAAATGTTGAAGTAATAAATAATGTCTATCTAACACAAGCTTTACAAACTCAACAGTACTATTCAAACATGAATTATAATCATTAGTATTCAGAAAGAAGAAGAACCAAGACTTAAGAGACTGGCTAGATCTAGTCCTAATCTAATCTTGCCCACTACTCTTCCACTATACACACCTTCTGATCGAATCCAAATCCCTGCCCCTCTATCCATCTGTGTCTTCCAAGAGAAATCTTAGTCATTCTTAATGATGAGCTCCAATCTATCCCCTTTTGTGAAGACCTCCTTTATCACCCAATGCTGCAGAGGCTATGGTCACTGAATATTTATAATAAAAACTAACTAATAAGACATAAATAATATCGTAACTTCCCAAATACAGTACAAAATCCTTCTAAGAAGTAGTCTTCAGCACCTGGACCATTCCATGTGCCAATTTCACACACTATGATACTTAATGAATGGTCACTGATTTTTCTATTAACTGTACCTTGAAATTAGAGATAATTTCAAATTTTAAACTCACGTTGTCTAAGATAATGATAAAATGAGAATTCTACCCACAAAATTAAAAACATTCAGAAGGTAGCTTTGTCAGTACAGACAGTGGTAAACTCCACTGAGAAAAGGTCATGACTGGAGATACAAGTTTAGCCAGGTAAAGATGAGAAACAGATTTAAGATTTTGCACAAAGAGCTAAAACAACAACAAAAAAATAGGTTTTCAACAGAGTGAAAAGAACAGTAAGTAAACACCTAAATATTAGGAAACATTCACTGTTAGGAAAGAGTTTCCTGACAGTGAGTTACTGATTATGCACTATTAAAAAGACAGAACTAGATACAATGGTACTGCAGAAGATTAAACATATGGGAGAGTTTAAAGAGAATGTAAACAAAGAAAAGGCCAGTGACTTTGGTGAATGGGTATGCCACTAAACTTCAAGAGATTAGTTTCAAAAAGAACAATAGGTGTCAGTTTTAAAAACCTAGAACTCTTACTAGTAAAACTAGCACAGGGAGAGGAGAAAATCTCACACTCAACTCTTTAAATATGGAATGACTAAAAAATTTAGCACTTTTGATGAAATTATTTCTAAAAATGTTTTCTATACTTCCCAAACTGGTAAAGTGGTATGTGCAAGCTACCCGAGTACTTGTTATCTACATCTCAACTTACAACGTTACAAAAGGAAGAAAAATTCATCATAAAAATTAGTGAATAGTCAAAAGATCTGAACAGATCCTTCACAAAAGAGGACATCAAAATAGCCACTGGATGAGAAAATGGGCTCAATATCATTAGTTATCACATGAATGCAAAAAGAAAACAAAAACTACCACAGTCAAATCTCTCTCGGTACCTACCAGAATGCCTACACTTAAAAAAAAAAAAAAAGATTAACTCTTCATGATTAACGGGAACTCTCATATATTGATAGTACGAATATACATTAGTCCAGTCACTTTAGAAAACTGTTTAACAGTATCCACTAACGCTAAACATAGATCTCTATGACCCAGCAATTCCATTCCTAGGTATATATCCAACAGAAATGAGTGCTGTGTCCACCAAAAGACAAGTACATGTTCCTAACAACTTTATTTATAATAGTCCCAAACTGGAACCCAAATATTCATCAGCAGTAGAGTGGGTAAATACTGGTAATAAATTCATAAAATGGAATACTTCACAGCTACAGAAAGAACTAGTATATGTAAAACATGGAGAATTCTCATATATTCTGAGGGAAAGATTACACATTATTCCATCTATACAACACTCAAAAACAGGGAAAACTAACCTATGCCATCAAGGCCAGAAGAGTACTAAGAAGGGTCATGAGACAGCCTTCTAGGGAGCTAGAAATTTTCCATATTTTGATCCAGGTGATGATGACATGGATGTACACATATGCAGAAGTTCATTAAGCTATACACTTTAAATCTGTGTGCTTTACTATATGATTATTTCAATTTTTAAAAATATTTTTAAAACATACTTGTGACTGATCACTTATAAAATTAGTTCCTATTCACAAGTGTCTCCCTCACCATAATGGCTTATGAACCATGAGTGAGACTACAGATTTTGCAAAAATTCCAAGATTTCCAAAGTTTATAAAAATGATGGCAAACAATGTAGGATCTAGATTTGATTTTACCCCACTTACAAGTTAGTCTGTTACTGTCTTCTGGATGTTGCCAAAGGACATGAGACTCCTGGGTTAGAGACTCTGTTACTCGGGGGACAGCAAGCAGCGTAAGCATCGACGTATTTGAGGTTTTGTTTGTCCCCAAGACCCATGGGGATAATGTGATGTATTTTATAGTTTTGCCTTTTTGTGAATGTTGTATAGAAGGAATAACATGCAATCTTTCCTTCAGTATTATAAGAGTCTCCATGTTTTATATGTATTAGTTTGTGCTTTTTTGTAGTCTTGATGCATGGATGAGGAATACTGAGCTTGGGGAATCTACCACTTCTATAGTAATCAGTAAGCAAGACATTCTTTGTTGGGGGGAGAGTAAAAATAACTTGACTACCAAAGAATTAACAGAGGTCCTTGAAAAAATGTATATATATTTTTATCAATATTTTTGAAAAAAAAAAACCTTAAAGCTAATGCCACAAATGTCAAATTGAAGGCTGTCATATCATGATACTGAATTATTTTGTGGGAAAAATTGTTTATCCATTCACACTTGATCCATTATTTGTTCATTATAAAAATTCATGCATGTTTACAGTTACTATAAGCTAATGTTTTCCCAGAATTTTAGTTTCATTCTTCAAGATAAAATCGGACCTTTTAACTCACCATTTAGTATAAAATGGTGGTCTACATTTTTCAGTGGTTTCATTTTAAATGAAATTCTCTATAGAAGGCATAGAAAATGGGCTGCATTATTACTGACTAAAGAAACAGAGGGGCATGAATGATCTTAAAAGGTTACTTACAGAGGCAGATTTCTGGACATTTTACTTTCTTAGAATATAGCAACAGGCACTTCAGTAACTTCAACAGCTTCCTTTCTAAAAAAAAAAATCAATTGCTTAAGCAAAGGAATCATAATATTCCTTTGATAATGGTAATAATAATAATAAACCACTAACATTTATTGAGCACTCACTATGCCAAGTACTGTTAAGGACTTTACATTTAGAAACCAAAAATTATTAAATTCCAAAACAGCCATATAAAGTAAATTCTATTATTCTCATTTTACAGATGAGATAACAGGCAAAGGGAAATTAAATGCAACTTGCTTAATTATACAGATAGCAAGAAACAGAGCTGAGAATTGAACCCTGGCATTCCAGATGCGGAATCCATATTCCAAACCACTGTACACACTGCCTCCTAGAAAGAAACCCTCCTGCCAAGGAATTTTCTTCCCTCAAAGGTCTGTAATTGTTCTCCATATTCCTTTGACTTCTCCAAAACATTCAAATTGTTAAATATTATCATAAGATTGTAGAGTTTAAGAGATCAAGAATAATCCAGCTTAATTTGCTCATTTTCAAACTTATTTTTATACCACTTAATGTATGTCATCAACCTATCAACTTTAACCCAGCCTTTTCACATTTGTGCTAGGTCAATCAGCAGGAATGAAAGGTTTAGCTATATGCTTACTACCACTGCATAAAAATATGTTTTTTTTATGGTGGTCTTACTCCAAAGCCTTTCTAATTATCATTAGGACATTTTTAGCACACTTATCACTGGAACACAATGATCTCAGAAATGATGAGACAATGTACCACTTTTTTAAAAATATTTTTCCTTAAAAAATATTTTTCCTAAGTATACTCACCTATAATCATACCATTAACATATGGTATGCTTATATTTGTTTCCTCTGCATATACATAGTTTTGCCCACAACTGCCCATAACAGGATATACCATGATACTACTTGGTATTCTGCATTTTCTATTTAACACCACAAGCATTTGCTCTTCCCTCACCCCAATATATAGATTTTTTTAAATGCTTTTAATGGTGCAATCATATTTTACTCATCTATTTTCTTAATATTTAACACCTAGGTTTCTAAAGGAACTAAACCACCTATAGTAAAAGTAAAATTGTTAAACTGAGATTAAAACTTCTTTATAGTACCCATATAATGGATGCATTTTGTCCTATAGTCTTTTCTGCAGACTATACCATATTCAAAATAACACCTTGGTCCAAAATTTGAAATAAAATGATCAAAGAGCTTGGGTTACAGCAATAGATTTACTTTAGTATCCTCACATAAGTACTTGGTTATGAAAAAATTTCTCATTATGTATACAAAAAATAAAATACGTTCTGATTTGCATATATTAGCATATGCTACACGAGCCACAAGTGAACCTGCAATACCTCTGAAAATTTTGAGTCTCTTTCCTGAAAAGTTGATTCAATTTTTCATGCCCCCTTTGCCTTTCACTAAATAAAACGAATTTAGAAACACTGAGAACACCTATCTTCAATTTAAATCAGCTGTGTGCCTAACACCCCATAATACTCTTCTACATCATCTCTACACTTATTCCAGTAATAGAGAAAATCCCAAAAGACTATTTAGCGACTGCAACAGTCATTACACATTACAGATAACTGGACAGCTAAATTTTGGTCCTCTATACTCCTAAATTTTGGTCTTCTATACTCCTCTAAATGCTTTCAGAGTCTACTGAGACACAATTATACATAATAACCAGTGCTAAACTTAAGCTCACACTTATAGCCTTATTCATACAACACATATTTACTGAGTGCCTATAAAAGGCAAGGCACTAAGCTAGATAATAAAGAGTTGAAATATAAATCAGATCCAGACTAACTCTAAATAGTTACAAATTAATACAACAACTGAAATGTGCCCATAACTATCTATGATACACAGTGGAAAATGAAGTTGCCCTAAAGATATAAAGGTTGCTAAAAGAAGTCAGGATATGACCCTCTGGGGAGAAGGATGAAGGGAGACAATTTTATCTTAAGCATAAAAGCTTCTATGTCTTTCACAAAGTAATACTTTACATAACAGGATGAGGAGCTGCAGCACCGGATTTGAAGCCTAATAAACTTGGGTTCAAATTCTGGATCTAACACTTACACCCAAAATCTCCATTTTTTCCTATTTTGTATCGTGAATATCATGGCCCTAAAAGGTTCTGAGAATTAAGTGAGAAACACTTAGTACACAGTGCATACTCAATAAAGGGCAACTGTAGTTATTATTGTGGTGATAATCATGAACATTGTTGCTATCAGGCTGAGGATTTTAAATAAATGGTTGGACTCCTTTATTTCAACAAACATACAGTCATGTACTTTAAGAGTCCGCATTATTTTATGAACCCTGAAGGAAGAAAAAGCTGCAAATTAAATGGCATAATGCTTTCTTATAACTTAAAATTTTTCTTCACAGTATCATCCTTCTGCCATCAAGAATGTAAGTATGAAGAATGTTCTGACATTGCTCCAGGACTGTCTTTCAAGCCACTGACAACCATCCTGCAAATTTTGATACTGGTGCCTGTTTGGTGTTCCTAGAGGATGTAAATGAAGGTGTGAAAACAACAGCTAAGAAAATATTTTAAATGGCAATTACTCAACACGAGAAGTTAAAACAATGTCCACACTGAGACTGAAATGACAGCAACAGAAACAGCAAGTCAGAGCCATGCCTGTACAATGACAACTAGATCAAAACTGCCACCTGGCCAAAAGCAATACTCAGATGCCATTAACTGTAAGACGGTTAATAAAATTATGTTATGAGGTGGAAAAAAAATTACATCTTAGAAGAAATATAGCAGCTTTTTCTTTTTTCCTCTCTCAAAGTCCTTTCTGATGTTCCCCATCACTTGCCACCAGTATCTGTCATTCTACCCCCTCCTTTGTTCTCATTCTTTTAACTCTTTTTTTTTTTCTTTTCTCTTTCTGCATTTCTCATAGCTTCTCCTATATTCCTCAGTGTTGCTTTTGGAGAAACTTGATAAACTACCTAATGAAAATGAACTTTCCTTCTGTCTCAAAAAGAACCCAATTAGCATGGAATACATGATTTGTATCCTTGGTACTTTCAGGTGCTCCAGGGCTTGCTTACTTCTGAGTTCTCCAGTAAGTCAAGGGAAGATGCATTTGACAGTCCACATAGGTGAAATAATGCCCTAGACAATCTGGCTTCTGAGCAGATTCTATTTGCACCTCTGTAATCCTCATCCTGAGCCACCTAACATGCCTATCCTAAAGAACACCAGTGGGAATAATATATATTAATATATACCAATATAATAAGATATATTTATATCTGAACATATTAAGAGGTAATATATTTAGTTCCTAAGAAAACCAAAAAGTCAATAGGCTTCAAGGAATTTATATCGTCAAGCTATTTTCTTTTGCAATAAACCTCCATAGAAACCTATTGTAAAACAGTTGTTTATAAATGTTAATCTTATTTCAATAACATAATCAGGGATAGAAGACAAATTCTGCTTTCTCTTTTTTGCTCTTACTAGGGCCGTATTAAACCAAACTTTTAGAATGCTAAGTGTCAAACAGCCTTTTCTTTAAAAGCCAAGTCTTGTTACAATAATTCAGAACAGGCTAACCATGAGCATCATAAAAGAAAAACACAAACTAAACTGAACAGTGTCCATGAAACCTTTCAGGGAATTTCTACTTCTAGCTTGAAAACCAGAGAATCCCCCAAAATCTAAATTTAAAATCCCATTAGGAAACATACGGGACAATTTGTGTTAGATGAGACAGTCAATTTTCATTAAAACTGCCGTATGAATGAATGGAATTAAAGCTGAGTGATCAAACACTTTCAGACTCAGATAATGAACCCATTATCTGCTATTATCTTGGCCTTTCATAGTATACCTCTGGTTTATGAGGTATTTAGAGTACATACATGGAACAGAAAGAACAGTATAACTGGAAAGTGGAAGAAGAAAAAAGTGAAAAGGTTATATACTGGTGAATATGACTGATTAAGAAGGAATTAACTGTGTTGCAAATGGCCAGTAACAGACAAGAAGTTGGTTGAGGGGGTTTAGCAACTGTGCAAAAAAACACCTGGTTTGGACAGATTCTACCCCTCCCCTGCAAACTCAAACACACTGCACCTAAGTGAATAGAAGCTTAAGGATGAGGCAAGAATAACTGCTTGTCATATGAGCACAAATTTTGAGAGTGACTACCAAAATACTGAATACGAGATAGAAATATAACAACCTATCATTCGCAGTCCACTTGGCAAGAAAGTACAAGGACGAGGAAAACCAAATCACTCAGCCAAATGAGGAAGGGAGGCTAGGAGGTGACAATCAGCTAGTCTGACTGTGAAGCAAAAGGGAAAGGCACAACCACAGAATGAAGGTCAAACAGGGAAAAACTGTGAATACAAGGCCAAGGAGTCAGACTGCTAGAAGTAATTCTATGTGCAGTGTAGAGTTCTATCTAAGCCAAAAGACATGTTCGAAGAGGTATTTCAAGAAGACAAAAATTCCAACAACACAGGACCAAGTAAGAGACTAACTAGGGGGACAAAGGGTAGATGAAAACCATGGTAGTAAGCTAACTGAGAGGAACACACACACTGTGATTAAAAAAAAAAAAAAAAAAAAAAGATAATAAGGGATGTCACAAATAAACAGAAGCCTAAGTAGAAAAGTTAAGGTTTAAACCCTGAATAATGAAAACATCACTTACCAAAGGGAAACTCTAGTTATGGCCAAAACAAGGCAAGAAGGTGACAGTGGAGGGACGTAAGAAAGCAAATACTGGCATGCATCCAGGAAGATGTAAAATTAAAGCTCAAGGAGAAAAGGAATAAATATGTAGATATTGAGGATCATATGAATTGGAGAGATGAGATGTGATATTAGACAGAGGAGATATTTGATTTATTCAAAATTTACTGGGTGCCCACTAGTGTATGTCAGAAATACTCCATGCTAGGAACTCAGGCTTAAAAAACACTAACCGTAATCTCTAAGATCTTAGAGAGAATGGAAAAAACAACAGGTGCTATAAAGAGCTTCATATGCCATTTAGCCTATCACTTAGTTTTATCCTAGATGTATTTCCATATGATAGCCAACAGAAATAAGGCATTAAAATTGAGTTTAAAAAAATGTACACCAAGCACAGAGAGCCAATAATTGAACAGACAGGAATGTATATTCCTTCTTACACTAGAAACTGGAGGGACTTAACAGCTATGAACCCATTATCTGCTATTATCTTGGCCTTTCATAGTATACCTTTGGTTTATGAAGACCTGACTTGATAATACCCTTTTATTGATGTATTTTGTCATTTCTTAGAGAAATGACCTCAAAGCTAGAAAGAAAACCAAGGTAATAATAACTTTTAGAAATTCCTGTGTATGTGAGGTTCCCTAATTCTTCTGAAAAACTGCAACCACTGATTGAACACAGAACGTCACTAGTATATTAAAAGAGGTGCAGTGGTACCTCAGCCATAAATGAAAACCTTATAAAATTACGGTATATCATGAATTACAAAAGAATTCATCACATTACAAAACACACACACACCTCACCTCTCTTTCAGCTCAAGCATCCCTTCTTCGGGGAAGTCTTCCCAAACCGTCCTGGCTAGGAGAAGTCTCCCTCTTATATGCTTACCGCATTGCATACTCCTACTTTGTAGCACTTGCCACACCTATGTTTTTACATTTACTTTTCCAATCTGTCCCCACAAGAATGTAAATTCCATGAGAAGAGCTGTATCTGTTTTCACTCATCACTGTAAGCCTAGTGATACATATGCTCAATAAATATTTGTTTAATGAAAGAAAGGGGATGTGATATTAGCTCTGGTAGTGGGTGGGGTTAGATGTACTTTTCACTTTGTGCTTCATCCAATTCTGTATTTTTTAAAATAAACATATTTCTTGCAGAGTCAGAGGAAAAACAGGTTTCAAAACTAAAGTGCAGCTATACCTCAGCCATATTATGAACCCTTACTAAAGAGAGGATTTACATTATCATGAGTCATTCCTGCTTCAAAACAATTCTCTCTAATATACTTGGGGTTATACAAATTTGGAGGTTGAAACTAAGAAAAATCAAATCAGAAACCAGGTACAAATACTTCCATAACTATAGTACTCTAGGTAAATCAACAGAAATACAGAAATGATTATGATAAAGTACACCTACTTCAAGTACATGTGCATTAACTGACTCAGCAGCTATAACAGCCATGAATCATTAAACACTTATTGAGCACCTACTATCTAGCAGACATTGTAGGACATGCAGGGGTTTATCAGCACTAGGCAAGGGTGAAGGAATAAATGAGAAGGCCTTTTTCTAAGTCCCATACAGAGGTACTATATGAGTGAACAGTGGGAATAGCAAAAATGCAAATGGAACAGAATCTCCCTTCACAAAATAACGTAGCACGACAGACACCAAACTATACCCCTATATGTAAGTACAATGAGATACACTCAAGTTATTACAGGAACACAGACAGACAGAGAAAGGGAATGTAATCCAGGTATCTAGCACTTTTCACAGTGTGTCCTCTTACTACAAATGAGCTGTTGCTCCTCAAAACAATGAACTAAAACTCCAGAAGCATTATTCCTGCTCCCAATAAATATTAGTACGAATTCATTCTTCAAAAGCATTTATCTTCCTATACTGGAATGTCTTTTTAACCTCAGATATTACAAATGCCATTTTCTGCTTATACCACTTTTCTTAATCCCTGGCCACTAATTTTTAGCTCTATCGTTATTTAAGTCTCAGCTTTAGCTCTCATCCCAGATACCTTCCCTGATCACCCCATAATCCTATATAAAGTATATTTTCCCTAATCTCTAATCCAGTACTATGTTCATTTTCTTCACCGTATTAACTGATTCAATAATAATTTGCTCATTTACTTTATTTCTGTCTCTGGCACTAGAATATAATCTTTAAAAAACAGTACCACATACAATAACTTGTCAAATTCATTTAAGTCATTCATCCAAAAGAATATTTATTAAGGTAGCATTTTAGGAGCTGGGGATATAGAAGTGAATAAAAGGGACCAAAACACTTGTCCTCATTTAGCTTATATTCCAGCAGGAGGAGGCCAACGAGATATAGTAAATGATATGTTTGTTAGGTGAAAAGTGCTATAGAGAAAAATTAAAACAGGGGAAGGTGGACAAGAAGTCCTGGAAGACAGAATTTTAAGGAAATAAAAGAGTGAGCCAACAGGCATACACCTGGGGGAAAACCATTACAGGTAAAGGCAACAGGCAATGCAAAGACCCTAAGGTAGCAGCATGTCTGGCATGCTCCTGGCATGAAGAGCGTATACTGGCCAGAAGACCCGTATAGCCTGAGAATATAGTGTACAAGGGGGAAAAGGTAAGGAGTGGGGTCAAAGAGATACCAGAGAGCCAGAATGGCCATGCTGGATATAAAGGCTTTAGCTTTTACAGTACTCTAAGGAAACTGTGAACTCAGTGGAGAGCTCTGAGCACAGGCATGATAGTTCTCGACTTACACTATTAAAGAATTATCCTGGGCCGAGGTGGGCAGATTACCTGAGGTCAGGAGTTCAAGACCAGCCTGGCGAACATGGTGAAACCCCGTTTCTACGAAAAATACAAAAATTAGCCAGGTGTGGTGGCATGCGCCTGTAATCCCAGCTATTTGGGAGGCTGAGGAAGGAGAATTGCTTGAGCCCAGGAGGCAGAGGTTGCAGTGAGCCGAGATCATGCCACTGTACTCTAGCCTGGCTGACAGAGCTAGACTTCATCTCAAAAAAAAAAAAAAAAAAAAGAGTTATCCTGGGCCAGGTGTGGTGGCTCATGCCTGTAATCCCAGTACTTTGGAAGGCCAAGGCAGGAGGATCACTTGAGCTCAGCAGTTCAAGCGTAGCCTGGGCAACATAGTTTTTAAAACTCTGTCTCTACAAAAAAAAAATTTTTTTTTAATTAAAAAATTAGCCAGGTGCAGTGGCACATGCCTGTGATCCCACTTACTTAGGAGGCTGAGGTGGGAGGATCACTTGAGCCCAAGAGGTCAAGGTAGCAGTGAGCCAAGATCACGCCACTGCACTCCAGCCTGGGTGACAGCACAAGACTCTGTCTCAAAATCAATCAATCAATCAATCAATCCTGGCTGGTATGTTGAGAATAAGCGGGAGGAGGGGTGGACAGCAATGATAAAAGCAAGGAGACCAGTTCGGAGATGCAGTAATCTAAGGGAGGGGGGAAAGATGACAATGGCTTACAACAGGGTGATAGCAGTGGGGTGGTAAGCAGCAGACATATGAAAGACAGTAAGCTTCCTGATGAAGGACATCATGGGGTGTGTCAGAACAAAGGAGTTCACAATGATTCCAAGGTATCAGCCTGGACAACTGGAAGAATAGGGTTTGACATCAACTGATTTGGAAAATGCAGATAAGAAAGCTAAAGGAAGATTCAAGGTTAAGTTTTATACACATTAACCATATGAATAAAATGCTGCTAAGCTTCACAAGGCTTCTTTCACTTTCTGCTCCAACATCTCTATGACTGCTGCAATCCGAAATAAAAAGGCAAGCAAACCAATCCCCCAAATTTTCCTCAACACTATTGGCCAAAACAAAATCTCCCGAGCACATCATCCCATGAAAATAAATGCCCATATGGGTCACAACCCATGGTATTCTAATTCAAACCTGTACAAAATAATTGGACATGGGGTTTTCAAATCAACAAATTCCTTAGAACCATCCCTCAAATTTCAGATTCACTAAGCTTGGCAGAAGGGCCTTACCGCCCACATTTTTAACAAGAATCTCGGACCATGCAGGAGGCTTGGGAACCAAAGTGCTCAGGATCCCCTGCAATGGAAGAAAGACACTTACATACATACAACCTGAGGGTAACTTTTGGGGGCAGGGGGGATGTGGGGGTAAAGCTTTAAAAATCTCTTACCCTTGTGGTTCTAATTATCAATAGTAGTCACCAAGTGTCAGCAAGTAGACAACCACCACCACCACTGTCAAACCATCCCTAGATCCAGGTATACAACTGCTATAAAACTTGTAAACCACATTCACAACTGCATGCAGAGAGGAGAAGGAAACCAAAAGCATGTTTGCTCACAGCTTTTCTAGATTCAGAAATCCTATTCTTTGTAAGAACATCTACAAGAAAGACAGGATACAATTACATGGGTGCCAAAATTATTTTCACAGAGAAACATTTAAATCACCACTTTCCTCAACTGTGGCTCCCGATTTCCAAAGACATCAGAAGTTCTCATAGCAGATTTCAAAGCCCTTCAAGAGCTGAACTCATGATTCCCAACACTTCTCACTGCATAATCTTCTCGCCTATTCTGCGCCCACAGAATTCTCTACTTTATTATCTCCCACAGCCAGACTTTTGTTTCCCAGTTTTTAATCACTCTTTAAGCTTCACCTGCTCCTCTAAGTCCCCTAATTAAACAGAGCCTGATCTAAATGTATCACTCACCCCCTCAGAGCCTGAAAGATTTCCTACATTGCCACCAGATGTGTTTGAGTATGCTTGTACAGGCGTGTAGGCACAGGAACAGACACAGAGCTGGTCAATCTTTGTAGTGATTCCTTTAAATTATAAAATCATCAAGTGCAGATACCAAACCATGACTGTAAAATGTGTCTCTGGAGCACAAGAGCTAACCTGTGTACACGACGTATATTACAGTGCATTATGAAGATGTTCTCCAGAGAGCTCATGTGCACCCAGAGTTCAAGTTCCCTGCTTAGAAGAAAAGGGAGTAAACATGGCTCTGGGTACCTTTTCAGCTCTAGTGTCATCATTCACTTAATTTACACTTTCAACTCCAAAGAATGAGAAATGGTCAATGAGTAAAGTAGACAGAAGATGTGACTAAGAAGAAAACAGAAGAAGACTGGCTTTTAAATATTCTTGCAGAACCCCCTCTTGCTAGGAACACACAAACCAGAATAACTAGAACTCAAGTTGTACAGCCTACCAGATAGGATACTAGGCAGATCCTAACACATCATGAAAACAAACCTGAACAAAGCAAAACTTGCCTTGAAAGCACCATATTCTGAGATCATAGTTAAATTTGAAAAATGTAAGCCTCCTCCCAAGACTCCAGTTGCTATGCTCAGAGACAAGGTGGGAATGGGACACTGGTTTTTTTCTATTATTTTCGGTATAACAAAACAACATATATGGATATCAAAAGAAAAAAACCCTGCTAAAATCTTAACAGGTCAAATCATTTTCAAACTTCTATAGTGTACCAGTCTATAAATTACATATACGCTATAGGAAGAGATGGCCGGGGGGGGTCCCAAAAAATTCAAGAGCAAAACCTATTTACAAAATGTATGTTAATAACTAGCTTCCAAAAGTGAATTACAATTATGGTACTGCACATACAGAACTGACTTAATAAAGAACTCTTTCTTGCAAAATATCATCTCAACCAAGTTAGGATACAGTAAAAGGAGGAAGAAAAGTCACTGAAAACACTACTCTACTAGAATTGGGCCAAAAACTTCCCCACCTAGCTGCCCAAGGCCAAAAAAAAAAAATCAAAACTAAATAAAGAGCCCAGCCAGGCACGGTGGCTCACACCTGTAATCCCAGCACTTTGGGAGGCCATGGCGGGCAGATCACTTGAGGTCAGAAGTTCGAGACCAGCCTGGCCAACAAGGTGAAACTCCATCTCTACTAAAAATTCAAAAAATTAGCTGGACGTGGTGGTGGGTGCCTGTAATCCCAGCTACTTGGGAGGCTGAGGCAGGAGAGTCACTTGAACCCAGGAGGCAGAATTGCAGTGAGTCAAGATCCCATCACTGAACCCCAGCCGGGGCGACAGAGAGAGACACTCAAATAAACAGCCCACAACTAGCTGATTATTTATGAAAAACCTAAGAACTCTGTAATTACCCCATCTTTCCAGGTTGGAAAACAACAAAGGCTGTTAGAATATTAAGGTGGCCTATGAGATTAGTCCTAACAACAATCTAGTTTTTAACAATTCTTACAAAAGAGTTCTAAATCTTTATCTCCCATTTAGTAAACAAACTTCTCAGATTCAGAGTTCTGGTTAGAGATAAAGGGTGTGTGACAACACCAATGAACTGCAAATTCCAATGACTATTATTCTATTAACTTCAGAAGTGGAAAAACAAGGTATGTTAGGAGCTCAAGACCAGCCTGACGAACATGGTGAAACCCCGTCTCTACTAAAAATACAAAAATTAGCCGGGCATGGTGGTGGATGCCTGTAATCCAGCTACTTGGGAGGCTGAGGCAGGAGAATTGCTTCAACCCAGGAGGCAGAGATTGCAGTGAGCCAAGATTGCGCCACTGGACTCCAGACTGGGCGACAGAGCTAGACTCCACTGGCGGGGGGAAGACATGGGTCAGCTTTCAAGGGTCCTTCATCATCTGTTTTGATGGGAAAGCACCCTATATTGCACCCCGGCTTCCTTGGGCCCTACCTTCCCAGGTATTCTTTTCTCTAGAATATCCAGACTGGTGGAGATAAGAATCATTCCTCAGGCTACTAGTATCCCTTATAAAAGGGAATCTTACTCAATGTCTTTGACCTTATGAGTAGACTGGCAAACCATAGGCTATAAGCTGCTTGTAACATTTGAAGAAATAAACTATTTGCCTTCTTTGTGCTTAGTGTACAGAGAGACAGAGAGAGAGAGAGAGAGACAGACAGACAGATACAAGGAACATAGACCCTCTAGAAATAAAAATAGGGAAGACTGATAAACCAAGAGAATACACACCTATATCCTCAAGCGTACTCAAGTCAGCTCTGAAATTCACCCAGATGTGTGGCTCATTGCCTAGACCAACATATACATCTGGTAATAATAAACACTGATATGTCATAAACAAAAAGAGTTTCCTTAACTCTACAAAGTACTAGTAATATTAAAATTTACATAAAGACAAAGAATATATATGAAATAGATTTTTTTAGACGGCATTTCAATTTAAGTAACTGTATTAAGAAATGAAAAACTGGTATTTTACTGTCTAGTTTTCAAAACACTAAAATCTTTAATTTGACCAAGTTACAAATCTGTTTTCAGTAGAGGGAGAAAATACACTGCCTCCGTTCAATGCAAAGGACAAAAAAAGATCATCACTGCAAATCACGATGTGTGGGTTCATGATGAAAACAGGAAACAGACAGGCTGCCCAGGTATAATTATGGTTGTAGTCTAATGTGCCTTCAGGTTCAGCCAAGAATTAAAACCCAGTGAAGAGGGTAAGCAGAATTTACTTGCCTCTACTTTGCTACAGAATGCAACTTTTAATAATACTCCCAGCAACATGTTACATAACCAACAGTAAACAACAATCTGATTCAAACCTCATTAGTAACAACATTCTGCCACTGTCTCCCACTGAAATTAATAGCTGACTTTGCCAGGGGGAAAGAAATGCAACACATTATCAATCTACCCATTTCTGTGGCGCCTACCACAGTGAACCAGACACGCAGATAATACTACCAAATCTGTACAGAACCTACGAAAATATTTTATTCTTTTTTTCCAGTTTGCTGCTCTCTTCCTCCTTTTAACTAGACCATATCATGTGGATGCCTTTAAAACCTGAGAGTAAAGTCAGTTGAGAAGGTTCATCTAACTTTTCTTGTTCATTTCATCAGCTATGATCTGAAAGGAATGGAAGCACAAAATGATGAATGAGGTATTTTTAACAAAGATACATAGGTAAATTAACAGCAGTAATGTAAAAAAGACTGAGGGAGCAGCAATGTGGAGAAGGAAGGAAAGGAAGATGTATAGGAACAATCATACAAATAATCATCAAAATTAAACTTTATAAATCTAAACATAATATCTACAACCTTTATGAAGGTTTTGTTAAATTGTCTCTTCTAAGTTTTGTATTTTTACAATTTTCACCGTAGAGAAAAAAATATTAATAGTTATCAAAGGAACAAAAGACTAAAATAATTTGTTATACATCTGCAAATAGCTCCTTAAATTTGGAACACTAATTTCATAATGATATTTGGATCAATAAATGTGAAACTGTCACACTGAGTGTAGGTACTGTTTTCCCCACAACGGACACTACTGCATTGGCATCTAGCAGAAATTGTAAGCTATTTGGAATGTTACTAAACCTACTGGGACTAAGGTTTTCAACCTTTTGTCTTTCAAATTAAAGTTAAAAACTAATTCACTCTGGGCAATTCAGGTACTCTAAGGAAATTCAAGTACTCTAGTTTTAAATACGAATTTTAAAAAACGCAACCCAAGTACCCTTTCCTCTCAACTTCTGTGAGGCCAAGCCACGACCTCCACCTACTCAATCTTTGCTACTAGATAAGAGCCCTTTTGGTAGTGCTAGGCAACAGGCATGACGTGACAAACCTAGACATCAAAACTTTTCCACAGAAAGATAAGGTAAACAAGATATACTTAGCGCCACACCCATTTAAATGCACAAGCAGCCAAAATTGCTCCCTCCCCCCCGCAACGCCCCCCTCCCCAAAGCTCCAGCTGGTCAGGAAACATTGTCTTTACAATCAAGATAAAGATCTGGCTCAGGGTGTTCAGCCATTCCTCACCTACAGGCTGGCCTAAGCTCCATTCTCCAATGCCATCACCACCAGAATCGGAACATTCTGTTAGGAAGCCGGCAAACGTCCAAATACCCCGAGTATCCTCGCCCGAGTTCTGCAACCAAAATCTGTTTTGGCTACTGAGCATGCTCAGACTTAAGACGGGCGCGCCACATGGGAGTTTTCAAAGCTTAGGCTCCAAACTCCACGTAGTAACAGCAGCTGAAAGGGGGAGAGGGGAAAAGGGGAGGGGAAGAGACTGGAATATTAATTTGAGCCCTGATATTGAAGTATAGGACCCGGCCAGCGGCTGAATATGGTGAAGGCAAAAAGACGCTGCTTTGGCATTCTCTTTGCAGCATAGAGAGGTTTACATGAAGTAGAAGAAATCCTTCCAGTGGTGAAAACTGACATGGCAAGTGGCGGAAACCAGCTCTAACTACCAGCTGATTGCAGTAGCCGGTCACAACTGCCCAGAGTGTAATTCCCACCGATAAGCGCGGATCCTTATCTTTGAAACACAAAGCGACGGCGGCACGGATTTATCAAGCCATTGGACAGCTTCGCAGTGCAGCAGCCCAGGCTGCCCGGCCGAGCACCGCAGTCCTATCAGGGGTGTGTATCCAGGGTGGTACATCAGATGAGTTAGGAAAGCAAACCGCCCCCCAGGACAGCGCGGGGTCAGGGGGTCCCGTCCAGGGCGTCCCAGACGCCTCCCTCCAAAGTCTGGGCGGTAACGGCGGGGCTGGGACGAGAGCCAGCCCCGGCCCCGCCTCAGGACGCCCCGGGCAGCCGGCTAGGCCTCCGCAGCGGCTGGGCCGCACCGTGTCCGCCAGCCGGGACCCCGGCAGGCCAGGACTCGGCCTACCTCTCGCCCGACAGGCCCCGGGTCGTTTCCGCTCCGTCCGCAGCCGAACGCCCCCGCCTCGGCCCGAGTCCGCCGGGGCAGAGCCTGCAGCCCCCGGTTCCCCTCGCCCGCGCGCGCCGGGGACCCTCACTCACTCACTGGCCGGCTGGGCGCGCTCTCCCGACGCCGTCGCTGCGCTTCTTCTCGCTGCAACTTTATTAGCAGCTCGGCCACGGGACACGCGCACGGCGCCCGCTCGCCCAGGACCCGGATGACGGAGGGAGGGAGAGAGAGCCCGGGAGGACGCCCGCTGGGGTCGGCGCATGCGCGCCAGAGGCCGAGTGACCGCCGCGGGACCGAGGGAGGGGTGTCTTGCCCCGGCGGCTGAAAGAAGCCTCCGCGCCGGGCTCCGCGCCGGCCAACGCCGACTTCCGATCAGCTGGAGCCCTTCGCGTCGATGGCCAGGCCTGGGAATGGGAATCAGATAGCTCCCAGCACCACCACAGTAGGCGCTAGTAGCTTCCACTAACCAAATCAGCATACATTGTAAAATTAAGTAATTGTCCTTGACACAGACAACTGGAGATTTTCTGTCATATACAAAGTGTAAACAAAAACATCTTCAGATACGACTGAGCTACTTTTATTGATTTGTAATACAAATCTGAATGAAGAGTCTTCTTTCTGTGCAAAGTAGCTTCAAAACATGTTTCTGAGCATCTTACAGCTTCTTACTGGATGCAGCACTAAAACCCCTCCCACCGGGCAATCCTGGAACCCTTGAGGGCCTGTGGAAATGGAGCCAGTGCCCACCCTGGAGTTCCAGGAGTGGGACTGTCCATACACTGGATCGCAACCCCAGTTGTTCAAGACACATACTCTCTCCACCTCCTTGTGAGGAGGGAGATCCCGTGGGGACCCAGCCCCTAGACAGGCGGGGCCACTGAGGTGCAGAGATGACATCCATAGGCTTATATACACCACCCCATCTCCTGGACTCTCATTTCTTAGTAATTGGAGCTCTTCTCAATGCTTTTTCCTCCAAATTTCCAAAACTGTCAGTATTTCCCAGAATATAATATTGGTACCACATTGGGTACCCGATTTGAAGAATACTAGTAAGCAAAAGCTTTTGAATAATTTTGTTTTTATTTTAAAAGGTCAATACTGGCTCTCCAATGTTCTGTTATAGGTTTTCTTTTTAAAATAAGTAAAAATCAAAATCGGGGTCATTTTGGAATGCTCTTTCACACCCTAATCCAATCCATCAGAAATTCTACTAACTCTTTCTTCAAAATTTATCCTAAATCTGACCATTTCTCACACCTCAATTGCCACCTCCATGGCCTGAGCCAGGGTCATCTCATCTGACACACAAATGGCGCAGCCGCTATTTTGCTCCAGGCTCTGGAAGTTTATTTCTGTGGAGAAGAAACTAAATAAATGTTCCAGAAGTCTCTGCATTAGGGGTGGCCATCTCAAATGGTGACAGAGGCCTAGTAAAGGAGTGAAGGGAAAGTGGGAGAAGAGACCAGAGAGTGAGTGTCTAGTTCCAGAGACCAAAGGGGTCACTGCTATTTCATTCCAGCCAACTGTTACCATAGGGAAATGTGGGAATAAGGACCCAGTGTTGGCAGATATTCTGATTTTTCAAGCAAAGCTGGAAATTCAGATTTTTATGCGAAAATCCCAATTATATCTGTTTAGCAACTTCTTTCTATTTTTCTCTCTCTTTGCCTGTCTCCTTCCCACCCCAGCCCCCCAACCCCCCACGCCGCTCTCTTCCTCTCACTCTGTTAGACATTCTGGAGGCCAATTACATGCAAGCCAAACAAAACAAATCCATGGTCCTGATTTAGCCTACTGGCCACCAGTTTGCAATTTCAGGTCTCCACCTTAAACTTCTTTACTACATCATAAACTTTGAGAAAGTAAAGTCTGTGTACTTTAACTCTTTGTCACACTCACTGATTATTTGTTGTTAATTCAGAAGTTTCCAGCCCTTGGAAGGCAAATATTTCTGGAGCCTGCATGGGTTTACAACTCCCAGAAGTGCATAAAATCCTGCCTTGGAGGATACGTTTTTTTTTTCCAGAACTGATGTTTGCAGAGTGCTTTGTTGAACATTATAGGACATAACAATTTGGTTTAAATATTTTGTATAGTAGAGATATTTCTCACTTCAAACAGCCAATAAAATCCTTCCCAAAACAAATTGTTTGCTGTTTTGCAGTCACTGTACATGTCAGAAGAATTTGTGATTACAAGATTCCTTTTCATAATCACATATGTAATCTCATAGCCAACAGTTTTGCTTCCTAAGTTATGTGTCCACATACTGATCAAATCAACCAGAGACTCCAACCTCTCCAACTTGCTGTTTGAGCTCAGTTTAGGTCTAAAGTTGGAAGAGATAACATAGAAGAGAGGACTGGAGATTTTAGTACCACACCAGCAGCCTTCCGAAGATCTAAGAAATTACCTAGACCTCAACAGCTATAGAAAATCAGAGGGATCACTAAATATCTATACAGTCAAAAACATTATAAAATAGCAAATGAACAGGCATCCCAGAACCATAAGAATGAAGTAAGGAAGTCCCTGTTTTTGGCAATCAAATAGGATCTAAGAACAAATGTAGAACAGGATGATCTGAACAGATAGACATAGTCAGTGGGGCATCAAAATAGACAAACTGCTTTTTTCATTTAGCCATTCACCTGATCAAGAAGACCAGATAAAAGCAACTCCAATACTCAATTTTACTTTACTTGTAGAGAAACCTATTTCTGGACAATTTAGTCCTATAATTCTCAACCAGGGATGACTGCACCCCCAGGAAACATTTGGCAATGTTTGAAGATATTGTCGGTTGTCACAACTAGGAGGGCGGTGCTACTAGCGTCTAGGCGGTGGAGGCCAGAGACACTGCTGAACATGCTACAATGCACAGGACAGCCTCCTTCTACCAAAAATTAGTCAACCCAAAATGTCAGTTGTGCTGTGGTTGAGAAATCCTGATTTAAATCCCAAATAGTTTTTCTTGGGTTGGGTTGATGTTTACGGAAGAAATGATCCTTTCCTTTGAATTTTTTCAATAATCATTTACATTATCAATTTGATGTAGAGAATTAGCCTACATGTTTAGCCCATGACCTACTCCCACCTTGAGTTTTTCAGGTCTAAGAAGGAGGCAACTTTTGGGAAAGGTGAGACAATATATGGAAGATGAAGAACTGGAATAATTTATAAATATTTCTGTATTTTTTAATTTTAAAATGTCTGGTAATTGAGGCAAATTGTTTTTGGTTTGAAAATCATTAATAAATATCTTAATTTCGTAGTTTGCTGTAGCTCAGAAGGCTCTGCCTACATGACTACTGCATACCCTACTGGGAGAATTGGAAGAATGTGATGATGGTAGGAGTCACCCAGCATAGAAGCATGAGTGAATGACATCCCAGAGATCTGCAAAGGATCCTGGTAGCCACTTCAAAGACTTTTTCTCCTTTCCTCAGACAATCATGGCACATAGACATCAGAGGAAGAAATGGCAAAGTTTGTATGACTCCTCCAGCAGAGTCCTTGGAAACAATAAAGCTTCCTTTCCAAATTCTGAGAATTCTGTGTTATTCTTTAATTGGCAGACTGCCCACTGCACCCAATTCTTAATACTGGAAACAGTGCAGAAGCCAGAACTCAACTGAGGAGTTCTGATATGAGTGAGGTTCCAAGGAAATGATGTGCAGAGGCACACCCCACAATCCAGTAAGAAAAAGTTCATCATGTTTGTCAGAAGAGCTTTCATGTCAGTCTTTAACAGAATGAGCCAACCTTCCATGCTGACCAGAGAATATGCAAAAGTAATTTTATCCAATATTTGAAAGGAGTTTTTCCAGTAAAATTTTGTTCTGGTGTGAAATGCTTCCCTTATAATCCACAGACCCTTTATTTTCATAGCTCAGAAGTTGAGATCATAATGTATTGAAAAACGAAAAAGTAAAAGAATGACAGCTGCCTCCACTCAAAGCACAGGAATCTGGCAGCCACAGACTCCTTGAAGCTTCAGGGATGGCTATCAGAGAATCTGTTACCCCACCCCCGGGAATTAATGTGCACATTTTTGTGTATATACCTACATACAAATTTTCTGCAGAAAAAGCCTATAGCTTTCATCAGATTCTCAAAGGTTTCCTGACCTCCACATGTTTGCAGATGCTTAAGACAGTGGTTACTTTACACGTGGTAAAAGTTTAATGTGTCCATTTTAAGGTATCTTTTCTTCTCTTTTTCAGAGCAACATAATTAGGAGACTCCTCCCTAGGGAAGGCAGCTTAATGTAGAGTCTAGAAACCTGGCTTGCCTGTCTCCAGCCATCTGCCACATTAAAGAAGGCCTCCTATGGCTGGAATCCAAGACACAAAATTAAAAGGGTTGCTTGCACCCAGAGTCATAAAACAAAGAGGCTTTCTGAAGCAGGCCTTGGAGGGAACACTCATTTCTTCGTAACTTAAACAGCATCTGTTTCTCCTGATGGCGAACACCCCCCAAGTTAACTTGAATAACCTCTGGGGTTCTACCTTCTCAGCTTTCATCCTCAGAGACATAGTCTCAGATGAGCCAAACCACATGTGTACCCCACCACAAATCCAGAGCAGCAGGTGAAAATCTGAAAGTGTTATGGAATTGAGGAGAGGGGAAAGAGATGAAAACTTCATGTTCTCTAGGAAGCTCTTCAACTACATGGTCTTGATCATGAGAACTCTGATGCCAGACTTCTTCATTTGAACACAGACTATCTCACTACTTGTATGACTATGCACAAGTTTCTTAACCCAATCTCTGCCTCAGGTTCCTCATCTGTAAAATGGGGTAACTGTAGTATCAACTTAATAGAATTATGAGGATTACATGCATAGAGACTTGCAAAGTTCTTAGAACAGTTCCTGACACACAGTAAGTGCTATACAGGTGTTTATTTTAAAAACACATGCATTCTTCTAATATGCCAGGAATTTCTAAGAGTGAATTAGCAAATCTATTTGTCACATAAAATGTGTATTCATTTTACAGTACAATAGACCCTCTTCTCTTCTTACTCCAATAGGTAATCTCATTCACTCCCAGGCCTCTAATACCATCTGTTATAGACAATTCCCAAATTTCTGGTCCCATCTTGAACTTGGCTAATGAACGCCAGACCCATAAGTTCAACTACCCTCTTACCATCTCTACCAGACTGCAGTAGTTTCGATTTTGTCTGACCCAATACCTTCCAATCCTCTTTTTCCTGCTTCCTTTGTGATATCATTTCCTTACTATATTAACTACAGTACCAGGCACCTTACCCCAGAGATGGGCACACGACCAAGGAGGGTTATCATAGTGCCCCAGCTACCCAGGCCAGTGTGATTGGTTGATAAATGGATATATGACCTAAGCAAAATAACAATATCATCTTTTAGACTGATGTATGGATGTTGAGAGAGAAAAGTCCTTCTTTTTACTATCATTGCTAAGCTAAGGGTGACTCTGAGGCTGCCAGGAGCCATCTCACCACCATGTGGAGGGAGTTTGCTTGGAAATGAAGCCAAAAGAGAGAAACAGATCAAAGAAACAGAAGCTAAGTCAAATCCCTGACAAAATTTTTTGAGTTCCTGGATCCAGCTGTACCTGAAGCTCTGAAGATCCTCCTTAGACTTCCCAATTACATTCACCAGTATATTCTGCTTTTGCTTAAGCCAGTTACATTTCTGCCACTTGTGATTCCTGTCATTGGCAGTCTCACTGGATTTATCAGGTCAAAATTTGAACTCCTGATTTTTATCCTCTCTCCCCAACCTGTTCCTGCTCCAGTCTTCCCCATATCAATAAATGGCAGTTCCATCCATGTAGTTGTTCAAGCCATACCTAGCTATCCTATTGGAAGATTGGATTCTAGGTCTTTAATCCTCAATCTCCCCCTGTTGTGGAATTATACATTCATACCCTTTGCCTTGCAGTATGTTCCACTAGAGAAGGTGAAATATTCTTCGTTGCTCCTTTGAAATTGAATTTGGTCTTTTGTGCTTTTGCCATCTACCATTTAGAAGAGCAGACTCCAGGTAGCCACTGATCCAAGGAAGATGAAAATACACATGGAGCAGAGTGGATCCCAACCCACAGTCCAGAGCCTAGCTCAACAGACCTGCAAGCCTGAAGCACAGCTACCCAAGCTGATTCACAGACCCAAGAGTGAGAAAAAGTGATGTCTGTTGTTGTATACCACTGAGATTCTAGATTTGTTTGTTATGAAGGAATAGCCAGCTAAAAACATTCTTGACTTACCTTGTCTCTCACCCTCATTTACTTATTCATTTATTAAATTAATGCCCTTATTCAATAAGGCAATAAATATTTATTGAATACCTAATATGTGCCAAGAATGTTTGGGGCATGAGGAATAAGACATTAAACAAAACAGACAAAAGTTAAAGCTGTAATAAACAGATAATTATTAATAGTGAGAAAACAAATAAAACTTAATATGTCCCATGGTAACAAGTACCTGGTAGAAAAATAAAACCATGAATGGAGGTTGGAGGAGAGAGTGCTGGGATGAAAAAGGATGGCTGCTGTCAGACAGAGCAGCCAGAGTTAAATAGTGTTGCCCTTCCACTTTCAATCCAGTGCCAAGTCTTATCAGTTTTACCTTCAAACCATAGCTCAAATCCATCCACTTCTCTCCATGTCTACTATCTACAGATAGACCCAGGTCATAGTCCGGGTCACCCTTATTTCTCGCCTGGACTATCTTCTGCCTCCACTCAGCCTCACTCTACCCCCTGTATCACCCAACAGCTATTCCGTGTTGAAAATATAAATAAGATTATGGTTACTGTCACAGTAAACCTCTTCAAGATCTTCCCATTGCACTTCATATCAAATCCCCACTTCCTCCCATGGCCCTGACCTGAGTGATATGATCCCTACCATGGCCCACTTCTCGCAGGTGCCTTGCTCACACTGACCTTCTTTTTGTTCCTCACATATCACAAACTCTTCCCCAGATTAGGATCTTTGTACGTGTGGTCCCCTAGCTTGTTCTATCTCTCCACCTTGGAAGCTTCTGAAATGTTTTGCCTGCCATTCTTGACTTTTCTTGCTCCTTCTCATCAACCTTGGGTCTCAACTTCAATGCCAATTTCTTATAAAGGCCTTCCCTGGCCGTGTCTGCTTTCCCCACTGCACTCTACCTAGACTGGGTGCCCCCATCATATGCTGCCAAAGCATCCAGCTCTTTCCCTGCTGGGACTCACCTCCCACATGTCATGGCTTGATCAAAGTCTGTATTCCCCACCGTAATTAAGCTCCTCTTCACAACTGTCCACAACACGTAGATCAGAGCCCGGTGTGCTGTAGGCCTTCAATAAAGGGGCATTGAATTTTCTACTTCAATTTTGGTCTTATGTGTGCTCCTAGTTAAAATCACTTTGCTCCCATTTAGTTTTTTTAAATTTCCTATTCAAATATTAGTATGTAAGAGGCTGTGACTCTCTCCATCTCCCAAGCAGAAACTCAGCCCTTAAACTTCCCATTCATTCATTCGATTATTCATTCAACATAAAAATGTTTATATAGTACGTACTCCGTGCCTGGCACTGTGTCAAGCCCTGGGAATACAAAGGTGAATTATACTTTCCCTGCGCTAGTGAAACTAACAGTCTTCTGGGGGATGTTTGGTTGTGTTCTGTCTTCAAAATCCATAAACGCTAGATGGAAGACTCTCAGACTAAAAATCAAAAATCTATCCTTTCAAAGCTGGAAGCCTACGTATTCTCAGTGGAGTAGACTCTTCTTACCTTTAAGGAACTCCTTGTTTTGTACAAAGCTCCCACCTGTAATAGACCATTTAATTATGAAAATGTAAAACAAGAACCTTTTTCTGAAATAGAGTTTTTAGCACTGAAGGGTTAACTATTCAGTCTGATCATTGGAAAGGCTGTTACAAGCAAAGCTGTATCCCACTCAACTACATTATCTGAAATGTTTCATTGCTAAGTATGGATTTTTTAAAAATCGCTTTATAGTTTTTACACAAATAATGCATGTTTATTGGGAAAATTCAAATTATAGCAAAAAGGCCCAAAAAGGTAAAAGTTACTTAAAATCCCATGAATCAGAAATGACCATGGTCAATACATTGATGGAACATCTTACAAGACACCTCTTTATGCACACACACATACACACACACATGCACACACACATAAATAACTGATATTGATTAAGCACTTACTTTATACAAAGTATAGAGCGACATGCCTTTTCTATTTGATGAAATGCTACGATAACCTACAATGTAGTCATGATTACCAACATTATCATTCTCCTTTTTATAAAGGAAGAAACTAAGGCACAAGCCATTAAAGAACTAGCTGTTGTGAATGCACGTATTCCTATAGCTTGTGTGGGTTTACAACTCTCAGAAGTGTTTTTAACCTGCCTTAGAAGCTGCCTTTTTTTAGAAACTGGTATTTGCAAAATGCTTTATTAATCATTAAAGGATATAAGAGAATTTGTTTGAAATATTTTGTACATGAAGCCCGTTTCTTACTTTGTTACATTCTGTAAAATCTTGAATTCTCTGCTTTCTACAGCTCAGTCCCTTCCAACCTCTCCTAGTGTCTCCTCTACCTCCTTCCTTTTCCTTGTCATCAAACTGGTGTTTTTACTGTCCCTACTGTTCCCACCTCCCACCTGGCCATCACGTTGCCATCAGCACACCTTTGCTTTTATAGTAATCACTAAAGGAGATGTCCCTTCCTGTAGCCAGTGCTACCTTTCCTTCCCAGGCCACCTTACATTTCTCCTCCTCTTTCATGACCTGGCTGATCCTCAAGGATCTTTTATTGATGCTTGACATTCTGGGAGGCGCATAAAAAGGAAAAGAGATGCACAGTGTCGAAATGGAGAGAGGTGAGGGGTTTCACAACCATTTTACAGATAAGAAAATGGAGGTTCAGAAAAGTGAAGTCCCTTCCTGAGTTTATACACATAGCGATGAAACTAGAATTCAAATCCAAGTGAACCTAACTCTCAAGCTCTTGCTCTAACCATGACACAATACTGCCTGCTCTCTTGACTCACTCTTTTTGAAATGCAGAACCATTCTAAACTTTTGCACTCTAACAAAAATGGTACTTATGAATCCTGTGATCAATGTCAGGGAACCACAATACTCTGTAAACCAAGCTGAGAAAACAATAGGTTACTAAGTAAAAGAATGAATAAATAAATGTGTCAATGTGCACAACCGCAATTTCTAACCTGAATTTGTATTGGGTGATGGTGAAGTCATACAGAGAAAGTAAGCCATAAAACTTTATATTTATTCTAACAGCCAGGTAAGGGCCCTGAGCAAGCTCAAAAGGCCCTAAGTGAATGGAGTTAGTGTTTCAACATGTTTATCTTAAAGTGTAGTGAAACCTATTCATTCTATTTGTATAATGACTAATGCTTCTGTGGATGTATCATTTACAATATGGTGGCATTACTAATGTGCCACATTAGAGGTGATTTAAAGTGTTGAATCAAATCAGTTAAGCTCTTCTAAGTCAACTCTAGCTACCCACCTCATGTGGTGTAAGGTTTCCACTGCAGAGAGGGACCATGCTAAGCAGCCCAGGGATATTGATCTCATCTGTGTTGCCTCCACAGACCTGCTTTTATAGAGCACTGTTACATTGTGTACTGAAAACTAAATTTCAAACGTTTTAAAAAGAGGATAGAAAGTCAACAAAGTCCTCTGCTTCAAATCTGTCACAGATGGAGTAGAAGGAGCCCCCTGCCAGGTCATTCTGTCAGAAATGAGAATTTGTACGACTTCTGAGCTCCAAAGTGATCTTGGCTATAATGTCTCTGAGATCCGAGCAAAAACCATCTGGGGACTGCTTCTGGCTTCTAGGACCATTGGAAAGAAGTCTGTTCTCATATAAGAGTAAATATTTACTTTACTTGCTTATGATTGCTAGATGAGTTTCCATTATATGCTAGGAACTATAAGGTAAGAAATTATTCTATACATTTCTCTATTTATTTATGAAAAATAAGGACATTCAAAGACAAAGATATCAGTGGAAAAGAATACGCACCGGCCGGGCGCGGTGGCTCACGCCTGTAATCCCAGCACTTTCGGAGGCTGAGGGGGTTGGATCACGAGGTCAGGAGATCAAGACCATCCTGGCTAACATGGTGAAACCCCGCCTCTACTAAAAATACAAAAAATTAGCCGGGCGTGGTGGCGGGCTCCTGTAGTCCCAGTAACTCGGGAGGCTGAGGCAGGAGAATGGCGTGAGCCCAAGAGGCTGAGCCTACAGTGAGCTGAGATGGTGCCACTGCATTCCAGCCTGGGTGACAAAGCAAGACTCCGTCTCAAAAAAAAAAAAAAAAAAAAAGAACACGCACCTCTCCCAGTGAACCTCTTTCCCTATCTCTTCCTTCAGTCAGTTCTCTGTCCTGATCTCTAGTATCATGATCACAACTCTCTTTTTGATTCATTTATTCACTCAACAAACATTTGCTGAGTGCTTGTTATGTGCCCAGCCCTGGGGAATGCCCTATAGAGTAAAAACAGGCAAAGGCTCTGCTCTCAGGGAATAAAATCAAGTCAGGGAGACAGACATAAATCGCTTAATCTCTAGTTTGCCTAAATAACATGATCCCAAAACACATTCTTTATTTTTCTCACCATTGTTGGCTGAGCTAATTTTTAAACTGTATTTTTTTTCTCTCTTTCTACTCATCTCATCATCAATTCCTGGAGTTCACTTTTTGAGGCCTACAACCAGCCTCAGAGAAACAGATATTCTCATGGCTTGCTTGTTGTCTTTGTAACATTGACATAGCCACAGACAAATTGGAGTAACGAGGCAGCCAAACACCCAAACACCTACATCTACATTGACTCTTGACAGATTTAGCACCTGGGGTGCTGATGATTACCATGATTCATAAGCAAGTCATGTCGTCATTGAGCTGTGATATTTCACTTTGAAGACCCCAACAGTTCTAGAACTACTAGGATGCGATAAACAATTTAGTCAGCAGGCTAATGCCCTGTAGCTAAATTGCATAGGAAAACTGACACTAGACACAGGTATGCTGAGCAGTTTGTGGCTACTACCTTTATTTTATTTTAATTTTTTTGAGAGACAGGGTCTTGCTGTGTCACCCAGGTTGGAGTGCGGTGGCGCAATCACAGCTCACTGCAACCTCAACCTCCCAGGCTGGAGCGATCCTCCCACCTCAACCTCCCAAATTGCTGGGATTACAGGTGTGAGCCATTGTGCCTGGCCTGGCTGCTACCTTCAAAGACTCTTGGCACCCTTAAGTAGGAAGCCTTAAAAAGTGCCTTAATGAAGTCCTTTTCTTCACAGCACACATGAAGACAAACATACCGAAAGAAACTCATTCCTTATCCTTATACTTGTTTTCTTCTTACTCCTTATGATGGAAAGGAAGGTGTGAACACAAGTTAGCAGTGGTAGAAGAGGCATTTTGCAAGGACACGTGAGAGTTTGAGGTGACAAGGAATATGGTTTCCTTAACCATAAAAACATACTTTATGGTATCAGTCTACTGAGGCTGGGTTGTCCAGCAGTTGGGGATCCAGCCAGCCCTAGAGTGGCCCTTCTTCTCTTTTTTGAACTTTTACAGAGTTCTTTGTAGTTAGTTGTCTCAAAAGAAACTCCTAAGTTTGCCATTACCCAAAATGAAGCACCCCTGTTGGTTAGAAGGTCATGCCAAGCCTCCTTAGAAAGCATTGGTTTCTCTCACGCCCAGCCCTTTTACAGTTTGGTAGGGACATCAGTCCTCATCTAGGCCATTATGGACAGAGCTACAGGGGTACTACCACTTGAACCACATGACATAAGCCAAAATCACTGATCCAGGAATGAAGTGGCTCAGGTCACTTTCCTGATAAGATGACTATGGGCGTGGTAGACACCATGGACTTCCTGGACTCCACCACTGCCAGCCCAGCACACAAAGTGAGGGCTGGGGATCTGTTCGGCATGGCTACCTTTCCCCATACAAGACATTCCATGATTCATGTATCCACCCAAACACTCATACTTTTACAGACAGTCTACTATGTGGCAGACTTTGTGACAGGTGCCAGACACAGTGGTGAGCAGCAGGCCTGTCCCGGCTCACACAGATCACATAACCTAGCAGGAGGAATGGGTAATAATTGGATAACCACACAGTATGAAAAGGAGCATGGGCCGCGAGCACACAGAACCAAAGGACGATGAGGGCTGCTCTGAAATGTAGGTGCTTGAGGTGAGACCTAGTGGGTGAACAGGAGCTCATGAAGTAATGGAAAAGTCTGGGTGGGGATGAGAGTGGAGGAAGCCTTGTAGGCAGAGGGAATAGTGTACACGGAGACCCCAGCAACGTGGGGAACATGGTGGTGACAATGAGAACTGAGGAGAAACTGATATGTTGGACAGAGAAAGCCAGGGGGAGATGGGCCTGGAGATGGGGGCAGGATAACCCATGTAGGCCATGGGTGGCGTTTTGGAATTATCCTAATGGTGCCTTACATGTCAGGGCTGTTTGCTGGATTCTTCTGGGCCTCAGGCAGTTGCATTCATAGTGAGGAGGAAGGCTGGAGGTATCAGGGAAGAGCTGGAGGTGCAGAGGGGGAAGTAGATAGGAAAATGGAGTTGCTCAAAAGACAAGCTCTCCCCCAGCATTTCAGCAGCATCAGCCCTATCTCACTTGTGACTCCGACCCCAGGCCAGCCTGGGACCATTCTGCCACTCCAGATTTACCACAGCTGATACTCCCAAAACCTTGCACAGCTCCCTGTTGTGCCACAGGCTAATAACTGTAGGGACCAAGGTCCCAGTGCACATACATACCTGCTGCCAGGAAGGGCAAGAGTGAGAAGGAAGGTCAGAGGCACTGAGAAGGCATGTCTGGGGCACACAGACCCCACAGGAGGATGGAGACCCACGCGCTATTTTTACCTTCCAGCAGGTGTTGGATGTCACTTCCCCTCGGGGGGCCCTTCCATGACTCCTGGATGAGAAGACAGCCCAAAGCACCTGTGGGAAGACTCACTGCACCTGGAATTATTTCTGTAATGTGGGGTAGGTGTTGAGACGTGTCTGTCCGATTCTTTGCTGTGGTGCCTGGCACATACTAGCACATGTCTACCCACAGTAAATGTTTGTTAATTGAATTATAAATGCAAAACATATAAAAGACCCTTTTATTTTCTCTTATTACCTTGAGAGAAAAACTTGGGAAGAATGCTCCAAATTAACAGTGAAAACCATCCTACTTCTTGTGCCCTGAGTTAGGTAGATGAGTCCATTATAAATGCTTTAAATGGGTAGATAAGTTATGGACTAAACTGGAGCTCCTGCAGACTTTGCTCTCATTTGCCTATAAGACATTGATTTTTGTTTTCGTTTGGGTTTTTTGTTGTTGTTTTAACTATGGAGACGTCATTTATTTTGCCCTGGCCAGTGCTTCAGTAAAGGTTAGAGTCCAGAGAAGTTTTCACTGTGCAGATGCATCTCTTGGCTCTTTGTGTGTATACATTTGTGTGTATGTGTGTGTATACATATGTGTCTGTGCACCAGTGTGTATGTCTAGGGGATCTTCTCCTCTCTAGTAACCTAGGAAGGCACGCAGGTCTGGCTCACCAGTCAGGAGTAACAGATTTGGTCCAAGGCCATAGGGATAGTTATGTAGATGTTCCCTTATGAAACACTGTGAAGAGCATTTTACTCACCTCTGGACCTGGAGGAAAATCCTAGCTCTGGAGCCCCAATTTAAATAACAGTAGGGATGAAGGGCCCCTGTTTAATGAGGCTGTCCCCCAAAAAGAAAAGAAAGAAATGTGCTCATTCGCCTGCTCTTTTCCTGCGACCAGGACCTGGAGACTGAATCTAGGATGGGGCCAGGTTTCCCTCACCTTCTCTGCATGGGGTAGGGGGCCTTGGTGCTCTGCCTACCTGCCAACTGCTCTCTCCTGGCCCTCGAGAGGGTGGGGCCCTGTTGCTGTGTGCAGAGCCTTGGGTGCTTTTGCACATGTACATTTTTCTGGTGAGAGAGCCCTTTGTCCGTCATAAGGGATTATGACCCCCAAGAAGCTAAGAACCTCTTATCTTTATAAAGGGTATTCTTTACATTTTATCTCATCTTCCAGAACTCCAGCTGAGCATGGCCTCATTTCTCTTTGATCATCTCAGTACCCCCACAAAGAGAGCTGTCACACAGTGGCCCACCAAATCTGTGAATGGAGGTGACAAAGTAGGAAACTCCCTGTAGGGATAAAAGGTGGCTTTGCCTGGGAGAATACCTGTCACTCTTTGAAGCAGAACTCGCAACTAGTTCTGCTAGGCCCTTTCCACATCCAAGCCAAAGCTCTGCACTGTTAGGCCAAAAAGCTGCAGGATTCTAGTACCAGGAGAGCATCTTCAGATATCCACGGCATCCTTCCTTGTCCCAGGCAGCACAATGGATCCTGGTTCTGCTGGGAGATTGGCAATTGAGGAAGAAGTGGAGAGGAAAGGGGGCAGGGCATGAGGTGGGGAGTTGAGGGTCTGCTGCTCCTCTTCCAGGGCTGGGGAAATTGAGAGAGTCCTTCCCATTTCTCTCCCACGTACTCACAGCCTCCAGCCTGGGGAGTCTGATCAGAGGGGCCTTTGAATTTGATGCCAGACAAAGAAAATAAAATGGCGAGGTGAAGCACTGAGCCAAGAAGGAGGACCACGTGAGGAAAGGAAAAGTTAGGGATTCATGCGACGAGTGTGAGGAGGGCCTTGCCTGGTAAACAGGAGGCTGCATGTTGGGAGGGAGTGGGATCAGAAAGGGGTGTTCAGAGTCAACAAGCAGGAAGGAGTTGGGGTCTGTGAGAGTGGCAGGAAGGCTGGTTACCTGGCAGAGAGAGAAAGAAATCTCCAGACTGTGAGCTTAGAGCTCTTTGGGTTGAAGAGGGAAAGGGTCTGGGTGTCTGAGCCCATGGGCAATGACCTAGGTTTCCTGAGGAAGGAAGAGGGCCCAGGAGTCCGGATGAAGAGTACGCAGTATTGAACCAGACGCTCGCATTTTAGATTCCCGTTCAGTAAAAATGACAAAGATTAAACCAGATGACCTAGTGTGCATTTCTGTCATGTTCATTTCAAATCCTTAATTTCTCATCATTTTTTAATGAGCAGGCATTTGAGTCACTCCAACTCTTAGTTTCTCCCTCAGTAAAGAACTGAATAGTTTAGTAAAGGAAAGGTTCCAGCCCTCTGAGGAATCCTTTGGTCTTGATAAGTTCACCCTCCATCTGTTTCCAAGTAAGATATACAGAGGCTGTGTGTGTATGTCTGTGTGTGTTTGTGTGTGTGTGTGTGTGTGTGTGTGTGTGCAGGGGGTACTGGTCATAGTAGTCATACCTATTTTCTTTTTTTGAGATGGAGTCTCACTCTGTCACCCAGGCTGGAGTGCAGTGGTGCGATCTCGGCTCACTGCAACCTCCGCCTCCTAGGTTCAAGCGATTCTCCTGCTTCAGCCTCCCGAGTAGCTTACAGGTTCCAAGGATTACAGGTACCTGCAACCCCACCCATCTAATTTTTGTATTTTTAGTAGAGATGGGGTTTCAACATGTTTGCCAGGCTGGTCTTAAACTCCTGACCTCAAGGGATCTTTCTGCCTCGGCCTCCCAAAGTGCTCGGATTACAGGCATGAGCCACCGCACCCGGCCCTGGTAGTCATACCTATTTTCATAAAAATAATTCATTTCTCTTTCTCATTATCCCCTTCCCACCTCTTCTCTCCATTCTTCCTGTTGCCCCTAACTCACAGTACCATTCTCTCTGGCTGGAGGGTCTACAAGAGCCTCCTCCATCTCTTCCTGACCCTTTCCATTCATCTTCCACACAGTAGGCAGAATGGCATTTTCTTTTTTTTTTTTTTCTTTTGAGACGGAGTCTCACTTTGTCTCCCAGGCTGAAGTGCAGTGGCATGATCCTGGCTCACTGCAATCTCCACCTCCCAGGTTCAAGCAATTCTCCTGTCTCAGCCTCCCAAGTAGCTGGGATTACAGTTGCATGCCACCATGCCCAACTAATTTTTGTATTTTTAGTAGAGATGGGGTTTCACCATATTGGTCAGGCTGGTTTCAAACTCCTGACCTCAGGTGATCCACCCACCTTGGCCTCCCAAAGTGCTGGGATTGCAGGTGTGAGCCACCACAACCAGCCCAGAGTGATGTTTTCAAACTGCTAATATAATCCTGTCAAATCCCCAACCCCTCCCAGATTCAAACCCTTCAAAGGCTTCACTTGGCTTTTAGGACAAAGGGCATCCTTCGCTGCTCCCCAGCTTTCAAGCCTCAATTCTTCCTCCCTCCACCATGCTCTGCATCCCTCCACACTGGCCTTCTTTTGGCTCCTTGCAGGGCACATTCTCCCTCCCTCACCTTGGACTATATACTTCCCCCACCATCCACTCCTACTCACCTTTCAGATCTCCGCACAGCTTCCTTAAGAAAAAGCCTTTCAGGATTTCTCGGTCTCGAGTGGCTCCTTCCTTCTAGGTTCCCAGATAACTATTTTTTTCAGACCGCATCTCTCCCTTCACTATTATACATTCTGCATGAGGATTATGTGATCACAGGTTGCCTCCGTTGGTAAACTGTGAGCTTTATGAAGTTGGATATTCCTGCTGATGCTCATCAGTGTACTTCTGGAAGCTAGCATGGGGCTTGGTCCCCAGCAGGTACTCAAGAAATATATATCAAGCAAATAAGTGAATGAGGGCATTCAGCAACTACTTATTTATTCATTTATTTATGCAACAAAAATTTTATTGAGGGCCTACTATGTGTCAGACTCTGGGCTAAGTGCTATGTATTCCATAGTGCACATAACAGACAAGATCCTTCTCTTCAAGGAACATACAGTCTAGTCAGAAAAATACATATGTCTTCTTTAAAGAAGTAGTATTTGAGATGACAACCAAAGCAAGAGTAAAATTAGCCAGGCTGAGAAAGGAGGGGAAAGAATTTCAGGAAAAGGGACAGCATATAGGCAGGCTGAAGGTCTTGAAAAATTTGAAGAGTTCAAAGAAATGAAAGAAGGCTGACATGGCTGAAAAGAAAGGGTGAGCAAAGGGGAACACAGTGGGAGATGAGTCCACAGAGTTGAACCGCACTCTTGCAGGTCTCAGAGAATGTGGAGAGGAGTTTGAACTTGCTCCTACATGCAATGGGGAAAAACTGGAAGGTGCAAGTGAGCTGGGGGTGGGGTGACATGATCTGTTCATGCTGGCTGTTGGGCTGAGAGTGGATTGCAAAGGGCAAGAATGGAAGTGGGTGATTAGTTAGGAGGCTATTGGAGTTGTCCAGGCAAGAGAATCGTCACTTGCTTTGAACCAGGATGGTGACAGTGGAGATAGACAGGAAGGCAAATTAAAGAAGAATTGTCAAAGTAGGGTTGGTTGAAAGTACTAAGTGACAAACTAGATGTGGGGTGGTGGTGAAGAATAATGAGGTGTCAAGAATGATTCCCAGGTTCCCAGTTTGAGTAACTATGTGGTTAAAGTGCCATGTACAGATGAGAGTAACCAGAGGAAGGGCAGTTTCCTTCTGAGAAAAGATCAAGAGCTCTCTTTTGGATATGTTAAATTAGAAATGCCTATGAGATATTCACATGGTTGTAAGTAGATAGTATATATCTTGATCTCAGGCAGTGGTCTGGAATAGAGATGCAAATTTTAGAAATTCTCGGTATAAAGATATTATTTAAAGCCATGAGTATCAAGTAGCCTTTGGTGTATAACAAACTACCCAAAAATTTAGTGACACAAAACAATAGTTATTTACTAGCTCACAATTCTGTAAGTTGGCAGTTTTGTCTGGGATTAGCTGGGTGGTTCATCTGCTGATCTCTCTTGGGTGAGAATGCTCTGCAATAGCCTCACTCATAAGTTCGTTAGGCTGTTGGCTAGAGCATCTTGGCTATCCTCCACATGGCCATTCCTATGGGCTAGCTTAGGCTCATTTACAAGACAGTTTTAGCGTCCAAAAGCACAGCAAGAGAGGGCAATCACCAACGTACAAATGCTTTTCAAGTCTTTGTTTTCATCACTTTTAAAAATTACCCATTGACCAAAGCAAGCCCAGTTCTAAAGACTGAGAAATGGATTCTACCTTATGATAAGAGGAATGGCAGTTACATTGCAAAGAGGCATGTGTGCAGGGAAGAGAGGGAGGGATTGCAGCTGACTTGTAAGCCACTACACTATAATAGTATGACAAGCTCACTCAGGGAACAGTGTAAACATGTAAGGGCAGAGCTCTGAGGAGTTTCTATCATTAAACAACAACTTGAGGAAGAGGGGTGGCTGAGTAGGTGAGGAGCAGAGAGTAGGATTGAGGGAAATCCAGGAGCTGTGGCTTGTACACACTGAAGGAAGACAGTATTTCAAGGAGGGAATAGTCAACAGAATGGCAGGAAGTAAAGTTGGGTCAAGTTGGATGAGTACAGCAAACCCTGGGCACGGCTGATGGGACAGGATTTCTGAGGAGGAAGGCAAATCACAGACAACAGGCTGTGTTCACAGAATAAGTGACTCAAGCTGCTTCTAGCTCCCCTAAGTCCCATTTTCCTGTCCCTCAGATTCTTAAAATAGCTAGGGAGACAGAGACTGGCAGCACCCTGTTGTGCCCTCTTTTCCTCCTGCTCCTGCCTCTTCCCCTACAGTGGCCTTGTGGGCAGGACTTTGGGGATGGTTTTTGGCATCAATGAGTTACTTCCCACACATCCATGGAGCTCCTGCTGGGGCCCAGACACTATGCCAGGTGCTAAGGGTGAGGGCAGGGATGGAGGGATCATGTCCTGTTAGGGAAGAAGGGATCTCAGAATCTAATCCCTATTACTCCCCCAAATCCAGCACAGGCCTTGATTCTATCACCTGGATAGCAGCTGCTACCCTCTGACATATTTGCTTCTCTGCTTCATCCTTTATGGTCTACAACTCACACAATAACAGGAGGCCCCTTATAAACATCCAGTCTCAGCCTGTTGCTTCCTGAGTTAAAATCACTCAACAGCTCTTCCCTGGCTAAGGATCAGCTTTAACACCCTAGCAAGGCCCCCACAATCAGGCATCAAACCATCTTTGTAGCCCCATCTCCTGCCACCGCCTCCCCAGGTGCCTCAAACTGGATCACCAGCCCCACCTGCAACATCCCTGTAACATGCCAGGCCCTTCTCTGCCTAGCCAAGGGGACCACCAACTTCGCCTTGGATCTCTGTCTTTGGAGAACCTCTCTCCCTCCATGCCTCCATACTGGCATTGCTTACACACTGCTGCATTTGTGTGTCTGTCTGCCCCGACACTGTGAGCTCCCTGAGGGCAGAATATAGGCTCAGGTTTATCTTTGTTCTCAGCATCATACAACATGCATTCAATGTGTGCTTATAGGAGGAATGAAGTCACTTGTCTTTGTGTCCTCAAACCCAGCACAGCACACAGTACAGAGCCCATCAGTCCCTCTCACAATTCGCTGACCAAGTGAATAAATGAGTGTCTTTGCTCTCCTTTGTATCCCCCAGATTTACCACCAGGCCTGGAACAGAGTGAATGACAGTAAATATTTCCAGAATCAAATGAATAAGCCCCCATCACCACAGGACCTCAGAGCTTTCCGGATGTCCCCTGGGAGGGCAGGAATTAAAGGGAACAGACAGTGCCCAGAAATCAGCTAACCTGGGTGCTGGTCTTGGCTCTAGTTCATGGTGATGGTGAAACTGAAGACATTCGAGCCTTCCTAATCCCAGAGCTGGGATTACGGACTGAACCCTAGCTGGCAGAAGGCAGCAGATGCCAAGGACCATTTCCCCCAGAGCTGCTTCCTTCCTGGTACTCTCCATACCCCCAGCAGGCCCCTCAACTCCCACTAAACCATGCTGCTCCTCTAGGGGCTTCCCTTGCCTGCTGGTTCACAAATGCTGCTGCCCCCCTCCGCTCCCTCTTTCCCTTAACTGTGAGTTAAGAGTCCTGGGGCACTTCCCCATACTGACAATCTCTTTGGCCCCAACTTTCATAGAAAAACATGCTCCTTTTGCAAGGGCCCATGTGAAATTCTGAGCATGACAGCTTTCCCTCCCAACTCTCTGATGTATAAAGGAATCTGAAGACAAGAAGGCACTTTGTTTTTGTCCCTAGTGAGCTTCCTAAAATGTTTACAGGTGTGTATTAGGCCATTCTTGCATTGCTATAAAGAAATACCTGAGACTGGGTAATTTATAAAGAAAAGAGGTCACGAAATGACCTCACGGTTCCACAAACAGTACAGGAGACATGATGCTGGCATCTGGTCAGCTTCTGGAGAGGCCTCAGGAAACTTACAGTCATGGCAAAAGGTGAAGTGGGAGCAGGCATGTCACATAGCCAGAGCAGGAGCAAGAGAGGGAGGGTGTCACACACTTTTAAATAACCAGATCTTATGAGAACTCACAATCATGAGGACAGCACCAAGAGGATGGTGCTAAACCATTAATAAGAAATTCGCCCCCTTGGTTGGGTGTGGTGGCTCACACCTGTAATCCTAGCACTTTGGGAGGCCAAGGCAGGCAGATCACCTGAGCTCAGGAGTTCAAGACCAGCCTGAGCAACATGGTAAAATCCCATCTCTACCAAAAACACAAAAAATTAGCTGGGCATGGTGGTGCATGCCTGTAATCCCAGCTACTTAGAAGGCTAAGACAGGAAAATTGCTTGAACCCAGGAGGCGGAGGTTTCATTGAGTTGACATCATGCCACTGCACCCCAGCCTGGGTGACAGAAAGAGATTCTGTCTCCAAAAAAAAAAGAAAGAAAGAAAGACATTCACTCCCATGATCAAATCACTTCCCACCAGCATCCCCCTGCCCACCCCCCCAACACTGGGGATTACATTTGGACATGAGATTTGGGCAAAGACACACATCCAAACTATATCAAGGTGGGTGACAGTCTTGTTCTCTGCTTGCTGATCTTCACTGCCTGACAACTGCCTGATGAGCCCTGAGTCTCTTCCCAAACTGTTTTTCTAGGTCTGCAATTTGAGCTGCCACCAAGCTCTGAGCCTGGGACTAACAGCTTAGGGGTGATTAGCAGCTTAAAATGGAGATCCTTCCCTCATGTGGCTGTGAGACAGGCATATGAAATAGTAATTTTAACAGTAATTTAAGGGTACTGTTAAGTGTATTGTTGTTGCTCCTATTTCACAGGTGAGAAAACTGAGGTTGAAAGCAACATGAGAAGGCCATTTGCTCAAAGTCATATTATTATTATTATTATTATTATTATTATTATTTGAGACAGAGTCTCACTCTGATGCCCAGGCTAGAGCACAGTGGCTCAATCATATAGCTCACTGCAGCCTCAACCACCCAGACACAAGTGATCCTCCAACCTCAGCCTCCCCAGTAGCTGGGACCACAGGCAGATGCTACCATGCCTGGGTTATTTGTTTTATTTTTTGTAGGGATGGGGTCTCCCTACATTGCCCAGGATGGTCTCAAACTCCTGGGCTCAAGTGATTCTCCTGCCTTAGGCTCCCAAAGTGCTGGGATTACAGGTGTGAACCACCATACCCAGCCAAAGTCACACTTTTAAGTGATAGAGTCAAGTCTGTATGAATCCAAAGCCCAAAACTTTGATGCCTTGCTGTGCTGCTATGTGTTCTGAGAACAGCCCAAATCTGAATGTTTTAAAGTCTAATTCATCCATAAGGTTGAGTAATCATTTCTGAAACTCAGACAGATTTGAATGATGCTGAAGATCATAGAGCAGCCGGGTTTCCAGATGATAGGACTATTAACTTGGATTTGTGGAAAAAGAAGAGAATTCTAAGGATCCAAGTAGACACCCAGAGAGGCAAGTTTCTGTTGCTATGCAGCAAGCTGTGTGCTAGGCAAAGATGACATGGAGCTTCAGTTTCCTCCCTTCAATCATTCTTTTACTTCCCTGTTCAAAAATACACACCAAACATCCTCTACACAAGCATTGCTCATGTAATTGGTGTACAACCATGGACAAGAAGATGCAGTCCCTATTCTCATAAATCTCACACTCAAATGAAATTCTGGAAGGGAACAACCTTCCCTCCTTGTTAGAGCATCTTAGTCATCCTCTAACAAGCCTGACAATGGCCATCAGCTCTCTGCTTACACTCTTCCTCTGACAGGGAACTCACTGCTACTATAGGAAATGGTTCATTGCTTTCTATACTCAGTTTCTTAGGTAATTCCTCACAGTGAGTCAAAAGTGCCCCACTTCCCCTATAACCCATACCCATTTTATTATTATTATTCTTTTTTAGATAGGGTCTTGCTCTGCCACTCAGGCTGGAGTGCAGAGGCACAATCATAACTCACTTGCAGCCTCAAACTCCTTGGCTCAAAAGATCCTCCTGCCTCAGCCTCCCAAATGGCTGGGACTGCAGGCACATACCACTGTGCCCAGCTAATTTTTACATTTTTTTGTAGACATGGGACATTGCTTTGTTGCCCAGGTTGGTCATTCCCACTATTGACAAGGATACATATCCTCTGGAAACCCACAGGATAGGTCTAAGGTCTTCTATCACGAGATAGCTTTTAAATATTTCAGGGTAGTTCACATGACTTGTATAAATCTCACTGTTAAAAAGGCTCAGAGACAGTTCTGGGCCTCTCCCCAGAAACAACATTAAAATTGGAAGCAGATCTCAGATGAGGTGGGATTAAGGGAAGCAAAGACTTCTCACCCCATGCCACCTTTCCAACAGGTCCAGCTGACTTTACTGAATCAAAAGAGGCACACCTGCTGTTCCTCAGACTCAGGTTCTAGAGCAGTTGATAATGTCTTGCTAGGGAGGAGGACTCTGTCCTGGCCTGCTTATCTGCAAGAAATGATTCTATGGTCTGAATGTTTGTGTTCTTTGTAAATTCATATGTTGAAACCTAGCTCCCAGGGTAATGGGGAGGTAGGGCCTTTGGGAGCGAATAAGTCACGAGGGCAGAGCCCTAGTGAAGGGGATTAGTGCCCTTATCAAAGAAGCCTGGGGCAGCTTGTTTGTCCTTCCATCACAGAAGGACACAGAAGATACCATCTGTGAGGAACCTCACCCGACACTGAATCTGCTGACACATTGATCTTGAACTTGCCCAGCCTCTAGAACAGTGAGCAATAAATTCCTGTTGTTTATAACTTACCCCATCCAGGTTATTTTGTTACAGCAGCTGAATGGACTAAGACAGCAACAGAGCATAAGAAGCTGTGAGCAGAGTCTGCTCAGCCATCTGGATCCCAGAATTGACCATCCCCCAGTGTGTAATCCAATCTTTCTCATCCAGCTCACCCTGAATCAAAACTTGAAGAATTAGGGAGCCATAAAGGGAAACATGAAAGTTTTTTGGGGATCTCTGGGAGGAAGGAAAGAATGGCAAATCATCTGTTCAGTTTCCAGCCTAGGTGATGGATGGAGCTATAAGGAAACCCTTCCCTGTTGGCTCAGACCCAGGTCTGCTCTCAAGGGGCAACCAGGCTTTGACCACTTCCTCTGCACCCCAGCTCCTTGGGAAGAAAAAGAAGGGGGCTGCCCCTGCATTCAGGTGGCCAACCACCCCTCTGCTCTGATGCTCAGCGCTCCCCTATCAGTGAGCGACTCAGAAGGTGCTGGTTGGTTGGTGTTTGCTGCCTTTAATGGGAAATAGGCCCTTGAGCTGCGTATGTCCCAGGTTCTAGCAGAACTTTACGACTGCCTGCTAAAGATCCCACAAAAGAGCCCAAATCAAACCGCCTCTCTGCATCTTTGAAACTCTGCGCTCTAACCCAGCTGTTGCACATATGCTGCTATAACCTCTGCTCTGGGATTGATTTATCCTCAGTTTTGCTTACGTATAGTTCCTTAATCATTCTGACTGTTTTAAAATTCAAAATTAATGTATCCTCATCATGAAGAAGTCAAGCCCTATAGAAATAAATAATGTAGAAAGTACAAGTTTCCTGTAACCTCCCTACCCTCCCCCACCAAGATAACAACTGTTAATACTTCTCCATACATTCATTCAGATCTTGCTTCCATATGTGTACTATCAAAAAGGATTTTACTGCATTTAATGCTTTGCAATCTACTTTTTCCACTTAATATATATTTGGAGCCTTTCCATGCCACTGTAGACTACATACTAAATCACCTCCATTTTATAAAAGTTCCTACGAAAGAGTTTGCACCACCTTGCTTTTTTTTGTTGCTATTATAAACCTGATGTAGCGAGCATCCTTGCATCTTTGTGCACTTGGATGAGTACCTGGGTTGTTTCCATTTGTCTCCTATTACTGGCATGCTGTGATAAACAGGCTTGTGCCTATGCCTCTGTGCATGCATGGGCATGTTTCTTCTGAAGAACTGAGGTTTTGAAGTAAAACCTGAGTTAAAGAGTAGGTAAATCTTTAGTTTTGAAAAATACTGCCAAATTGTGCTCTAAAAAGGTTATGCCAATTTTCACCCCTACTGGCAGCGGGTGAATTACGCAGTTGTGCTTTAATATTGCCCTTGGCTTTTACTGAAGGACATGCCAAGACACAGCCCCACAGACTCATTCCTGCACTTGCTGTGGGATTTATGCTCAGTACAGTATGGTTGACATCCCTTAGCACCTGCCGAAAAGTCCCACTTGAGGTTGCTTATGAACAATGGCATGATCTAAGGGGACTTTGTCAGAAGGACATTCTGAGATACTCTAAGAGACAAGCAGAGGAAGGAGAAGTGGGCAGATAGATACCCAGGAAGACCCTTGTGTGAAGAATCCTCTGTCTTATCCAAGGAGCATATTATTTTTTTCTTGGTGGCTGTTCCACATGTCTCATCCAACAAGCACACACATGCACAATCACACTTCCCAGGTTCTTGTGCTCTGGATTCCATCAGTGGTTTAAATAAAAGGCTCCCTGGAGATTCCATGACACTGCTCCATGGCCCAGCAGGTGGACAAGACTGCAATGAGTTCACAGTGTAGTGTAATTTTCTGATCTTGGAAAGACATGGCATCTCAATTGGTTAGATCTCAGCTGTGTTGTGAATCATTTTGTCTTTAAAACCATCTACTGCTCTGTCTACTCAGCCTAGCCCTCTTTGTATGATGCAGGACTACTGTGGGCAGAGTGGGTATTTGACCCATGTGGTCAGAAATGATTAGAAAATGAAGCAAAGTGCATAGAAACCCAAACTGGGCATCTGACATAAGCTTGGCTTAGTCACTACAAGTTGAAGCCGTCCTGAAAATAATAGCCCATAATCAATATTAGTTAACATTTATTCAGGGCTTACCGTATGTGCTAAACATCAGTGTTTACCTTTCCAAATGCTTTGTTTGTATGTTTATACACACACACACAATTTTATCAAATTCCCTCATCAATCTCGTGAGGTATGCATTAGTTTCTGAGTCTCATCTGAGATAACCAGGTAGTCTGACCCCTTAGTTCACTCTGTTTGGGATTTTCTATTTTCACAACACATCTCTTATTTTACAGAGCATTCCAAACATGTCATCTCATTTGATGTTCAGATAAAGCAATGCTGGGAGGCTGGGAGGACAGGTATTGTGACAGGTGGGGAAACTGAGGTATGGTGGCATGCCTTGCCTCAGGCCCCACCCCACAGGAGTGATAGAGTTGGAATGTGAAGCAAGTCCTTTGACTTTGGGGCTTCTCACATGACTCTCCAGTTGGGTGTCCATCGTGGGTGTGTGTCCTTAGTCTCAGGTAAGTCCTTAAAGCAGTTTTCTCAAGACTTGAAGGTCTGGGTGCTGGGGCCATCACATGTGGCCCCCAGCCAGGTGACAGGACCTGTAGACAGGCTCAGTCCTTGCTGGTGGCTTGGTATTCCTCGGGCAATTATTTTCAGAAACAAATTGACATTTTGGTTGTCTAGAAAGCCTGGCTCTTACCTGCTGCCCAGGAATGGAACTGCTCATTGGCCCATGGGTTTATGAATGCCAGCTGCTTTTTCTCATTACCACTTTCAATTAACTCATTGTTCTGAGCCCAAAGGTAAGAGGCTCCCCTTGGGATTCATTTGCATTAAGGCTGGGGCCCTGGTTTCTTTTCTTTTTTTTTTCCTTCCTTTTTTTTAGAATAAAAATTCAAGTGTTGTGAAGTAAACAATTAGAAACATCAGGGCTGGAGCCCCTGGTTGTGGGCCTGGGACAGAAAAGGCAAACGTTTTCCACCGTGACCCTGCCGGGATGAGGTGCCCATGCTACCCAGGAGAATTGAACACATCCTTTAAGCATCAGATTGGTCTCTCTTGTTGGCGGCTGAGGCTGCAGGACAAAGATTCAGGTGTGTAGGAAGGCAGGGTGTCAGAAGACTTGCTGAAGAGGGCACCCTCCTGTTCTGTTGGGACCCACTGCTTAAGGGACATGTGTATAGTCTCCCATTACAGAAGGAAGAGAACTAAAGCTTATTGAACTTCTACTAGTGCTAAGTGTGACAGCCCTCATTTCACATCACCCCCAGGGCAATTGTATCCCTAAGAACTATTATTCCCCCATGCCTTTTTTCTTTTTTGTAGAGACAGGGCCTCACTCTGTCACCCAGGCTGGAGTGCAGTGGTATGATCATAACTCACTGTAACCTCGAACTCCTGGGCTCAAATGATCCTCCCACCTCAGCCTCCTGAGTATCTGCGATTACAGGCACATCCCACCACACCTGGTTAATTAAAAAAAAATTTTTTTTGTAGAAATGGGGTCTCACTCTGTTGCCCAGGCTGGTCTCAAACTCCTGGGCTCAAGTGATCCTCGCACCTCAGCCTCTCAAATTGTTGGGCTTACAGGAGTGAGCTACTGTACCTGGCCCTATTATTCTCACTTCATAGGTGAGGAAACTGGGGCACAGAGAGGGGCAGAAACTTTCCCCAAGCCACACATCTGGGATTGGTGGAATGATGATTTACACCAGCGAAGACAGAGGTAAGCAGGGAAAGTCAGGCCAGGGAAGGAAGGGGATAAGGTAATACAGGACTTTGTGCAATTGAGTGACTTAAAATCTTATTTTCAAGGCTTCCTCTGACTCCCCACCTGCTTTTCATGCATTTCGTTGAGAAACACTTGCTCCATACTGCCTACAGATGGTCAACAAGTGTTGACTTGACAACAGAGATGTTTATTAGTAGGTTTCTTATGTTGAAAAACAAAGGCTCATGCTTCTCCCCTTTGGGGTGTGTATTAGATGGCTGGTGGACACAGGAAAAAAAGCCCCATCGCTGCTGCTGCTTCACGGCCGAGAGCCGCAGATTAGAGTGGATTCCTGAGATGGGGGACCAGCCAACCACCCCAAGAGCAGGAAGACAGGAGGCAGAGAGAGACGGCAGATCAAGCCCAGGCCTGTGACCGCCATCCTTCTCCAGAAATGTCTCAGGGGAGATACAAGCAGTGCCAGGGGCAGGCCCTTGAGCTGGGACACCCCACTCTGCCATCAAGCAAGGGACCTGGGGCAAGTCCTTCCCACTCAGAAAGGACCTCAGTTTCTATACCTGGAAAGTGAAGAAACTGAATGAGGTCTAAGGTCTACCCCAGTCCCAAAGTCCTCTGCTGTGTCAAAGAAGATCTGGGTCTCTCATTATTCCTGAAGTTAAGAAAGCTACCTTACCTATTATTTTATCACACTCAAACACTTTGATGGTAACAGAATCTGCGTTTGTTTCCCTCGGTGTGTTATTTTAAGTTGTTAACTTCTTTTCATTATCTTTATCTTTGATCAAAGCCACCTATTCTTCATTGGATCTGAATTTACTGATAGACCAAATGAATCTAAAAGCTGAATTGCTACCCTCTCACCCCCAGCCCCTCCGACATCCACCGACAACCAACTTGCTGGGTAGAGCATATAAATAATGTGCACATTTGCGGCACTTTGCAGGCTACCATTTGTTTCTCTTCTGGAGGGTTTTCATGCATTTGAGCTAAAGGAGACGGAGCGTGAAGAAGCTGAAAGATCTAACAGAGAGGAAAGGCCGGAAGTTTACAGGGAAGATGGCTGATCCTTGCCAATGGGGTGAAAAAGTCAGACATCTGGTTGCTGGTTGTGTTTCCTGCTGAAATTCAGGGCAAAAGGTCCCCTACAAGTTTGGGTCTGGGACCGAGGAAAAGAAAGGGAGTAGGAGGGTAGTTGTGAGACAGGAATCCTGCAGCCAGGGAAGGGGGAAGTGACAGGCAAAGACAACTCTTCTGTGTGCTTTCAACTCAAATCTTCTTCCAAGAGTGGGAAGGAGATTTGGCAAAATATTCAAAGCAATCCAGCTTCCGGGGAGTGAGCAGTATCTAAGAGGCCCTTACAGGTTTGCTCTTGGCTCAAGTGTGCATTTTCAGGAGGAGCTACAAGGCTGCAATCCAAAGTTCTGCCCGATAACAGAAGCTAGGAGTTAACCTGAAATTCTTTATTACCACTGCAGATTAGCGAGAAGGGAAAAAACAGATGCCCAGATGTTTTGTGTGTGCGTGCCTTATTGCTATAATCCTTAGCAGCACTTTGTGTTTTATGCTTTTACAAAGGACAAGGCCCTACATCTGATTCCAACCATCCCATATTGATGAAGGCTGAGTTAATCTGGAGTTAAACTAGGCAGGTTGGGACTATTAACCCCCATTTCGCAGCAGAAGAAACGGGCTCAGAAAAAAGAAGCAAGTCGACCCAGATTGCAGAGCCTTATCAGGCCTTGATTAGGTCTCCAGGCCCAGACTTGTCCCCTAGTATCTCATGTCACCAGGAACTGTAAAGAAGCCTGAGCTCTGTGTCTGGCCCCTGTAGCATTCAGTCCAAAGTGCTGCTTTTGAGCCACATGGTATAGAACTAATTCTTTGACCTTGATGACTCCTGTAGCATTTTGGAGTAATTTCTGATCCAATGAATACTTGTGTCACAACCAACCAACCTAACATTAAATTCAGTTTTCCTTGAAATGAAATCCAATTACTAGCTCTTATTTTATGTCAACAGTTGTTACGTCGACACTACACAATTCTTTCAACATTCTAATGTTTAAGCATTATCATATTAATACAATATCCAGTTAAAAGAGTTTATATTTTATATTTAAACCTTCAAATAAAAGTGATGCATTGGCCTTCCTTTCTTCTTTCCTTTCATTCATCATTCCACAGATATTTATGAAGCACTGAGCCCGGTGCTGGGGACACAGCAGTGAACCAAACACGCAAGAACTTTGACTTCATGATGGTGAAGACTGACAATACACAAATAGACACATCTGAAAATACAGTAAGTCTTCATAAGTGCCTAGAAGAAAAGAAGTGTGCTATGGCAGAAAAAAAAATTAACCGAAGAGCCTATATTTAAGATGAAGAGGGAGGCAAAGAGGCCACGAAAGAGGAATAAACAAAAGGAGGATACCAGCAAAGGCCAAGACAGGCTGGTTTCAGGAGCTAGAGCTGAGGAACACCAGTGTGGCCTGAGTTCCTAAGAGGCTCCACAGGTGGTAGCTAAACCAACAAGTGCATTCAGCAAGACATTGTGGAGTCTGTTTGCACTATGAACCTCTGTTTTCTCATCTGTACAGTTAGGAGAGTGATACTAACCACACCAGATGTTTGAGAGAATGATTAGGCTCCAGCCCAGTAAAATGCAAATCCCAAGTCAAGATATGCAAGTGTGCCTTTGTCATAATACCAGCTTTGCTTCATTGTAATGTCTTCCTGATCTTCATCAGTGGTGCCTGGAGCACTTTGCTTTGGATTATTCCTGCCCCTAAACTATTAAATGATCCGTACACAAATCTTGCAGGGTTGCACCATGCAGGAATGCTGTAGAGCTTTGGGATGGGCACTGCGTCACCCTCTAATTCATGACTCAAAAGCATTCCAGTACTAATGGTAGGGGTCTAGCATTATTAATATATAAGGCTGCTGTTTGTGTGTAGAAGAAAACATTCTTGGCCAAGTCAGTGGCTCACACCTGTAATCCTAACACTTTGTGAGGCCAAGGCAAGAGGATTGCTTGAGGCCAGGAGTTTGAGACCAGCCTGGGCAACAAAGCAAGACCCTCTCTCTACAAAAAAATTTTTTAAAAAATTAGTCGAGTGTGATGGTGCACACCCATAGGCCCAGCTACTCAGAAGGTGGGTAGGATTGCTTGAGGTGGAAGGATTGCTTGAGCCTGGAAGGTTGAGGCTGCAGTGAGCCGTGATTGCGCCACTGTACTCCAGCCTGGGTGACAGAGAGACTCTGTCTCAAAAAACCAAGTTCTTTCTTTTCTCATATCACTCCTTGTCTCTGTGTTTGGGAGACATTTTGAAAGTTTAGAAGGCACATTGAGATAAATATGAGCAAAAGTGTTTTCCCAACTGTAAAGCAGCGTTTCTCCACCCTGTGCCATCTGGGTATCATTTCCCCTCTGATACACCACTCCTCCTTAGAGAATCACAGAATTTTAGGTCACTGGTATTACAAATGTATGGGTATGTTATTGTTTTCTAAGAATTAAAGTATATTCTATTTAACATATCATGTTTTATAGTCTTAGAAACTCTTTGATGAAAATTATTTAAAGGCCTAACAACCCTGGGAGATAGGCAACCTGCCATGTCAATCATACCAGCCTGTTTGTCTTTATAGCACTTATCTGATTGCACCATTGGATATTAACTCATGGATATATTTTGTTGATCACCTCTTTTCCTACTTCTAGAATGTAAACTTGAGGAGACCTGTCTGTCTTGGTCACTGTTGTGTGCACAGCATCTAGAAATACGCCAGGCCTATAGTAAGCAATCAGTAACTATGAGTTTAAGGAATTAATGAATCCCATTTTACAGATGGGACGACTGAGGTGTCACAGGGTTCAGTAACTTTTCCAAGTTCTTACGGGAATTAAATGGTAGGGCTAGGCCAGAAATCAGATCCCTAGATTTCTCCTCTAGAACTCTCTCTGGGATACTACCTCTCTTTCTGTGGCATAATCATAAGCTCAGAAATATCATATATAAGAAATATCTGAAATGGCTATCCAAATAGCCCACGCTTATAATCAATGCGATTTTTAATTTCTCAAATAAAGGAGACTAGAAACTATAATGAATACAGGAAGCAGCACTGGGGAAAAGCTGACCCATCTGCCACAAAGCTGACGTCAAGGGTCAGGCAAGAAGATAAAGAAGCAGGCCTGGGTCTTGCAGGGATTGGCTGGCCAGGCCATGCTGGGTAAGGGTGAATGGCCCCATGTATTGTCATAGCTCTAGATGAGAGCCTCTCTGCATCACAGCACTTGATGGAGCTTGTGGGAAAATTCAAAGTCAGGAAGGACTTTGCCATAACTGTTAAGGGTGGTTTCCTGGAGGATAGGAGCAGCCTGGGCAGACTTTCAGTCCTGACTGCATGGACTCTTGCATTGTTTATGTTTGTACAGCAAGGTATATTAACCATAACAAAAGCTGGACAAAAAATCATTCAGTGTGTTCTATTTAATGAGCCTGGAAAATATCCACTTCAGCTTAGAATGTTTCCATTAAAAATAATTAAGATATAAAGGAAAGGGTCCTTTTCATTGGCAGGTCAAGTTTCCTCTATGAAATATGCTTAATGCCTATTGAAAAGTTATACCAGGCTCTAGGCAAAGCACTTTTCTTACCTATCTCATGTACTTCTCATGACAATCATATAAAGTGGTGTTTTTTATTATCCTAATTCTATGGGAGAGTTGGGCTCAATAAGGCTAAGAAACTTGCTCACAGGCACACAGGAAAGCTACAGAGCTGACTCAAACTCAGACCTTTCCAGCAATGAAGGTCCGCTTCTTAAACAATTGCCCTAGCTGCTTTGTTTTTTGTATGAATCTTGCATTAAAGAAGTTGTGGCAGATTAGAGGTGCATAGAAGCATTTCCATCCTATAAAATAGTGTGCCTTCCTCTGCTCCTGTCAGTTACAGATGTTCATTGGACAACCCTCTCTCTCTCTTCCAACTGCCCATTCACCCCTCTCCTCCAAAACTGAAGCCCCTCACACTAGCCCATACCAGGTGGAGGCTCATGTCTATCTCCTTGTGAACAAAGGGACATAACCTTGTCTTCACTTGACTTTACCTTGAGTCATTCTAATGTATCCTGTATCCTAAAAAAAAATGTTGCTTCTCCTGTATCGATCTGGCATTTACAAAGCAGCCTATGAAAGTGGCAAGGTATTTTCCTTTGGAGACGTGAGGAAGGATCTGGACACTTGAATCATGCAGTGGCCCTAGTTTTGCTTTGTATCTTTATGGCAGAATGTGACATCTTGGAATATGGAGATGATTGCCAGGGGCAAAAGTTTTGCTTCCTGAAATAAACAAACACATGAAGGTAAATCGATTTTGAGTATTTCCTAGTTCAGCTACCTGCTTTACATCTTTGAGAAGTAACCTTGGTCTGCTAGTGTAGCCTCAGAAGAAGGTGTTATGGAGCTGTCTGAAGCTCAGGAAAGGAAAGATCCAGTGTCTTCCTGGAGGCAAGGAGCTTTGCTTCTCTGTGATCAATTTACATGGAGTAGATATCAGACCTGCTACCTAGAAAAAGGTACTGAACCGCTCTAAGCTTCAGGTAAGTCCTTTTAGCATAAGGTTATTGAGAGGATTAAATGAAATTAAAGCATTTAAAATTGCCTAGCACAAAGCAAATTCTCAATATAAGCATTATTACAGTCTCACTGGGATGCCAAACATTGAATAAATAAATCATACACATTATCACAATATGATTGAGATAAATGCCACGTAGTATAAAGTACGATGAAAACTCTCAATAGGAGGACAGAATCTAGCCTGGGTGGTCAGAGAAAACTCCCAGGAGGAAGTGAAGGTAATATTGAAATCTAAATGGTGAGAAGAGTCTGTCAAATGGGAGGGGGGCAGTACTATTCAAATTATGCTTTTCAAAAACCAACTGTATCAGAATCACCTTGAATGCTCAAGTATTATAGCTTTAGAAAAATCCACAAACGTAAAAAGCAAAAATGTATATGTCAGTACTGTTTTGTATTTGCATGTCTTTGATTATTAATGAGGTTAAATCTGTTTTCAGAGATATAAATATTTGTGACAGTCATTTGAGTCTTTATTATTATTATTTTTTGAGATGGAGCCTCATTCTGTTACCCAGGCTGGAGTGCAGTGGCACGATCTCGGCTCACTGCAACCTCCGCCTCCCGGGTTCAAGTGATTCTCCTGCCTTAGCCTCCCAAGTAGCTGGAATTACAGGCGCCTGTCACCATGCCTGGTTAATTTTGTGTGTGTGTTTTTAGTAGAGACGGGGTTTCACCATGTTGGCTAGGCTGGTTTCGAACTCCTGACCTCGAGTGATCCACCTGCCTCGGCCTCCCAAAATTCTTAAGTTTTTTATTGGTAGTATCTTTCCTGTTTATTTTTAAAAGTTCTTTATATAGTCAGTATATTAATTCCCTGTCACATTTATCATACACATTTTTCCAAATTTGTTATTTAGCTCAATTTTGGGATGCTCTTTAAACATTAAAAAATGTGTATATCCAAGCCTCCCCCATATAAAAACAATTAATTAGTATATATAATATACTGTTGTTGATGTTGTTTATCTGTTTAGAGAGTTAGTGCCCTTCTGACATCAGATAAATCCTCACCTGTATTTTCTTCTTGTTTTTATGGTTTTGGTTCTGATTCACATACTCATAAATTTTAAAAACATCTTTGCAAGGTTTTATTCAATGATGCTTTATTGGTTCTACACCCACATATTTTGATTCTTACTTAGAATAATCTACACTTTCTTGGAATTTGCCTCCATTATTTGCCCTCCAAGTAAATCATTTCCTTTCTCATAATCTTTATTGCTTTTCCCATTTCCTTTGCATTTTGTAAAGGCTGTTGAAATTTATCCTCCATGTGAATGATTTAATTTTCTGGCATTCATTATAGTTTTTATTGCCTCTAATTTGATGATTTTAATCTTATCATTAATATATGAGTTTCTTTGCCCTTCTTATAGCCCTTTTCATCTCATCTAGTTTTCTTCTCATAGCTTTCTACTTCCATTTTAGAAAAGCTATGTTTATTGAAAGTGCCAAACAGTTTTCTAAAATTTTCTTCTGGGATTTGCCATAAGTTATTTTCATTGTGATGCTCTTCTTGGGAATTGTCAGGGTGTTGTTTCCTGTGGTGTTCCTGTCATCTTCACTAGAGTTTTTGTTGTTCCTTGTCAGGATTCCCCTACTCCACTTGGCTCTGCACAAAGAAGGAACTGCGGGGACAGATGAGTGGATGTGTGCCCAGCCCCACTTCCCATTAATTCAGCAGTAGAGCAGGTGGCTGGAATAGCTCATGACCCAATTTCCAATGTCCAGGAGGAATAACTATTGTGGCTTTCAGTAAAACTTTTTTTTTTTTTTTTTTTTTTTTTTTTTTCAGAAAAATACCTTACTTAGAACCTCAAGATAAAAATCTATACAATCATAGAAGCTTGAGTGAAGTGAGAGATAAGAGCTCAGAATAGCATTCCTGTCCTGTGCCTTTCTTGCCCTAAGGCACATTTTCTCCTGCTTCCCAGTTCTTTGCTCTCTGAAAGGTTGAAAGAATGGAATACCTGAGAGTTGTGAACCTTATCAGGTGCTGCTACGAAGATTTCCTCTCTCTTTTTTAAGGCTTTGAGCTTGGGACTCTGCCACTCTAAAATGCTCCATTCCCCCTGTTTCTCTCTTGTCTACCCCCAATCTCCCTGCTCCCTCCTTTCTGGGATTTGCACTCTGAATGGAGGTAGAAACGTGGTGTCTGCAGGGAGTGGGAAATGACAGTTTTCAGAGCACCTCAAAAGGCAGCCTCCTGCTGTTCTGAAATGCCTGCCTGATTGTATGGCTGTTGCAGAAATCTCCAGAGGGTAAAAATGGAAATTGCTGAAGATTCTTTCTGCCTTCTTTTGGGGAAGCAGGAATGCCCTGCTTCATGGGTGAGCACAGTTGGCATTGTTTTTTCCCTTAGTCCTACTCCATTTGCCCTATATTTGGTAGAAATTCTCCCCAAATTCAATTTATAGGCTATTTGCTAGGCACTGTGAGCCTTGGGACCTTTTCTGTATCTTCAGGGGTATTTTGGTGGGAAATTTGGGATAGGAGTTAGTATGAAGCTGCTTGCTCGTATTTAAAAGTTCAAGTTCCAAGGATTATTTCATGACTGAGTAGACATCACAGGGACCATGGGCACTGCTCCTGCCTCATCTATAGAAGTGGTCTTTATATTTAAATTGTATCCTTTAAATTTTTGACAGTATTTGGTTTATAAGATATTCAGTATATCATTACAATATACATTAGAAGTATATGCTCAGACATTTTTAGCAATAGAAGTAGTTGTGATCAAAACAGCCTGGGGAAAAAAAAGTGTGAAGACCACCAGTCTGGAAGATCCTCTGGCACTTCTGGCTCAGGAGGTACAGGTGCCACTCTCCCTCCCTCCATCAGTGCTCCCTCTGGGCCCAGGCTTTTTGGGGCCTCACCATAGAGAGGAGGAGGAGAATACCTGGGCAGCATCCCTCCTGCCCTAGACCAGTCAGCCTGGCTCCTTCCCTACCAGGGCTCAGACACAGGTGTCATGGTCCCCTTTCTTCCCAGGTTGCTACAGTCATGACCTTGCTTTAGGATATTTTGTTCTATTCCAGAGCCCAACAAAGTCAGCATTTAACTAATGAGCACCATACTACTGGGAATGTAAAAGACCCCATTGTTTCCCCCCATTTATGGAGGAACATGGCTTCCTGAGGTAAATTAATTTGCGGAAGGAGTTAGAATAACCAATAGCTTTACAATGAGCAATTCCTTACGCCAGTCATGCACAGGGTGGGGCTTAGGAAATTATTTCAGCGCATGTTTTTCTTCAACTCAAGGCTTTTATGAAGAAAAACATTTCTTAAAGCTGTTATTAAGGTATTCAAGCTAGGAACTCAGACGATTCTGAAACGCTCCCCTATATTCTTCCTCATCTTCTTGGAATGTCTTTGGAAGAGATAGAATTGTTAGGGTCCTGGAAAAAGAAAACCAACGGATCGGGGTGGTTGAATATGGCTCCCTGGCAGGGCAGACAGTTCAAAGGAGACCTTGAGGCATCTGGCAGTGCACAAGAAAGGGCAAAGATTCCAGAGAGTAGCAAGTCACTGAAGACAGAGTTCTGTTATAGAGAGAAACTGTGTGTGTGTGTGTGTGTGTGTGTGTGTGTATGTGAAGCTTTTTTAACGAACTAGTTTGTTTTTGTTTTTGAGACAGTCTCACTCTGCCACCCAGGCTGGAGTGCAGTGGTGCAATCTCAGCTCACTGCAGCCTTGGCCTCCCAGGTTCAAGCCATTCTCCTGCTGCAGCCTCCTGAGCAGCTGAGATTACAGACACGCACCAGCATGCCCGGCTAATTTTTGTGCTTTTGGTAGAGACAGGGTTTCGCAATGATGGCCAGGCTGGTCTCAAACTCCTGACCTCGAGTGATCCACCCGCCTTGGCCTCCCAAAGTGCTAGGATTACAGGTGTGAGCCACTACACCTGGCCTGAACTAGTATGTTTTTTGTATTATGAAAGTAATTCATCCTCAGGGTAAAATTCAAATAGTGCAGAAGGCACAAGGTGATTTACGTTTTATTACAGTCAGAAAATCTATCTCTCCACCACTGCCCCCCAACTACACATGCACACACACACACACACCCCCACACACACGTATTCAATGTTTATCTTCAAATTAGGTCATTTATGAAAAAATGGAGAAAAATGCTTCTATAAGGTATTCACACTGTTAACTGTAAGCAGTTTTCAAAAGCTACCATCAAGCATACTCTCTCCTTTTCTTTAAATACTTTTGGAAGAGACACAACTTTTCAAACAAAACACAGTTCAGGCAATAAAACAGATGAAATTTTTACAAACAGGACAGTGAAAGCCTGGCACATAGTAGACACTCAGGAAATATGTATTGAAATATCTGTTGGTGAAATAAAATTGTAATGCTCCTTTGCGATATGGTTTTCTCAATTTATTTTGGGCCTCATTCCCTACTAGTTTCTAGAAATCAGTAGCATCATTGTTAATCGCTGCTTTGTCTTACCTTGTAGGGATGCACCATAATTTATTTAACTTCACTGATGGACATTTAGGTGCATCCAATTTATTTTCTGTCACAACCAAAGCCCCAAAGAACATCATTTGTGTTAATTTTGCACGAGTGTAAGTCCTTTTGTAGGATAAACAACTAGGAGGGAAAAGACTGGGTCAAAGGGCTTATGCAGGGTAGAATTTCAGGATAATCCACTTCTTCAAAAACTTTAAGTGGGAAGTCAGAATAAGATCAGGAACTCTTCTGCCTTGCCCTTTTATTCCAAGTACTCTTGACTACTCAATAGGGCTTCACCAACTGTGTTAGTTTGAGCAAATCTAAGAGCAGACCCTAAGGCAAGTATTCAAATGCCAGTAGCTTAGTTGGCAGGAGATCTCCAGGCCTACAAGTAGGGGTGTGCAGAAGTGAGACAGGTAAGAAAGGGTGTCTTATCACACCACTTCTCACTGTGGGCAGCTGGGACTAATCTTGCTGGGAAACAGTGTAGTACACACCCCAGAGTTACCCCAGCTGTGGGACACGGAAGCTGTGGTATTCATTCATCATGGCCATATCGAATTGTTGGATGAGAACTGAATCAAGGGGCATCAGGTATCTGGCTCTTCCTGCTTGTCCCGGGGAGAGGTCAGGTGTGCTTCTGCAGCTGGCAGAGAGCTGCAGGTGTTGGAAAGAATCACCTCCGCTGGTAGGGGTGAGTGCAGAGAGGATGAGCAGGGCAGCAACAACCTCTGCCTCATCATCTTTTGGGAAGTATCACAATCTCCAGCAGAACTGAAGGCTGCTACTTAGTGATAGAAATCAGAAGTCTACTGATGTTTGCCTAGATGACACATGCCAATTTTTAGCTGCCCAGAATATAAAACCCCCTTCTTTGGGGGCGACTTCTTTATTCTGCATGTCTTTGAGAGAGACTGAGCCCCCTTGTCACTGAGAAAGCCCAAATGAGGAATAATTATACTATGCCTGCTGCATATGAGGCGAGGCGGTGGCACAAAGATTCAGGTACAGTCAGTGACTATTTATGGTGGCAGTAGCCAAGTTCAAAGTCCAGCAGCAGCACGGTGAGTGTCTGGGAACAGCAGAACTGGCAACATGTCACAATCAGACTGTTTCCGTAGTGGAGTTCCCCACCATCCCACCTCCATTTGTTCCTACCCATTTTCCAAGCCTGCTTCTCTAATCTGTCCAGCCCTTCTTGGAGCTTCCCAATAACTATCAAATAAAATAACAGAGTTTATATTGTCTGCAATTAGGCAGTTTAACTATTATACTGAATCATTTTTCCTCCCCCAAAACCATTTTCTCACAGACATATCCATGCAAACATATAATGAAATATGACATTTCATTAGAACATTAGACACCAGACTGTTGGGCAATGATTCTGGACATCAGGGGGACTCTCCATCTGTGGCAGCCCTGGATAAAGTCCAAAGGCTGATTGTTTGGGCTGCAGGGAGATAATGGGGACATAAATGAGATAATGGGGAGTTTCCAGCCGATCTCAGTGGAGGCAACCACTTGTAAGATATCTCTTTTCCTAATAGAGAAGCTGCCCCATGAGCCACCCCACCACAGGCACCACTTTCTGAGTGCTTTCTAGGCACTGGGGAAAAAAACTGGAGCCCCAAAAAAGAACAAAAATCAGGCCTGTATTAGACTTTTCCTCAACAATACTAAATAGCAGGAGACAATTTAACAGGAGATGAAACTCTCAATGTTTTGGAGAAAGAAAGTTCACCGGCTATTTTAAGGAGGGAAGCCATGTCCCCAACAGGCACTGATTGCACCTATGGAGGCAGTTCTAATAGAAGAACAACAAGAGGTCTCTAAAATTCAATATTTTAAGGAAGTTATGATGTAAAAACTGCAATTTTTTTTAATTAACCAAGGAATAGGAAATGAACAATTACTGATTAAAATGGAATTTGTGTTCTGGAAAATCAAATAAAGGAGGCATCTCTCACCCACACACTTAGAAAAGGCAAAAAATATCCACAAAAACCAAAAGCAAATACACGAATAAATGCAAATAATGAGTACAAGATAAGATTCATAATAAGTAGGTCTGGGAGATCTGATAAATAAATAACAGGAGATCCTTGAGGCAAAAGTCACAGAAGAAGAAAAATATTAAAGAAACAATGCAAGATAACTGTAAATGTAGAAAATTTTACATTTTAAGAACTAAATGGCTGCAAATCAAATTCCAAGCTGCACAAAAAGCCCCAAACTCGTCATCTCCTGGTGAAATTTCTTAAATCTGAGATTAAAGAGAAAGTTCGACACTTTTCCAGGTGAAGAGAAAGTTTACTTACGAAGGAAAATGAATCAGATTGGTACGAAACTTCTCATCAACAACAGTGAAAATTAGAAGACAGCGAAAGAATGATACCACACATCGAGAAAAGAACTACATTCCAAGAATTGTATGTCCAGCCAAGTTATCATTCATATGTAAAAACCATTTTTCTTGCTGTACCAGGACTTAGAAAGTACACTAGTGTTTTCTAGGTAAAAAGTACTAAGTACTCTAGGTGGGTTAAATTTAAATTACAAAATGAAGCATGCAAATTAAAGTAAGACGAGGAGTTAAAAAACATTTGGGAACATGAACACTGTAAGGTGTATGATTAAATCTCAAACCAATGATGATAATGTGACTGGGTATAGTGGTAATAGTCGTTAAGTATTAAGAAAGATAGGAGGGAGTGAAAGCTTTTGAATGATGTTTACATAGAGGAGTGCCAACAAAAGTTTCATTTAGGACATCACTGATTACAGGAATATAGGTTTAAGCTTCTTTGGAAAAATTAAATATTAATACTATTGGAATTAAATTCTCCTACCAAATGACTACTTTAAAAAAAGGAACAATTTGAGACCAGCCTGGCTAACATGGTGAAACCCTGTCTGTACTAAAAATACAAAAATTAGTCGGGCATGGTGGTGCACATCTGTAATCCCAGCTACTCAGCAGGGTGAGGCAGGAGAATTGCTTGAACTTGGAAGGTGGAGGTTGTAGTGAGCCAAGATTGTGCCACTGCACTCCAGCCTGGGCACCAGAGTGAGACTCCATCTCAAAAAAAAAAAAAAAAAAAAAAGGAATAAACCAATAAAATATGTGTATGTCTCTGTGTATATGTGTGTGTGTGTATGTGCGTGTGTATAACTGATAGGATGTACAGAAAAATATTAACAAGAAATGGTAGAATTATGGGTAATTTATTTCTTCTTTTTTACTTATAAAAATAATAGAACAGGTCAGGCACAGTGGCTCAAGCCTGTAATCCCAGCACTTTGGGAGGCTGAGGCAGGTGGATCACTTGAGGTCACGAGTTTGAGACCAGCCTGGCCAACATGGTGAAACCCTGTCTCTACTAAAAATACAAAAATTAGCCAGTCATGGTGGTACACGCCTGTAATCCCAGCTACTTGGGAGACCGAGGCAGGAGAATTGCTTGAACCTGGGAGGTGGAGGTTGTAGTGAGCTGAGATTGCACCACTGCCCTCCAGCCTGGGCACCAGAGGGAGACTCCATCTCAAAAAAAAAAAAAAAAATGTGTGTGTGTGTGTGTGTGTGTAACTGATAGGATGTAGCGAAAAATATTAACAAGAAATGGTAGAATTATGGGTAATTTATTTCTTCTTTTTTACTTATAAAAATAATAGTACAGGCTGGGCATGGTGGCTCAAGCCTGTAATCCCAGCACTTTGGGAGGCTGAGGTGGGTGGATCACTTGAGGTCACGAGTTTGAGACCAGCCTGGCCAACATGGTGAAACCCCATCTCTACTAAAAATACAAAAATTAGCCAGGCACGATGGCAGATGCCTGTAATCCCAGCTACTTGGGAGGCTGAGGCACGAGAATCGCTTGAACCCAGGAGGCGGAGGTTGCAGTGAGCTGAGATCGTGCCACTGCACTCCAGCCTGGGCGATAGAGCAAGACTCAGTCTCTCTCTCTCTCTCTCTCTCTCTCTCTCTATATATATATATATATAATGTATATACACACATACATACACACACATATACATATGAATAATATATAGAGAACAACATATATTCTATATATATAGAATATATATAGAACAATATAATATATATAGAACCCAGGAGGTGGAGGTTGCAGTGAGCTGAGATTGCACCACTGCACTCCAGCCTGGGCAACAGAGCAAAACTCAGTCTCAGAAAAAATAAATGTATATATATATACACACACACATATATATATATGAACAATATACCTAGAACTATATATGTTCTATATATAGAATATATAGAAAACAATATAATATATAGAACTATATAATATATATAACAATATATAGAGAGTGAGACTCAGTCTCAAAATATATATATATATAATAGAACTATATATATAGAACTATTTATATATATATATGTATATATAATAGAACAATAAAATTCTACGTGTGGAAGCAAGGACAAATTTTGTTTTCTTTGATACCAAGTGGTCTATTTTTGTCTGCCAGTATGTCTTTGGGGAATGACCCCTCTCACATGTCATACTCCTGGCATTCCAGTCTGATCCACTTGGTTTGGGTGGGACTGATCCAGAGACACCAGACTGCTCTGTTCTCCCGGCAATTGGCTCAAGGACAGGCATAGGATCCAAGCCAGATACTCAGAATTCAGATGACAATCCAGCTCTTTTATCTGAAGTAGCACAATGTCATCTTTACCTGTGCAGGAATGAAGGCATGTCAGGGTAAATCGGCAAGGAGAGAGAAGGGAAGGGAGAGGAAAAACACAGAGAAAGACAACTGAGAATAAGGTGAACCTTTCTACTCTGCTAGTTTACTCCTTGGACTCCTCTGTTGTCATAGCCAGTACATTTATCTTTTCATGTAAGCTAATTGAGTTGGTTTCCATCACTTAACTGAAAGAATCCTGACTCAGGCAATGTCCCAGCCCCTAAAAGTCAGGAACACATTTCTATCATGGCTTCTTTGGGTTTACTTTAATCAAGAATGCTTTCCCTTGCCAGTATGTTACGATTTTAGCCGAGAAAAGTTTTTCTATGAAATCAACTGCCCATTCTCACTTTCCTTGTGGGCAGAGAGAGCCTTTTTGGGCTCCTTCTCTTACCATTATCAAGTGGGTTATCTGTTCCCACAAGTGTTGCTTTGGGATGGTTCCCCCCTCTCCACAGGTCTTAAATCCTCATCTGTGCCTCTTGAGAGATCCCATCCATAGGAGATCTGCCCCACCCCATTCCAGCCTCATTCTCTTTCACTTTCGCCCCTGCTCATTAAACTCCAGACACCATGGTTTCTTTTCTTGACTTCAACCATGCCAAACTTTTACCTCATCCCGGGGCCTTCACCATGCTGTTCCTCCTGCCTGGAACTTACTTTCTTCTGAGATCCTCTCTTTCTTTCCCTTGGCTGACTTTTCATATGTCAGCCCAAATATTATTTGTAATCTTCCTTCTTCCTACTTTCTTACACTCCAATCTAAGATCTGACATCAGCTCTCATTTCACTCTTCAGTCTTCTCTCATAGCACTTACCACAAAACATAATTACACAGCTACCTGTATTTCCGTAATCATGTGCCTAATATCTACTTCCTTCCCTAGACTATAAGCCCCATGAGGTCATGAACAGGGTCTATTTGGCCCATGGCCCGATCCCCAGTGCCAACACATGGTTGACCTTCTCTAGATGGTTGAGGAATGGATGAGTGCATGCTCATGGCTAGCCATTAATACTCTGGACAGTTCCTGGAACACAGTCAACAAGTGGGCTGCTTTCAGGAACAGGGCATCTTTTATGAGGCTTGCCAAGGAGACACTGCAGAGATTAATGGCCTTTGTGTTGACTTCAGCACAACAATAAAAAAAAAGAATCTGGAAACAGAGTTTCCAGGAAAGCTCTAGCATCTAAAGAGCAAATAAATGGCATGGAACTAGGGAAGGCTCGGTGTTCCTATCAGTCCCTTGCAGATAGTGGCCAGGACTCACGTACATCTCCTATATAGAGTGTTACAGAGCACTGTTAAATCAGATTAACTGGGAAACTCTTGGTACAATCAAATTTCTTTTCACAGCATGCAAATGGTGTCCACCAAATTCAGAAAATGTATTAGGAACATTAAGCAGTCAAGTTGGAGGAACGGCCTAATGAAGGTGCTAAGCTCTCAGATCGGAAGAGAAGGGAGTGCTTTTAATATTAGAACTATGGTTTTCAAGACAATTTTATGAGCATTTGCAGATTATTTCTTGCAGCATACAGTAATTGCAGAACAAGGGCTTTGGAGTCAGCAAGGCCTGGATTTGGATCAGGCCCTGCCACTTACTATCTATGTGCAAGTTACTTAACCTTTTCAGGCTTTGAGTGTTTTTTTCTTCTGAAAATGGTGGATATCAGAACCTGCCATTTAGGGTTATAGTGAATGAGGGGGCATTAAGGATCATAATCAATGCCAAACACAGCACAGTACCTGACATCTAATGAGCACCCAATACTTGTTAGCTATTGTTGCTGTCTTATTGTTATTGCTGTTGTTGTTAATGTAGGTAAACCCCCTGGGATGATACCTGGCACATAGCGAGTATAAATGACTGCTGTTGCTCTTTGGGGTCCAGCGAAAGTGATATTGAAGTATTTAGCAACCCTGGCACTGGCCAATCAGAGGGAGGCTAGGCATTAACCTTCTGGTGGTTGAATTTTGTGGGAAGTGAAGAAGAGGATCCCATAGGATGAAGGGGGAAGACAAGGTTGGCCGTCATGGTGGGGGGTTGTTTTGGGGGATCTGGGAAGTGGCTAGTTACCACCCAGTTATTTCTACATTTAACTACCAGAATGGCTGTACCAGTGCAAACCAACTCACCACCAACTACTAAGTTGGATCCTACAGAGGATCTAAACCCAAGGGTGCTGCTGGTACTCACCCAGTTAGAAAATCGCCTCTGAATGCTCACTCACACCATCAGGGTCATTATCCAGCCTCTGCTTCCTTATCCAGACCCTTCTTTAGTCACTTCCTGCACAGGAACCATCAATTCCTCCACAGCCAGCCACTGGCAGCCTCAACACCACCTCCACTCTCGCATTTTTGCAGGGACTAGTCTCTCCCTGGAAATTCTTCCCTGCGAGCCCTTGACTCAAGCCTCAAGGCTCACTCCATGCTCCCTTCCTCTTCACCCCACCCAAACCAGAGGTGGGAGCCACATCCGGCACCTTCTGCAATATAGCAACTATCCCATTGGCCTCGTGTGTCATCCCCCAACCCCAGCCCCAGAGCCTCAGGGCCCTGAGTATTCACCTCATTTCCCACTCCCCACCAGGGATGTAGGGATGGGGCTGCCGCCCCACACTCAGCTGACTCCCACTCAGGAAATGGCCAGTCTCTATTTTGAGCAGAGGAAAGTGTCACACCTCCTGGGCCAGGACACCTCCCCCTGCCAAGAAACCACACTCCAACTGTGCTTAGACAATGACCTTCGGTTCTGTCCTGCAAAGGCCTTCAAGTTGCCCAAATCCTCTGAGCCTCCAAAAAGTAAATCTTATTTTCTCTTTCCTCCCAACAATCAGCTATATATAGCTCTGCACACAATATCTAACCTTGGAGAGCTGAGCACTTGGACAGGCTTGGCCCATTGTCTCAGCACCCGCCCACGTGCAGTGGCTTGGAACCGCCCAACTGGGAGCTATCTGCAGGGAGGGGCTGGAGAAAGGGAGAGGAAACAAGTCCACCCTGTCAGTCCAGAAGGCCTTCGCGCTGTTATTTCCTTGCGGTTCAACTTTGGACAGCTGACTCGAGGTTTCTGAGCCTTAGTTTTCTAAACTGCCAAAATAGTGTAAATTTGTTAGGAGTATCAAAAGGATTAGTGTACAAGTTTGTCAAGAATCTGACACAAGGCTGGAGACGTGGTGGTAGCTAAATAAATACTTGTTGTTAATTATATTATCTGGTGACTTTTTGAAACCTCTGGGTATTTGGGAGATTGAGAAAAACATCCTTTCTCTGTCTCTCACAAACACAGCACACTCACACAGACACACTCACAAAAGTCTCTTTGCTCCTCATCTTTCTGAATGTTTAAGTCTTTTCCACAGATGTCCTATCACCAAGCTGGTTCCTAACATTTGTGCAGCCCCAGACTAGGGTACATAAGGAGACTCATATACTATATAGTCTTTTAATAGCTTTAGTGAAGTGAAATTGATTACACAATAAACCGTCCGTGATTGATTTTGACATTGTATATACCCATGTATACCTCCATGAAAACATCGTCACAATCAAGATAGGGAACACATCAAATACACTCCAAAGATCCCCCTCTGCCCCTTTGTGAGTCCACCCTCCCACCTTCCCACTGTACCCACCCCCCAGCCCCAGGCAACCTTTGCTCTGCATCTACTTTTGTCAAAATAGATTAGCTTGCATTTTTTAGAGTTTTATATAAATGGAACAATATAGTATGTACTGTTTTCATTTGTTTCTTTCTCTTAGCAAAATTGTTATGAGATTCATCCACGTTGATGTATATATCACTATTTCATTCCCTTTTGTTGCTGGGTAGTATCCCATCGTATGAATATAACACAGATTGTTTATCCACTGATCTGTTTAGGAACATTTGAGTCGTTTCCAGTTTGGGGCTATAATAAATGAAGGTACTAGGAATACTCATGTACAAGATTCTGTTTCTATATAGGCTTTCTTTTCCCTTGAGTAAATATCTTATAGGATGGTTGGACCATGTGATAGGTGTATGTTTAGCTTTTTAAGAAACTGCCAAACTCTTTCTCTTCCAAAGTAATGATATCATTCTACATCCCCATCAGCAGCATATGTGTTCACATCCTTGCCAACACTTAAAATGGCCTTTTGTTCCAATCATTCTAATAAATGTAGAGTAGTATCTTACTATGGTTTTAACTTGCATTTCCCTAAAGACTAACAATGCTGAGATTTTTTTTTTTTCATGTGCTTCTTTGCTATCATATATCTTCTTTGGTGAAATGTCTATTCACATCTTTGGCCCATGGAAAAAAATGAGCTGTTTGCTTTCTCACTATTAAGTTATTTTTTATTCTGTATACAAGCCCTTTATCAGGTATACCATTTACGAAGATTTTTCTCTCAGTCTGTGGTTTGTCTTTTTATTCTCTTAACAGCATCTTTTAGAGAGCAGAGTTTTAAATTTTGATGTAATTCAGTTGATCAATTTTTTTCCTTTTTGATTTTTGATCTTTTATCTAATAAATCTTTGTCTGAGGGTCAAAAAGATTTTCTCCTAGAAGTTGTACGGTTTTTACTTTTAAAATGTTTTTTGGCCGGGCGCGGTGGCTCACACCTGTAATCCCAGCACTTTGGGAGGCCGAGGCGGGCGGATCACGAGGTCAGGAGATCGAGACCATCCTGGCTAACAAGGTGAAACCCCGTCTCTACTAAAAATACAGAAAATTAGCCAGGCGTGGTAGCGGGTGCCTGTAGTCCCAGCTACTCGGGAGGCTGAGGCAGGAGAATGGCATGAACCTGGGAGGCGGAGCTTGCAGTGAGCCAAGATCGGGCCACTGCACTCCAGCCTGGGCGACAGACCGAGCCTCTGTCTCAAAAAAAAAAAAAAAAAATGTTTTTTAATTAATTAATTTTTTCTTATAAGTAAGGTCTCACTATGTTTCCCAGGCTAGTGTGGAACTCCTAGCCTCAAGCAATCCTCCCACCTTGGACTCTCAAAGTGTTGGGATTACAGGTGTGAGCCACCATGGCCAGCCAAAGCTTTAAGCTTTTTAAGTTATATGTTTAAATCTATGATCCAGCATTACTTTTTATTTTTATTTAATGGTTTTATTTTGTGTATGGGAGGAAGTACGGTTCAAACTTTATTTTTCTGCATATGGATAACCAATTGATTCAGCCATATTTGTTAAAAAGACTACACCTTCTCCATCTAATTGCCTTTGCAATTTTGTCAAGAATCAGTTATCTATATATGTGTGAGTCTATTTTTTGAGTCTATTCTGTTCCATTGAACTGTTTTTCTATCTTTATGCCAATACTACACTGTCTTGATTTCCATAGTCTTAAAATTGAGGGGTGATAGGCTTCCATATTTATTCTTCTTTTTCAAAGTTGTTTGGCTAATATAGGTCTTTTACTTTGTACATAAATTTTAGAATCACCTCGTCAACTTTTTACAAAAAAGCCTGCTGGGATTTGATCAGGAGTGTACTGAATCTACAGAACAATTTGAAGAGAATTGACAACTTAACAATATTGAGTCTTTTGGCCCATGAGCAAGATACGTTTCTCCGTTTATTTAGGTTTTAATTTCTCTCAGAAGTGTTTTGTAGTTTTCAGTTATGGATCTTGCACATATTTTGTCATATCCATTCCTGAGTATTTCATAACTTTTTTGTGCTATTATAAATGGTATTTTAAAAAATTTCAATGTTTAATTGCTTGTTGCTAATAAATGAAGATACGATTGATTTTTGTATGCTGATCTTGTATCTTGCAACTTTGCTAAACTCACTCACTAGTTCTAGCAGCTTTTTCTAGATTCCACCAGATTTTCTATATTCTGCCAACAATTCTACTTCTTCCTTTCTCAATTGGATAAACTTTATTTCTTTTACTTGATTTATTGCACTGGCTAAAACCTTCAATACGATGTTAAAAAAATGGTAAGGGTAGGCTTTCCTGTTTGGTTTGTGATCATAGGGGGAAAAGAGTTAGTCTTTTCTATTTAAGTATGCTATTAGTGGTATCCCTTTGGTAGAGGCCATTATTATGTTAAGGAAGTTTCCTATCATTCCTAGTTTGCTGGGAGGTTTTTTTAAAAAAATCAGGCATTCCTGATGTTAAAATGTTCAAATGCCTTTTCTGTATCTATTGTTATGGTAATGTGAGTTTTCTTTTTTAGTTTGTTAATATCGTAAACTATGTTGATTGATTTTCAAATGTTTAACCAATCTTCCATTTCTGGGATAAACCCCACTTGGTCATGTTGTATTATCCTTTGTATAGATTGTTGGATTGTATTTGCTAAATTATTATTTAGAATTTTTGCATCTAGGTTCATGAGGGACATTTTCTGCTGTTTTCTTATAAAGAGTTTGTCTGGCTCATAAAATGAGCTGGCTTCCCTGTTGGCATGCTCTATCTTTGGAAGGATGCCCTGAGAAAAAGGCCCACATAGATGCTGAAAGCAGGCGGGCACAGTGCCATTCTGGCAGGTGATTTGAGTGTTCTGGTAATGTAGAGCATGATCTAAAAGAGTTCTGGGTTAGGTTATACATTTAAATCTATGCTCTATCATTACCTAAATTTAATTTTTTTAAATGGTTGCATTTTGTATATGGCAGGAGATAGAGTTCAAACCTTTCCCTTGGTTCCTTCACCGTTCCTTATCACACTGTGGAGAGGGTTCCAGGGAGGGCTCTTTAAAGCATTAGGCTTAGGGCAGGGGCCCCTTTTGCCCAGGACTAAGGCATGCCACCTCCATGAAGCCTTCTGGAATCCTGACTAGCTATCATTTGGAATCCTTGCCTACTATGAATCCCACTTCTTCTGCAACCTTCCTATATGAATTATGCTAGTGAAAACATTCTCTAATGTATTTTCAACTTTTTTTTTTTTTTTTTTGCTACTGCTCCTTCTCAACAATGTTTAGACATGCTCCAGGCTCCCATCTGAAAAACCTACTACAAGACAAAGCTCTCCCTAGTCCTGAATATCCTTACAACCCTTGCTCCCCCTCTCCTTTCACAGCCCAACTTCCAGGAAGAGCTGAACATGCTCACTGTGTCCCATGTCCCATTCATTACTCAACCATCAAAAAGCTGACTCTCAGCCTCACCACTCCTGCCAAGGTGAACAACAAACTCCTTGTTGCCACAGTCATTTGGGAGCTTGACTGTGTGCAGCCTCTGGCACTGCTGGCCTCACCTCCATCTTGGTCCCTGTTCTGTTGACTTCTCTAATGCCTTGGTTCTAAGCTTTTGCTTCTCCCATAGAACGCTACATACTGACGTTCCTCTGAGATCTCTTTTCTCTTCTCTTCTCACTCGTCAGATTGTGCACCTAAACCCAGATGACTTATCCCATTCCCACTGGCAGCCACGTATGCTTGCTCAGGTTGTACACAGCATAACTCCGGAGAGTACCATTCACATCACAGTCATTCTGAAGGGCAACACCCAGATTTGAGTTATGCACAACTTGGCCATATGTGATAGCCTCACCTGTACATACTCCAAATATATCACTTGACATCCTACAGAACAATGATCTGTTACATGTCTTGGTTGTAAGGCTTTTGAAGGCTGAAATTACCCCCTAAATCAACTCTGAAGGGCTTGGCACAAAGTAGATGATCTTTAAAGGTGTGCTGAATAGGTGAGCCTGCCACTGAATTTTAGCCAGTATACATTTCTCCACTGAGAAGTACCACCATTGCACAAGCATGACGTTGAACTTCCTTTTAGACTATATGTCCTTTTGGACTAGAGGAAGAGACTGTTTTCTAAACTTCCCCTCATCAGGTACTCCCATTCTTTGAGCCCAACACTAGCTGCACGTGCTACTTCACCTTTGAGCCTCAGTTTACTCATCCAGCAAATAAAAGGGTCTACCTTGCAGATTTTGGTGAAGATTATGGAAGTAAAGTTGTGGAAAGCTCCTCTATCTTCTTTTCACTATTCCAGGGTACTCAGGATAATGCCTCTGACTAAAGGCTACCCTAGGAAAAAATTATTATATTGATCACGAAAGGGCATATGAAGGGGAGGAAACAAAAACCCCAGGACGTATGTCCTGCCTCCCCGCTGCTAGCCTTCAATTTCAATTCTACTCCGGCTTGTTGGTATCATTTATTAATTAATTCATCCGTTCACATAACAAATGTTGAGCACTTTCTACTGGCAGGTGCTGTGGCAGGCACTGGGAGACAAATAGCATACATAAGACAGATATGGTCTCTGTCTTCACGATACTTGTCTCTACCACATTTGGCAATGTCTGGGTTAATGTCTTGTTAATGGTGGAAAGACGTAGGCTGATGTGACAAACAGTAAGGAGGGTGTGTGGAGAGGAGAGAGGTGGCCTGGCCCTTTAGACAGAGTGTTCAACAAAGAGTTCTCTGAGGTGGTGGCGTAAGAATTGAGTGTTAAAGAATGAGATTGGAGGGTGGGGAATCTCTGAGAAAGAGTGAACAGGATGGAAAGGGCATGCTGAGGAACCAGAGAAGGCAGGGTGGTTGCAGCAGAGCAAAGAAAGAGGAGAGGGGCACCAGGTACTGGTACTGTCAGAAAGTTAGGTGGGCACCTGATCATACAGTAAACCCTATCTGGATTGGATCATAAGTATGAGAGGAGGTCTTTCAAGGTGCTGAGCAGCGAGGGATGTGATTCGATTTAGAGTGCACAAAGACAGGCATTTCCTTACTGGCCAGGGACATTTCCCCACCAGGGGGAGCACCTGGAACGCACCCGCTGGGTCCTTTCCTTTCTGCTGGCCGGTTTTCATTCCTAAATCCAGGCTCCAGGCAACGAAGCCAGGGCTGGATCAGATCAGCAGCTGGAAATGGCTAGCAGGGAAATGGTCATTGGCAGTTATTTTCGTAATTGTTTACCGAGACTACTAGGTACCTAGCCTGAATAAAATGTGTTATTTCAGCAGAACTTCCCATACCTCCCTCCATCAGGGGTATGTTATCAATAGCCCCATTTTTGGATGACAACTTGGCAATTACAATTAACATATGTGCTATTCAGCCCAGCAATTCCACTTCTGGGAGTTTATCCTCACATTCATGAAATTGCCCATGTTCACAAAAAGGCTTGTACAAAGGTGTTCATTGGAGCGCTATTGGTAAACTCATGGAAAACAAAAAACCCTTCAATGTCTAGCCCTAACAGGGCATGGCAAAACAAATCATGCTTCATGCACTCTTGGGGAGCCATTATAAATAATGAGGGACCTCCCAGGCATGCTGTGGAATTTTCCACACAGCAAGTGCAGAACAATGTGTACAGTGCAGTCCTTCATATAAAAACATAGCTATAACCCAAATAAAGCTATATATTTTTAATTATCTTTATATAATAGAAAGAGGACTAGAAGGAGACACAGCAAAATTTTAAAAAACAGTGGTTACCTCTGGGGAGAGATCTGGATTGGAAGCTGCAGTTAGGTCAAGGGTGGCTGGCTTTCACTACCTTTATTGTTTTAATTTTTACTGTACTCGTGGTTTTTGTTTAATACAAAATGAATATGAAAAACAATTAAAAAGCTTAAAGCTACACAGCTAGGAAGAGGGGAAGCTGGATTCAAACCCAGGTTGGAACAGCACAGTTTCTAGTATAATGGGGTCCTACTATCCCCAGTCACTCACTCACTTAAATGTTTATTGAGTGTCTACTGTGGACCAGGCTAGGAACTGAGGAGGATATATGGGGACAGCAAAGAACAGAATGGAAGTTCCCTGTCTACTGCAGCTTACCAGTTGTTCGAGATACTTTTAAGCAAGACAGGCAGACAGACATACACTACAGGCAACTCTTTCTTGAGAGTTCAAACTTTGGTTCTGTTCCTGAATATGTCACTTTTTGTTAATTCCTAACATTTCAGTTACTTACTACCACTGATTCTCAGTTTTTCATTTGCAAAATGGGGACAACATTATGGATCTCACAGAGTTGCTCTGGCCAGGAAATGAGGTAAATGTTTAACCCAGAGCGTGGCACATGGTGTGTGTGTGCTCAACAAACAGGGACATTATTAATATCCTGAAGGTCCCATTTTCTTTGTTAGCAATTTTCTCCATCCAGCTCCTGAATCTTTCAAAAGAAAAGTAGTGTAGACAAGGGGGTGGGTTGGGGAAAAGGAGGAATGATTTATTCTCCTGCAGCCTTAACAGAGCGTTTCTCTTGAGCCACGAAGCTTTTAAATCTTCAGCCTGTGATCTCAATTCTGGGCTTACTCCTGGGCCCTGGTGCCCTGATAATCACTCATTAATTCATTCAACTCCCCATCCAAAGAGGATTTGCTGATGATGAACTCTTGTCTCCAGGGTCCAGCCCAGGACCTGGCAAGAAATGAAACCACAGAACCCCTGCCTTTGGCAAGTTCATAGGCTGCTTCGGGGAGATTTTATGGAGGCCTTAGGCTGCCCCCGTCTGCTGGAGAGAACCCCGAAAAGCCTTTGGCGGGGGTACTCCTCGGCAGCCTGGCTGCTGGACCTAGGTAGGCGGCCCACATGCCCCCCGCGCCCTCCTGCCTCCCTTCCAGTGGGTGGATTTTGCCCCCTTCCACGGTTCCCGCGCAAGATGCGGGCGGGAGGAACTGAGAGGCCCTCCAGGACACGTTAGCAGGACGCCTGCCGCATGACGCAGGCCTCTCGGGGGCGGGGAACACATGCAGCCCGTCCCTCTCCACGTCGTCATTCTTCCATGGTTTAGAAGTTTCAGTCGCGCACTGCTACCCGGGTCGGAGTTAGCTCAAGCGGTTACCTCCTCATGCCGGACTTTCTATCTGTCCATCTCTGTGCTGGGGTTCGAGACCCGCGGGTGCTTACTGACCCTTTTATGCACTAAATTCGGTATAATCTGTCACTCTGAAGGCTTTGTTATTTTTTGTCCCTTTTAACTTTGCTAAATTAATAGGTTGATAACATAAGTTGGTGTCGCTTTGATGGTATGACAGAAAGTATTGAGGCGGGCCACTGGTCTTACAGGGCGTGCGTGACCGGCCTCTACTGCCAGGTAGGATGCATGGGGACAAAAAAATGCTCGTGCAGTTCACGAGACACACCTGGAAGCTCCGAGACCCCACAACTTCGGACCGCGGAGTGCGTTATGGATTTCGTCCCAAGTAGAACGAAGTTTAACAGCAATAGCCGCAGTCTACTATTTTATCTGTATGACTGTTTTCTTCACATATATTGCCCCCGGCCAGGACTTGCCTGTTGGACCACAGCGAGTGATACTCGCTCGGAATTCTTCTTTACGTCTTTGAAAGCTCCAAGTTTCTTCCTCGCTGGCGGCCTGTGCCTACGCTGTTCTCACCTGTGCGCATCGTGTCCAGACATTTTATGCAATTTTTCTTTACCTTTAGCGTGGCGGCTCCCCCCTAGAAGCCACACAAGGGCAGGGGCCTCTGCCCTTGTTGTACCTACAGCGTCTAGTACATTGTTGACCAGATTTGAGTATTAGCTGATTTAAGTAGCTTAATGCACAGGGACATGCACACGTGTTTTTCATATTAAATTCCTGTAAGTAGAATTGTGGAACACAACTTGCCTATACTTAGGGCTTTAGATTGAAGTGGCCTCAGTTCCCTTGGGAAAGGTTAGGCTGGTATGGGGAGGGGTCTTTCTCAGGCGAGAAAATGCCTGCGTCTCTAGGGAGGCGGAGAATGCAAGCCCAGAGGCAGTGGGTGTTCGCAGTAATGGGCTCTTGGGGGCGCTCTTGGGCGGCCTACAATCCACAATCGTCTTCTTGTCCCTTGACCCGGTTGGGGACCACTGGGCAGCTGTTCCGCCTTGCTCTGGTACCAGCATACGCACCTTTGATCAGGCCCGGCCCTCGCATTCACCAAGTCTTTTTGCCCCAGTAGTGCCCCTACCTGTGGTGCACATTGCGCCGCACTTAAATTTTGGTGGTGGCACCTCCCCTCTGGTGTGCGCCTCCCATCCCGCGCGCCTCCTCTCCAGTGTGCACCTCCCCTCCTACGCGCGCCCCCAAGCAGAGAGCCCCCGGGACTGTTGGCGGGCCCCCTGCTACACCTAGGGCTAGTGGGAGTTCCTCCCTCAGTTTGGCAAGTAGGAGAAGGACCTTGGAGACTCACGGACCCCCGCTGTTCCCCACCCAAGACGTTGGGCTGAAGGATCCTTATAGGGGTTTGGGAACAGAGAACATCAGGAGCGAACATCAGGAGCGAGCACCTCCCTCTGGGAGAGAAACAACCCAGGCACAGAAAGGGGAGCCGAAACTTGAACCTTTCAAGGGAGAGAAACTGAGCTAAGGGGAAAACTATTGAGCTAGACCTATGATGGAAGCCGAGATATTAGCAGTGGTGATGGTGATGGCGGAGTGAGGGACTAGGGGGATTCAGCTAGACATTTGATCAATCTTCATTTTCCAGTTTACCATAAAGAACACAGATTACTTAATGTAAAACAAAACGAACACCAAATCCTTCCTGCTGTGGGTAGGAGAGGGACAATCCCCATACCAGCATCAACTGAGGGTCTTTTAAAAACTTCAGCTTCCTCCCCCGACCCACCCCAGACAGCTGAATCAGAATCACTGGGTGGTGCGCAGGAACCTGCATTTTTAAAGAACACTGGTGTGACTATTTCCTATTTCCTCTCCTCAAACCTTCTCCCAGACTGATTTATCTGCCTTAAATTTCATGAAATGAATTTACACAAACCTGAGAATCTCCTTACCTTCCCACCACCAAAGCCAATGCCTTTACCACAATGGTTCTACGCTCTCTGCCTGCCTTCTCACCATCTCTAGTGGAGGTGTCCGGGCAGTCACCACAGGAGATGCCTCCTGCAACTCCAGATCTCAGCCCCTAACCCAAGTTTGTCCAGCCTGTGGCCCACAGGCCATATGTGGCTCAGGATGGCTTTGAATGCAGCCCAACACAGATTCATAAGCTTTCTTAAAACATTATGAGATTTTTTGCGTGTGATTTTTAAGCTCATCAGGTATCATTAGTGCTAGTGTATTTTATGTGTGTCCCAAGATAATTCTCCTTCTTCCAATGTGGCCCAGGGAAGCCAAAAGATTGGACACCCCTGGCTAACCTCTCACACCACCAGCTCCCCAGCTCTACCAAAATATTCCCATCGGCCTTCATACTCACCTTAACATGGTCCCCCTCACAGCAAAACAAAACAAAGCAACACACACACAAAACCTTCCCTAACCCATGCCCCTTCCTGACAACATCTATTTCTCTGTCCCCTTTATGGCAAAGCCTCTCTGTCCCTACTTGATTCATTTATTCACTATCTCTTCATCGGCCTCTACTCCGTGCCAGCAACATCTCCTCACAGGGGGGTGAGAAAAACAAGAGAGGGATGGAGAAGACAGCTCGGACACACTGGTCCAGTTTTCAGGATAGGCAGGATCCCACAGCACCCTCTTCCTTCTCTACCGTGAAGAGATCCATCCCACCAGCCCACACCTACTCCAGGGGTCAGGTGCCAGGATCCCCTCCCCCATAAGATCACCACATTCCCTTTTCAGGGATATATATTCGTCTAACCTGATGACTACTGGCTTCTAGACAGGAGGTCTTTGGGCGGGGAGGATGGGTCCTATTGGTTCTGCTTGTAAAATGTATCCTGAATTCAATCACTTATCATTGCCACTGCAACTTGGTCCAAATAAATTCCGACTCCATCCCTTTTCACCTGGACTACTTAACAGCCATTCATCTGGGCTCCCTGCTTTCTGTGAGCACCTTTAGCCCATTCCTCACACAGTAGAGTGGACTGATGATCCATTCTGATCCTCCTTTCCTTCTAATTTTCTTTTATGAAAAAGGCAAGGAAATGCTCAAAGCTCCTGGGGTCATATTGGGATATAGAAGCTAGCTGGCCTAGAGGGATGTGGGAGGATACTCTGAGTCTATTTAAATCCCTAAATCTGAACCTTGTGAGGATGGCTGGAGACACACCCCATCTTAATTCAAGAGCCTCAGGCAGGAAACAAGTGGATGATGAAAAACGCATGTATTTGGCAGAAGATGAAATGCAGAAAGCACTCTCCTCTCCCTGCTCAAAGGATACTCTAACTAGCTGCCCTCCGAAGCTGTTGATGTATGGTTCTTAATGCTTCGTTTCAGACTTGAAACAGCATTACAGCAACACAACTTCTTAGTGCGGAGGTCATCCCTCAGCTATAAGAGACTTCTCGGTGGGGTTGTGCCCTGCTGCCTGTTTGGCTCCTCTTGCAGGTGTCCTGGATTTTGAAAGCTTCCATTTCAGGACCAGGCAGAGCAGCTGGGCTTTAAATGGGAGACTCATGTGATCTCCCCAGCCCAGAGGGGTGGGAAGCTGGAGGACAGGAGCCATTTTCTGAGAAAGCAGAAGGGACAACTTCTGCCCCCCATCCCGAGGCTCTCTTGTTCCTCCCGCATTCAACTGTAACTGAGCATGCTGTCTTCAGAGGGCCAGGGCTCCAGCTCAGAGAGGCACAGCCATTCTGGGTTCTGCTTTTTACGGGTGCTTATTTGGATTTCTTGCCCAGACCAAAGACCCCTGAAAAGGGTACCTGGTTACCTTGTCGGGGAGGGGATCCTGGCACCTGACCCCTGGAGGGAGTGTGGGCTTGGTGGGATGGATCTCTTCAGACTAGAGAAGCAAGAGGGTCCTGTGGGATCCCATCTATCCTGAGAACTGGACCAGTGAGTCCGACCTGTTTTTTCCATCCCTCTCTTGTTTTTCTCACTCCCCTGTGATGAGAAACTGCTGGCATGATGTAGGGACCAATGAAGAGACAGTGAATAAATGGATACATTAGAGATGACTTACCAAATGGCAGTTGTCCCAGGAGGACATTCAGAGTCAAAAAGCTCTTTTCTCTGGCTCTCCTGGGGATGGTATAGACATGTAGGGGGCAGTGGCACATGGAGTCACTGTGCGCCAACCTAGCAGACACAAGCTGGCTAATTCTGCACAAGTAGCCATTTGCTTTAGGATCTTTAACCAAGTGCCTCAATCCACAGTTTTGCGGGTCCACAGGTGATGGATAAAGCAGCACTACATCCCACTTTCCTCCCTGCCTCATGGCCCCACAATCGACTGTGTGACCGGGGGCTTGTGATGATTTCTCTGAGTCCCAGCTTATCATCTACAAAATCGAGGGGCGGTTAATGATACTGTCTACTTCATAGAAATTGCTTCATTGCTATAGAAACAGCCATGAGAAAATGTCATGAGAAAAACAGCCATGAGACAACAGCCATGAGAAAAACATCATGAGAAAATGATAAAGATATCACTAACGCAATAAATGGTATCATTTCTCCCTAGCATAGTGCTTGGCATACAACAGGCATTCAATACATGTTTACTGAAAGAATGAATAAATGAATACATGTTCAGAATGAAAATCTTACTCATCCTTTCAGGAAGGTATTAACTTTCTGTATTTCCCCAGTCCATGGAAATCCCACAGCTTTCCAGATACAGGTACTTAGGCTCCAGAAACTGATGCATTAAATTGAGAGAAAACAAACAAATCAACCCTGCATTGCATCTCCCTGGCAGCTGTTGGTAAGCCAGTAAATAGACATCTGGAGAGAGGACTGAGCCAGATCTCATTAAAATCAAAGTCAAGGGCTTTCCTTCAAGAATGTTGCTTTTTGCATATTTACATAATGATACCAACATGACTGCCCCTGACCTTGTTGGGAAACTGGAGAATTCATGCTGAGTTCCAGATGTGGCTGGTAGGACGTTAGTCTTCTTACTGCTCAACCTGACTGGGCCCCCTGGGGAAACAGAGTTTTGCCTTTGAGAAAAGAAAAGACCTCTAAGACACTTGGCACCCTGCTTGCCCTGAGTGGCTGTCTCAGCAGATGTGGCCCTCCCTCTGGTGGTGGTTCCCAAACTGTACCCTGTGTCACCTGGGGTGGGAACTTTCTAAAACAGCTGGGCACCACTCCTTGAATTCTTGATCCAGTAGGGCTGAGGGGGTCTCCCAATTTCCATTTCTAACAAGTTCCCGGGTGATGCTGCCAGTCCCAGGACTACTCTTTTAGAAACATTAGCCTAGGGCAGCTCTTCCACACCTATTGAGGTATTTGCCAAAGTGTGGCCCCTAGACCAATAGCAGTGTGACCTGAAAACTTGTTTGAAATGCAGAGTCTGAAGCTCCATCCCAGACCTCTCGAGTCAGAATCTTCATCTGAACAAGTTTGAGAAACACTGAGCTGGGAGGTATGCTAAAGAAGCTAATTCCTGGGGTCCTCCCTACATAACTGAAACAGGATGACAAGGTACAGCCTAGAAATCTGTATATGTAATGAGGTTCTGAGGGGGTTCTGATGCATGGTAATATTGGAGAACCTTTGCTCTGCATATTGAAATCACCTGGGGGAAGTTTTAAAACTGCTGAGGACTGGGTTTCCTTAAGGTCAATTAAGATCAGAATCTCTGGTCTAGGTATCAGAATTTTGAAAAGCTCCTTGGAGTATTCTAACAAGCAATCAGGATTGAGAACCACTTCTCTGTGTGTTGTTGCTGAATGCACACCCTCTCATTGGCCTCCCAAGGTAGTGGTTAAAAGAACCTAGAGTCAGAGTTAAGTTAGAATCCTGACGTCATCACTTATATAACAAAGCTTCCTTAGGTAAATTCCTGTCTTAGTTCAGGCCTCTATAACAAAAATACCATAGGTTGGGTGGCTTAAACAACAGAAATTTATTTCTCACAGTTCTGCAGGCAAGGAAGTCCAAGATCAAGGTGCTGGCCAATTCGGTTTCTGGTAAGGGCCCTCTTCCTGATGTGCGGATGGCTGCCTTCTTGCTGTAGCCTCACTTGGTGGAGGGAGGAAGCAAGCTCTCTCCACCATTCTTATAAGGACACTAATCCTGTCATGAAGGCTCCACCCTCATCACCTAAGTACCTCCCAGATGCCCCATCTCCAAACACCATCACAGTGAGGATTACATTTTCAACATAAGAATTTTAGAAAGACACAGACATTCAGTCCATAGTGATTACTCAATCTCTCTGAGCCTCAGTTTTCTCCTCTGTAAACTGGAAACAACATTATAACAAATGAGAACATGAGTGTAAACTAGTGAGAATGAGGCTTTGTACAAACCAGGCCTTCAATAAGAGGTGGCTTTAATTGGAGGGTGTGAGGAGCTCCACGGCCCTTTGTTACACAGTCTCTCTCTCTCCAGCCAGCCCTAGAGCCACCCTTGACTGCTTTGGAGCAGAAATTTGAAGCCTTCGATACGTTCAAATGCAAAAGTGGACATTTACTCCCAGAAGACCCCGTGGAATCTCACAGGCCCAGCTGATGGAGATCACAGTTTGTCAGCCAATGTCATCCTAATGTGTGTGGATGTCCTCAGGCTGTCAACTAGCTTATCAGGGCAGAAGCCCAGGAACGCATGTGGTAGAAGGTGCAGCCAGAGCCCCAGGGGAGTTCTGTACCCTAGCTCTTGGCAGGTGCCTGCGGGCCTGGAACAGTTTTAGGGCCGGGGAATCCCCCTGATTCCTAAGGGTCTTTTTCTTCACAGTAATGCCTCACGGGGCCTGGCCCTGATGCCTAGGCCCAGAGACCCCTCTTGGCCCAGGACTCAGACTTTCCACCTACTCAGAGGTCTCTGCAGAGGCAGAGTGAAGAAAATGAAACAAAATTCACAGGTTTATTCCCAAATATGATGTTTCTTAAGAATATAGTAAGAAACATGACAAAGGGTGTTTCTATCATCCACTGGTTTAAAGGCCTATATTCGTTTTCTATTGTTGCCTAACAAGTTACCACAAATTTAGTGGCTTAAAACAATACCCATCAAATATTTCATAATTTTGTAAAGTCAGAATTCTGGGTGGACTCAACCAGATTCTCTACTCACGGTCTCACAGGCATAGTGACAGCAGGGCTCCTCTCTGGAGGAGCGAGAGGAGACTCCCTCTCCAAACTAATTTAGGTTAGTGGAGAATCCAGTTCCTTGCAGCTGAAGGTCCAATGTCCCCATCCCCTCACTGGCTGTCGGCCTGAGGCTGCCTGCATTCTTTGTTCTCATGCCTCTCTTTCTTCAAACCAGCAATCTTGCACCAAGTCCTTCTCAGGCTTCAAATCTCTCTGATTTCCACCTCTGCCACCAGCTGGAGAGAAAAGGCTTTGCTTAAAAGGCTGTTATTTGATTGGGCCCACCTGGATTATCTCCTTTTTGCTATCAAGGGAGTAACACTGTGGGGCAAAAGTCATGGTGGCCATCTTAAAATTCTGCTTACCACAATACCTATTTTCTTTTTATTTTGAAACTTATAGCACAATAGGGGAAGACTGCAATATATTATATATGCTAATGTTTTCCTCAAACACAGTATCTGAAAGAATCTGCTCCAGTGACTTGATAATGGTTTACTTTTTTCTTTCTGCTTGCCTATACTTTCTAAAACTTCCACAAGGAGAAAGTGTCAATTTTGTAAAAAGAAAAAAGTTATCTTCAAAAGCAAAGAGATCTGACTGTATGAGATATTAAAAGATACTAAATTAACACCAATTTACGTGGTGTGGTCCAGGTGCAAGCATAGTTATGTAGATCAAAGGAACAGATATTGTAGCCCAGAGACACAGCTGATATGAATAATGAAACATATCACCAAGAAGGCAGAACAATGCAATGAATAGGGAAATAATTGATACATTTCTGATGGTGGAATAAAAATTTCGAGGTGAAATTAATTCATTAAGACCCTGAATTTCCATCTTAGAGGAAATGAAATTCAAGTTGAATTTAAAAGTTAAAAATAACACAATAGACACATTAGGAAATAAAACTAAATTCACAAATACAATTTTTCTAAAAATCTGGTTAGAAAGATGACAAAAGGGCTTTTATTTTTAATCATTCACCTGTGTAAATTCTATGCTCTTCAAACAAAGAGATAGACTATTGATAAATGTGTTTGAAGATTTCCTTCCTGGTTGAGTTCTCTCGAGTATGTAAATAATAAACCATAAAGAATGTGCTTCCATGTTACTTAAGTTCTCAGGGTTTCCCAGCCCATGGGTTCTCCGGTACTGAAACAGTTTTGCCTGTGGAGTAAAGGTCGTCTACATTCCTGACATCACAGCGTTTCTCCTCTGCAGCATACTTTGCTAAGCAAATCAGTGCCATGAGCTCTGAGGGCCTTTCCACAGCACACCTGGCTATGGCTCTTCTCTTTTCTCTCTTGCTGTTAGGCTGCCACTGCGCCATTGGGGGACAGCCTCTATGCCCTGTTGCAGGCAAAGAAACTGGGCTGCAGTTGGATGCCCTACTTGTTCTATGTTTAGGCATGACCTAATGTGTGCAATGTCCAAGCTTGATGCTTTGGGGGTAGAGGATTTGTTGACTGCACGCAAGAAGCACATAGTACTGTGCACGCAAGAAGCACATAAGTCTGTATGAAATGTATTTCGAATAGGGGCTTGATATGGTTTGGCTGTGTCCCCACCCAAATCTCATCTTGAATTGTAGTTACCATAATCCCCACATGTCACGGGAGGAAGCCAGTGAGGTAACTGAATCATGGGGGTGGGTTTTTCCTGTTCTATTCTCATGATAGTTGATAGGTGTCACTTGATCTGTTGCTTTTATAAAGGGCAGTTCCACTGCACACACTTTCTTTGTCTGCTGCCATGTAAGACTTGCCTTTGTTCCTCCTGTACCTTCTGCCATGATTATGAGGCCTCCCCAGCCATGTGGAACTGTGAGTCCATTAAACCTCTTCTTCTTCACAAATTACCCAGTCTTGGATATTTCTTCACAGCAGCACGAAAATGGAGTAATACAGGGCTTGAGGGGGAGTGGTCATCAAAATCGTGTGTATTGTAGATACCTGTGCATTTTTCTGAGGAGAGGGTCCATGGCTTTTATCAGGAGTCCCTGGCCTAAGGAAGATTAGGAATCCTGTTCTAGTCTAAAAGTGAATAGGATCTGATTGTAGGTGATTCCTCTCAAAGCAGAGCTGGGATTTGAGCTACATCTTCGCTGTTCAAAGACCATGTTCTTCCTTAGTTCTCAGGCATCACTGAACAACTGAGGACCCAGGAGTGCTTATTCCTATACCCCTTCTTTTCTCCTCCCTCCACTATAGGAAGGACCAAGCCTTCTTCCCTCCAAAGCTGGCTGAAAACAGCCCCTCTAGCAGGGCTTTTTCCCTCACCCTCCGATTCTGGAAGCCCAACTGAGAGCTGTCATCAGGGAAAGGTCCCTGCGTGCAGATGGCTTCCTTGAACTTGAATTATTCATAAGCTGTTGCCAAGAAGCCGCAGGGACTCACCCACCCCACTGACAGAAGAGAGTAGTTTTCCATCTGTTCACTCAAAAACTCATTTCCGCCCAAATGAGGATATTTAATCATAAGTTTTTCCCCTCTGTCTCTGCTACTCCCAAATCTCAGACTTTCTTCTAATAGAATTAGGATGCTGGGAATGGGGAAAAACCCTCCAAGCATGAAACTTCCTCCCCAGAAGGGATAGAGGGTGGAGTCACCTGCTAAAGATGAAGCAGCCCTTCTGCAGCGTGACTCAGCAGCCATTTACCTGTTCTCTGGGCCCAGATGTTCTCTCTGAGTTGGGGCCTGCTGACCCAGGGGTGCCCTTTCTCAGTTAGGGAGTCTTAGCCAGAGAGGACCGAGGCACACATAGCTGGGCAGGAGGCTTCCCTGGGGATGGTGATGCTCACAAGCCACCCTGCTTTCCTGAGAAGACCCGAGGAGAGCTCTGGTTGCAGGCTTCCTCCAGCCCACATGCATGAGAGACCCCAGAAGGATACCTCGGGGGTCTGGAGAAGCTTCCTCTTCCTTTTTTAGAGAGCAACAGGGGCCTGAGCCCACCTTGTTGACTGAAGGAGCCATTTGTTCTCTGGAAACACAGCTTGTTGACTGAAGGAGCCAGGCTCTGAGATAACACTTTTTGAATACATACTGTGTGCCAGGCCCTATGCTAGGCACTGGACGGAGTCCCTACATACCTTTGAGCAGCTCACCTCCTAGCAGGGAAGGCCAAACTAGAAGTGGGGAATTAACCCAAATAAGTCCTTAGGGCTATGGTGGCACACGCACGGGGGTTTTGAAGAAGGAGCTGCGGATTCTGAAATGAAGGGTAAGACTGAACGAGTAGAATTCCAGGTTTTCATATGCCTGTGGGGTTCTCAATCCCTGAAAAATGGCATCCATTCAAGCACTCACAGCAGAAAATGTATCCTTCTCTCCTGCCCCCTTTCCTCCCAGCCCAGAGTCAGTCCTCTCATCTCCCCTGAGAATGCGCTTGCCATGATTCCTGATGACATGCACATGGCTAAACCCATCGGACACATCAATAATTCATCTGAATTGATGCTTGTCCTTAAAAGGCTGTCCTTCCTCAGCTTCTAGGATTCCATATACATATTCTCAGACCCTTTTGCAGGTTTTTCTTCCTCTTCCAGATCTCCACATGCTGGAGCTACCCAAGGCTCTGTCTCAGGCTCTCTTCTCTCTCTACACTCTCTCCCTGGGAGATCACATCCAGTCACTCTTTTTAAATAGCACCTATAGCTACTAACTCCCCAACACTCCATCTCAGCCTAGACCTTTTCCTTGACTCTAGGTTTGAATATCTAACAGCTTTTTTTAACATCTCACTTGGATTTTTAATTGGCTTTCCAAACTTAAACTATCCAAAGTAGACTCTTAGGTTTTTTTTTACCATAGCTTCTTCCCTGCTCTGCATTTTAGAAAAAAAAAGGCATAACCCTTTAGCTGGCTGTTTAAGGCAAAAACCTTGGTACCATTTTTGAATCCTCCCTTTCTCTCATGTTCCTCCTCCAACCCATATTCAAGTCCTATTTGTTCTACCTCCAAAATGTGTCTCAAGTTCCTCTGTGTCCTCCCATCTCTAGTGCCACCACCCTGGTCCTCCATCATGTTTTGCCTGGATGACTGTAACAGCCTGCTAATTGGCTTCCCAGCTGCTACTCCTACCCTCCACTTCAACCCACTTTCCACACAAAAACCAAAACAATCATTTAAAAACATATTTAAAAATTAAGAAGAGAATTCTATGTATAATAGCATCAAAAGGTATAAAGTACTTAAGAATCAATCTAGCAAAGGATATGAAAGATTGTACACTGAACACTGTAAAAAAATTGTTGAAATAAATTAGAGAAGACATAAATAAATGGAAAGACATCCCATGTTCATGAATTGGAAGACTTACTATTATTAAAATGTCAGTAGTACTCAAAGTGATCTGCAGATTCAATATAATCCATATCAAAATCCTAATGATATATTTGGCAGACGGAAAAAAATCTACCCTAAAATTCATACAAAATCTCAAGGAATTCCCAATAGCCACAACAATTTGGAAAAAGAAGAACAAAGTTGAAGGACTCATACTTACTAATTTTAAAACTTATGCCAAGCCTACAATAATCAAAACAGTGTGGTACTGTCATAAAGACTGACATACAGACCAATGGCACAGAGTAGAAAGCCCAGAAATAAACCCTTGCCTGTATGGTCAAATAATTTTCGATAAAGGTGCTGAGATCATTCAATGGAGAAAGGACAATCTTTTCCCAGCACTGGGTAGCCACATGGAAAACTGGGTAGCCACATGGAAAAGAATGAAGTTGGGCCCTTTCCTTACTTCATATGCAAAAATGAACTAAAAATGAATAAAACGCCTACATGTAAGAACTAAAATTCTTAGAAGAAAGCAAGAGAAAACCTTCATGACATTAAATTTGGCAATGATTTCTTGAACATGACACCAAAAGTACAGGCAATAAAAGAATAAATAAATATAGTGAACTTCATCTAAATTAAAGATGTTTATGCATCAAAGGACACTGTCAACAGAGTAAAGAGGCAACCCACAGAATGGGAGAAAATATTTGAAAATCATATATCTGATAAGGAATCAATATCAGAATACATAAAGAACTCCCAAAGTGTAATAACTAAAAAAGAAAAAACCCATTTAAAAAATGGGCAAAGGAATCAAATAGACATTTCTCCAAAGAAGAAATATAAATGACCAATAAGCACATGAAAAGAGGCTCAACATCACTAATCATTAAAAATCAAAACAAAATCAAAACCACAATGAAATATCACTTCACATTCAATAGAATGGTTATTACCAAAAACCAGAAAATAATAAGTATTGGAGAGGATGTGGAGCCACTGGAATCCTTGTGCACCGTTGGGGGGAATGTAAAATAGTGCAGCCACTATGGAAAACACTACAGCAATTCCCCCCCAAATTAAAAAAGAATTACCATATGATTTATCAATTTCACTTCTGGGTATAACCAAGCTAATTTAAAGCAGGGACTCTGACAGATAGCTGTACACTCACATTCATTGCACCATTATTCACAAGAGCCAGAAGGTAGAAGCAAGCCTAATGTACATCAAAAGATGAGTGGATGAACAAAGTGAGTGGTATATATATGCAATGGAATATTATTCAGCCTCAAAAAGGGAAGAAATTCTGACACACACTACAACATGGATAAGCCTTGAAGATATTATGCTAAGTGAAATAAGCCAGTTACAAAGAACAAATACTGATTCCACTTACATGAAATACCTAGAGAACTCCAATTCATAGAGACAGAAAATAGAACAGAGATTATCAAGGGCAGAAGGGAAGGGAGAATGGGGAGTTAGTGTTTAATGGAACAGATCAGTTTTGCAAGATGAAAAGAGATTGGTTGCACAACAATGGGAAATGTACTGAATACCACTGAATTGTATACTTAAAATAGTTGAAGTGGTAAATTCTATGCCATGTATATTTTACTAAATATAAAATATATATCTGATCATTGCACACCCCTCTCTATCTCCCTCCCCCAACTAAAACCCTCCAGTGGCGTCTCATTGTCTTAAGGATAATGTCTAAAATTCCTAATACTAATTTTGTTAGTACTTAGCCCATGAGGCCCAGTACAGTCTGGCTCCCAAACCTCTCACCAGAGGAATTGTCTCTCTCCTCTCTAGCCACACAAAACTCTCTCACATTGTCTCAGAGGCTTTATGACACTGTTCTTCAGACTGAATTCTCTTCCCCACCCTCTTCATTCTTCACGTCTCAGTGACCTCCATCGCCTCCCTAAATGATGGTGAGCTCCAGCACTGCAGGGACTGTTAGGGCCTGCATGAGTGACAGGGTGCAGTAGCTCTGGGGAGCCTCCCTTAACAGGCCTGAGGCCAGAGCCCCGGCTGCTGCCTTCCACCTCCAGGTCCTGGAGTCCTCTCCCCAACCACAAGTGGGTGTGCTGTGCATATTTTCTCTGCCTAAGGCTGTGTCTTCGGTTTCCCATGCAAGGGTGTGTGTGCATGCGTGTGTGTGAATGAATGTGTGTATGTGTAGAGGTTGTCCCAGACTCCTCTCCTCTCCACCCACCACTTATTCTCTGGACTGGCTCTCTGGCTTTCTGGAATGGATGAGTTTCTTTCCCTGCCAGATAGGGATGGCCCAAGGTGGCCTCATTTGACTTCTCTGGACAGGGCTTCTGGCCCATCCCTCATTCCATGGCTTTCTCTCCTGGCTTTGAAAAGAGTTCTGAGCATAATATTCCAGGCAGCTCTTCTAAGAGCATAACATTGAATTATGCTTTCAAGCACAGGGGTATTTTCCTCTCTTTTTTTCCAGACATGAGTTCTGGGGCACTCATGGCTATTGCTAATTCTTCTTAATGCCCTGGCAATAGAAACAAGTTACGGTCTAGGCTGTGCAAGCAGAGACCTGGCCTGCAGGGGCTTCTCAGGAGGGTAAGGGGTTTTGAGCCCTTCTGACCACCCTGGCATTCATGTCTGCTTGTCCATGGCTGTCTTGGCTACCCCTCCTGGCCTCTGGTACAGTTGGGCAGAAGGGAGAAGCGTGGTTAAGAATGGCTGGATTTGTGTTTCAGCCTCTTCCTATTCCGTGACCTGGCAAGCTACTTTAGCTCTCTAAGCTTCTATTTCTGCAGCAGTAAAATGAGAATTTTAGTAGTACTTACCTGTGTCATAGTATCAATGTAAGTAATAGAAAAAATAATGCGTGTAGGTGCATAGCCCAATACAGCAGGCCTCTCTGGCCCCATGGCTGAGCTGGCCTCTCAGTTGGCCAATGTGGCCAGGTTTAGGCCACCCCGTCCCCTGTGTGGGAAAGGCATACACCATCCTTGGAGGCCTCAGGGCCCAATGCTGAGGGTCTTCGCAGTCCTCTCTACATCCCAGAAGGCTTTGTATTCCCAGAGTGACAGCAAAGACAGAAGTGGACTAAGAAGAGCCAATTCCCCTTCTTCCTCTCCTTCCTTTTCCTTGGTTGCAGCTCAGTGGTCAGGGCTCAGGCAAGGCCTGGGCGACCTCCTTCTAGCTTGGGCTACCCTCTGGCCTTCTGATGGGGTGAGGCACACCTCCCTCCCCAAAATCACCCACCCCTGGAAACACACAGTGCTGGCCCCTCAGCTCTAAGGGTCCATCCTCCAGATGGCAGCCCTAATGAATGCTTAGCCTGAGTCTTCATGAGAAAAGAAGGGGTGTGGATGGTTAGGAACCAAAAAAGGGAATTTGACCTTCTTTGGTGGGAGGGGAAGGCTGCACCTGGTCCTCAACCACAAGGAGGATTACACTCCAGGGAGAGTTTGGAGAATAGAGTGGAGCCCACATTACTAAGGGGTGGGGCAAAGTCAGGGCAGGGAGTGGCAGGGACAAATGAAGGGGAGAAGTGGAAACACACATCTTAGTGTTTGGTATTTATAATGGATCCTGTAGTGATTTTTACTTTAAATTTATGGGTCTTTAAAACTTACGCGGATCACCTCTTTGGTTTCTGAGGTCATCTTGGTAAAGTGCAGTGTGTGTATTTTGGGTGCTCAAAGTGAAGCGTAGCATAGGATACCCAGCATGAGCAAGGCCCTCACTAGCCGCCCAAGCTCGCATGGCTGCCGGGGAGGTGGGAACAGCAGGACAGAGCTATGGGAGAGTGACGGGGACCAAATGCACACCCAAGGTTAAGCCTTACCTCTCAGGACACCTTCTCCCTTGGTCCCCTAGACTGATGCCTTCCCCTTCAGGTAAGTTCCTTCCATTCCTGTCATCTCTTCCCACTTCTGGGAGTTCCTAGGCATTCCTGCTTCTAGATCCTTCATTATCTGTCACAGAACCACAGTGCTGTCCTCAGAGTCAGTAAGAACACACAGGCTGTAGTGCCATTATCTGGCTGACAATTCTCTTCCCCCACCATCAGTAGAGAAGCCTCATGAGAATGACATATCTATTCCCCAGGGTCTAACATGGGGGTGCACATAGGTAGCCCTCAACAAATATTTGTGGAACCAATGGATGGATGATTTTAATGGATTGATGTCATATCTGTCTTTCCTCAGACTGGAAGCTATTTAAGAGAGGGCCTCTGTCTGCCACTACCATTGCTGTATTCCCAGCAGCAGTGCACTGACCAGCAGTAGTGCTGGGGATATATCTTTGGGTCATTGGTTCCATGAAGTGAAACGAGCTCCGCCTGCTGGAGTGAATCAGCCTTGGCAGAGGGAGGTGTGGGTGGGAAGGAGGTCTGTCCCATTCTCCAGGAAAGTGGGCCAGCCCACCTGTGGGAAAGACACAAATAAAGGCTCTCAGATGCATTGATCCTGAGCAGTCCCAGACAGCAGGATAAAAATAAGGCCACCTAATGCTGTACCAAGCATTTTATATAGATCATCTCATTTCATCCTCACGACGGACCCATGAAGTAGATGTGACGGTCATCTCCGTACTACAGAAGAGGAGACCCTGGGAGGTCACATGACTGGCCCCAGGCCACACAGGTAGGGGGCAACAGCACCACAGCCACATGATACCACCTCTCAGAGTGCTGAGGATATTCTAGACGCCAGAGATTATGGGAGCTGGGGAAGGAATCTGAATGTGGGTTGGCACAGAGGGGATGGGCCTGGAAAACCTGGACTTGTTCTGTTGTCAGTGGTGGTCCCTGAGAGTCAGGAGGTGTGGGGTCCAGTCCCAGCTCAGCTATTTTACGTGCTGCCGGTGGTTCTCCCTTCCCTGGGCCTTGGTATCCTCATCTGCATAATGGGATTGTGCTGGCAACCACTTCACAGGGTGGTGCTGAGGACTCAAAAGTCCAGCACACAGGCAGGGGATCACCATGCTGGAGGGAAGGTACTTCCAAGTAATAAGAGGAATAAAGTGCGGGGTGAAGGCAACACCGAAAACTTGAAACCCCAGGCCCAGAGGAGGGTGAAATAAAAACCTGTTTGGCAAAGACAGACTCAAACCCCCATGAGTTGTCTGGGTGTCTGAGGGCTGGCTGCTGGAATCTCCCCAAAACCATCCCCCAGGGCTCCTTTCTGAGCTTCTCCAGAATGGAATTGAGGTGTGGAGGAGCATGATGGCCTCAGACCAGCACACTGTACCATGCACACGGGACATACATTTCTTTGGTTTTATTATTACAAACACACCATGGCTCTGTCACAATAGGGAAATCTGAGCTCTACATGCTCTACATACCATTTCTTTTCTACCTGGACAGGGCCCCATAAAAGCCTCCAAGCCATGTGTAGATGCAAGACACATTTGACAGAACAGTTCAACTCATAGCTTATAATGATGCCATTTCTCCAGCTGTGCAAGGGCTTTACAAAAACTGTGCCAGGACTTCCCATGAGGCTGGATTGCTTGATTCATGTTTTATGAGCCCCACAATACTGAAGCTCCTTTTCCAGGGACTTGGCATAGGCAGTCAATTCCACATTTGGGATAGGTCCTCTCTGGAAGCGAATGTCAGGCAGTGACATCCAAGTTTCTGCATGCAGTGGGTTAACAGCCATGTTTAGGGGGAACACGATTTAAAAAGTACATCTCTCTCCCTCCTCCCCCACCTGCACAAGGCTCACATCTCATTATGGTGCGGCCCATGTACATTGAAGTGTGATACTTGGTTTTGAAAACATTCAAACAGTCTCTGTGGAAATCTGAGAGAAATTGGCGGGGAGCTGCCGTGGTGCATTCCTCCTGTAGTCCTTCATGCTAATGCTTCATCCTCTCTAATAACTTCTGATAGACAGGGGCTGAAAAAGAGAAGTTTGTAACGTCAGATAGGTGCAGATCTCCCCATGTCTGTCTAGGACACTGTCAGAATCTCAAGGACCAGGGCCAAGCAGCCTCCTTCTGCCATGCTCTCCTGCACATAGCAGGTGCTTTGTGGTTTGTGAAACTTCACTCTTTACTCAGGCCCGATGTTCTGGTTTTCTTTACCTGTCAACTTGGAACTAGATCCTCACCATGGGCTCCTGCCAAGCCCTTTGCAATATTCCCAGACTTCCTAAGCTGAAAACTCACAGTAACCCTAAAAGGTTGTTACTCTTATTATCCCCATCTTGCAGAGAAGGAAATGGGGTGTTCTGGGTCTGACCCCAAGTCACCCTGCTGTTCTGACTGCAAAGGCCAGGCTTGTTTTACTGCACCATGATGTTCTTATCTGTATACAGCAGATGGCAGGCTTGGGCTTGCTTGGGGGTAAGGCCTAAACAGGTCTGCAATGACTTCAAACCCAGACCAGACTTACCTAGTCGCACAGACCTCTGGGAAGCCTGAAAGAAAACACAAGGTGTCAGGTTTTCTAGTGAAAGTTATAACTGCACCTGCTTATGACAATGGCTTTGCCCACTGCCACCCCTACTCAGAAAAAATGCTGGGGTGAGGAAGAGGAAGGGGAAGGTGGAACTTATAGGCGCCAGGGAGTTCCTCAGGTGGCCTTGGCAGACATAAGTTGTGCAAGCCCCTATCAAGTGTGGCTTTAGGTGGACATTCCTAGGAGACCCCCAAGCCAGGCTCTCCCACTGAGACTACAGCCTAGAGTTGAGGGAGCTGGGGCTGCACAGAGGTGGCCTCAGGAGTAGGAGTTCAGGGCCAAGAATCCTTCTCGAGGGCACTAAGGAGACTCCTGGGTACAAAAGTAAAGTGACACGGTAAGTTCCAGGCCTCTGGGTTCAGGACGGCTCCCTGCAGCCTCTCCTCTTGAAGTGCAATCTTTCTGTAAGGCACCTCACATTCCCAAGAGGCTCCACCTGACCCAAAAAAGCAAAAGAGCCAAGTAGGGCACTGAGTACTGGGCAAGCTGGGGAGCAGGAAAGGAAGCTCAGAAAGAGCCAGAGAGGGTTTGAGAGGGAGGTAGGGCTGGGGCAAGGAAGGGATGGCTCCACACACATAGCGAGCCCAGTATCCCTGTATCCAGAATCCACACAGTGCCCAGGAGAGCCCCAGCCTCACCCAGGATGGGCAATGCCATGGACAGCAGAAGAGTGACCCAGAGGCCCTGGCTCAGGGCAGGCCTGGCCACTGTAAGATGAACTTGGGATGGGCTGCCCTCTTGGGCAGATGGCTTCCAGAGCTATGTCTGTTCTCTCCAGCAGTGACTTCCCCATGATTTGAGGCTCAGAGGCCTCTGTGTGAAAGCCTGCACTTTGGCCCATGAAAGCCCAGGAGTTGCCTGGGTTCTTTACTCTGAATTTGACACAGGCTGGGGCTGAAGATGCCCCAGTGGGAGTGGAGAGAAGTTTTAAGAGAGCCCTGGGGAACAGCCAAGGAAGACAGGGGCTGGAGAGGCTCCTCTATGGCCCAAACAGAGGACCTGAGGCTGCTCAGGCTAGGTGCAAACCTAGCAGGCATCTTACCCTGGAAAACGCTGATGCTTGTTTGAAGATCTCAAGCGCGGAGTCTGCAAGTTCATCCCCTCTTTCCTGAGGTCTGTTGGCTGAAGAGGAAAGAAAAGGCAGGTTTGACCAGAGTGAAACCATTAGCATGTCATTCATAACAACCGTGACTGAGGGGCACCACGGTGGGCTTTCTGGCTCACATTTCCAAAGATATGTTTTCTCTATAATGTTTCATAACTCATGGTAGAACTTGGCCCATGGGGAGAGAGCGCCAAGAAAGGTGAATGCACACATGAGGAGAGGCAGGACTGAGGTTCAACTGCACTGGAGGCAAGGAACACACACTGAGGTGAGATGCTGTAAGAGGAGTGCTGGGAATCATGCGGACAGCATCCACGCGAATACAGAAAACTGGGCTGTGTCCAAGGGGAGTTAATATAGCTGGGCAACTCCGCAAAGAGCAATGTGTCCTCACATTCCTTAGTGTGGTGCATTCAAAACCAACAGCTCCCAATTCACTCTGCAATCAGTCACATAGGCACAGTTTAACTATCACAATTACATGTTATTCTGATCATTGTTTAGAACAGTTTTTCTTCTCTCCACCAACTGCCACATGGAGAAAAGGACTGGCTGCAGAGTCAGTGGGGATGCGACACTTACCCGGAGGCTGCAGAACATTGGTGATGACATGGACCACGCCATTTGTGGCCATGATGTCAGGCTCAGCAACAGGCTCCTTGTTGACACTCACCACATTGTTTTTCTAAAAGAAAAACAGAGAGTAGTGGTTGAAAGTAGAGCATTTATTTATACATTTATGTATTTATTTTATTCATTCAGCAAGTGTTTAACTGAACCCTTTTCGTTTTTTTTCCTTGGTTTTTTTTTTTTTTTTTTGAGATGGAGTTTCACTCTTGTTGCCCAGGCTAGAGTGCAGTGGCACGATCTCGACTCACCGCAACCTCTGCCTCCTGGGTTCGAGTGATTATCCTGCCTCAGGCTCCCGAGTAGCTGGGATTACAGGCATGCGCCACCATGCCCGGCTAATTTTGTATTTTTAGTAGAGATGGGGTTTCACCGTGTTGGCCAGGCTGGTCTCAAACTCCTGACCTCAGATGATCTGCCCACTTCGGCCTCCCAAAGTGCTGGGATTACAGGCATGAGCCACTGCACCCGGCCTACTGAACACTTTTCATACGCCAGATCCTGTATAAGACTGGGGATACTCTGGTGAATGAAACAGTCCCTGCCCTTGACAGACCTTCAGTGTGGGGGATTAATTCAAATCTCCTGTGTGGATTTAGCACCTTGCAATTTACATAATGCTTTTTTGTGTGATCCACTCAGTCCTCACAGCAATGTATGATAAGGAGAGTAGATATTATTGTCCCATTCCACAGAAGAGGAGACTGAGACTGAAGACAGGCGAAGTGCCTCTTTTAAACTAAGTAGGTGGAACGGCTGGAAATGGAAGACAGGCTTCCTGCTCTGGGCAAAAGGCTCTTTCCATTTTGCCTGGGTGCCTGACTAAAGATTTTCTCATAGGAGGCCCACCCAGGGCAAATCTATCTTAGGCCTTCCTGAAGGATCCATGTGACAAACTCAAGGCGGTACGAGGCACAGAAGCCTGTGACAGACAGGACCCCAGCATCTGAAACCAGGTGCGAGGAGATTCTTGAATGACCTGCTAAAGTCAAACAAGTCATCCCTGTGCCTACCTCCCTACATGCATATCTTCCTATGCTCCTGGTGAGAAACTGGTGAGGAATGGATGGCTGAAGACCAGGAGAGAGGAGCAGAGAGTAGAAGCCAGCCACACACTGAAGAGTGGTCCCTCCACAGAGGGGTCAGTGGCCTCTGCATGTGCAGCCAGGGAGATTTCTGGAGCTCGGCTGGCTATCTGCTTTAGGAACACTCTTAGTGCAGTTACGAAGTTATATCATCAATGTGCAGAGCAAGGGAAGGCTCACAGAGCAAGTGTCGGAACTCAAAAAGCCTCTTGGGATGGTCTGGTTCATGGTAGAACTCAGTGAACCCCTGGGTTTGGGGGGTGGGATGGTGTGAGTAGAGACTGATCTCTTCAGTCACGTAACTAGTTGCCTACCACCTCCTTAAGAGAAGGAAGATCTAATAGTCTCTCTCAGATGCCAAATCAGATGCTCTATTCCCTTGTAAATCTGGAAGTTCTCACTCATGTCTAACTATGATCTCACTCGATTTCCCTGAAGACCCTCTTCTCTTTTCTCTTTTTCTTTGGACGAATTACACTCAGAGATTCGGGCTGCATCTTGAAGGTTGTGTGTGTATAATGCCATCCTGGGGGTGAGATATGTCCTGGAGCCCTGGTGGGAGGGCACAGCCAGCCTTTGATTTGCAGGACACTTACCAAGCTGACTTCCAGCTTGTCCCCTTGGAGAGACTTTAGCCGCACCAGGGCCCCGATGCCTCCGCTAACCAGGATTTCATCACCAATGTGGTATCTCAGGATGTTGGCAAGTTCCTTGGCATCTCCTGCAAGTTGCGGGAAAAGGAGATAGAGTTAGTCCCAAGAATGGTAATTAGCCTGGTCAAGGAGGGCCCAGAGGAGAAGATATAAGTGGTCACCCCTGAAATGAAGAACTCCCTGCCCAGGGAATAAGCACTTATTAAGCTCCCACTGTATACTCAACGTTGTGACCCACAATCTGTCTAATGGTCAGAGGACACAAAGCACGTGTTCATGACCACAAATCTGCCCTGGCAGTCAGTTGGCTTCTGGGTTAAATATGCTCTCTGGGATGCTGGGCTCCCTGGCTGCTGAGAAGGAGTTAATCCATACTCTTCTGTGAGTATGACTCATGTTTCCATGAGATAAATATTTGCTTGGAAAGCCAGGGACCTTTCCAGCACCGGCATCTGGGACATTTCATCATCAGCATGGCTCCTGACGGTTATAACACAGTAGTGCAATATTTACACATTCTGCCCTCAAATGCACATTCTGTTTGAGACGGCTATTTCCTGAAGGGAGAACTTAAAAGAGTAGACAGCTGTACTGTGGAGGAGCCATGGAGCCGATGAGGTCAGGGCTGAGGGGGATATTCCCTCCGCAGCATCTCTCCTCGTCACGTCTCAGCATTCCTTTCAGCCCACATCAGTGTCTCCAGCAACTGGGGCAGGCATCTGATTGCCCATAAAGGTGCAGAGGCATTTCCCAAATTAAGTGTGGGAGGTCATTCCGAAAGTTTCCAGCTGCCCTCTCATCTCAGATACTCCCATTACCAGCCAAATGGCTAAATTTCCCCAGGGCTTATGAACAGCTATTTCCAGCATCTTGAAACCTAGAAGGGAGGAAGTTTTAATGTATTTTGGAGAGTTCACTTGGTTATTGACAAATCCACATGCGTGCCAGAGGGTGGAGCCATTGGGTACCAACTGATTTTCAAACATCCACAACCTGGAGCTGACAAGGTTCCCCTTCCACAAAATATTGCCTGGAAGTACAGAGCCACACCAGCCCCTGGGGTGCATGGGATGTCCTTTCAATATCTCTAACACCTGGACCAACCTCTAACACTCTCTGTCCCCCGGGGGTGCCTCAGACCTGGGGGAGGGTGTGTTTGGGAAGCTTTCCCCATCCCCCTCCTCAACTCCCACATAATTGAAAATGAAAAGAAAGCCAAGCTGGCTCAGGCCACCTGGGGAATATTCTGTTCTTGCTGGACAGAGAGAGGATGAAAAGTTTATGCTCAGAATGAACTTCTCCCCTCTCCTTAGGAACATACGTCAGCATCACAGACACAGGCATTCGTTTAGCAATAAAGAAAATTAAACAGGACACAAATTCAACTTAGAGCTGCCTGCCACCTGAACTTTCTATTCTGCTCTAGAGTAGGAAGGGAGGTGTAGACAATGTGGGCCCCAAGGTTTGTCAAGTTCCTTCCTCTTCCTCCTCCTTTTCCTCGGTCTCATCTTTCTGTGAGAGTGGAAGCATCTCTCACAGGCATGCATCTGAGCTAAACACTGCAACTCCCATTCCTGCTCCCCCCACCCCCATTGTCGTGGCTATTATTGACCAGGCTATCTGCCTGGCCCTGTGTGTGGCATCCTCTTTAATCCTCACAACACAGGCTGCAAGATACTCTTACCTTCCTCATTTTTCTTAGACACTCGTAGCCACTAGATCCCCTCCCAAACATCCTCAACTAGATCTCTCAGAGCCATGACTAACTTCTTGGGAAAGCTTCTGTCTGGAGGGATAGTCAGTGCAGGTAACTGGCTTTATTATCACTGTGCTCATAGGTCTCCAGTGGGAAACATGCCTCAGTGACTGGGCTGGTCGCAGCCACCCTCAATTCTTTTCTACTCCTCTCTGCCTGGTTTCCTGCCCAGGAGGCTGAGCTCTATGAATTGCATCAGTGGGCTCCCTCCTGCTCTCGCATCAGCCAACGAGAGACCCAGATGGCAACTGTCTGAGAAGAAGGCTGGGGCGCTGAGTGGTCCCCCTTGCATGGTTCTGACAGTGGCTGGCTGCACATGGCTCTGGCTGCTGTTCTGTGCCCTTGTCCAAGGCTCATGACCTCCCTGGTTCCTGTTCTCATCCTCCCATTCCCCCAGGCCTAGGGGTAGTAAAGGCTTCCCAGGGTTGCTAGTCCCTAGTTGGCCTCATCCTTTGCTAGTTCCTTTAATCCCGCCTACTCTTCCACAAATAGTCTTGTCATTAAATCCCTTCAAGTCAATCCTTGATGTGCCAGCTGTTTGCTGCTGGGGCCCTGAGGGATCATTACTTTAGAAAAATGGAGATGTGTACTTAAGTTGGTCTTTACCCAACAGTCTGCTCCGTTCTCTTGGTGGCAGGGCTCGGAAGGCTTCATTTGTGGGAGCGAAGACTGTGTAGACTCCTTCCCGGTTGAGGGTCTCCGTCAGTCCTGCAGACTGGATGGCAGCTACCAGCATGCTGTAGATACACACACAGAAAATGTCACCTGTCGACAGGTATTTTCCTTAAATACCTCACCACTGAGGATAGTAGAGTCCAGGCCACTGGAATGCACACATCTTGGTTTTCATGCCCTCCCTATGCACAAAGAGGGAGTGATTCCAGGCTCCATCTCCTCTCCACCCAGCAAAAATGCTAAGCTCTGTTAAATGGCCAGAGGTCAGAGGCCACAGGAGAAAGGAGGGAAAAGAAAGGGCAGAGGTATGGCTGACCCAGAGACTAGCTGAGCCTCCAGGGATATGATTCTGGGAGGGCAGAGGGGTGTGGTCTCCAGGCCCTTGTGCAGGTGGCTGAAGTCAGTGACAGGGAAACATTCAATGTGACAGCACCCCGAGGTGAATGAGCAAGTCAGAAATGGAGATAGCAGGGCAAGAAAACAAACTCACAAGGGTCTTTCAGTTGCAATAAACAGATACTGCACAGAGAGTGACAGGCTCATCGTGCACTGTAAACTACGTGCTCTTGGCTCACTTGGAGCTTTACAATGAGAGAGTGATGTTTTCCTTGCACTTGAGTCATAAAAATGTAGTCCCCCCTCCCTGCTTTCCATGCATGTGAGGATTACACTCTTAGAAGTAGCCCTTCTTCCCAATGTAAGCTTTCAAGGCGACCCTTGCCTTTTCCCCATCCCAAGTCTGGAAGGTCACAGCAGTGCACCGCTAGTGTTAACTGAAACCCCAAGGTAGAAGAAAGCTTGACAAACAGCTAGTGCCCCACATCCCACTCCAGCATGACCACTGGGCAGAAGCTCCACCCGGAGATGGAACTAATTACCTAAAGCGATTGTCTCCCTTTAGGACATCCATGACAGTCCCCATTGGGGGGGTCAGCACCCGGTCCATGGTGAACAGGGTCCCGTACCTCCCCCTCTTGTCGTGGGCCGCGATGCAGCTGTTCTCAATGCACAGGCTCTGTACAGAAGAGGGACAGAGAAAGAAAGGACTGGTTGGTTATCCTCCCACGAGGGGCCTCCTGATTTGTTCAGAGCATGTAGCAGGGTCATCATCCATGAAGATGAAGGAGTATACATTGGGATGGGTTATTAAGTCTGGGATAAAATGATGTATTTTCTCCAGGAAATAAAACAATAAATGGTCTTCCTTAAGGAAAGAACGACTAGAGAGGCCCCAATAAAGTCACACAGAGGCCCCGTAATGAGAATATCAGTTACACATGAGGTCCATTGACGACGTCGAAATAAATACATTGAACCCATGTATTTATTTCTTTGTTTAACAGATGATAACCATCTTTAGCCAAATGGTGCTGGTTGGTCCCAGGCAAGAGCTATGTTGAGTTGTACTCCCTATTTGATTTCCAGGGTAACTGTTCGGTTTGAAAACAAAGAAGGTACAGCAGAAGTGAGAAGGCACCTTTTGGACCAAGGAGGGCTGTATTTTAGTTTAGGGGACTTCTCTTCTCATAAGCTCAGAAAGAGTCCGAATTCCATCCCTCCTCCCAGGTGTTCATTCCTGAATTCAAGAAGGACTTATTCCTTCACAATACAGGTTGGATAATTGTGTGGTTTATTCTCGAAGGCCTCCAGAAAAAGAGATTCCGATCCTTCTGCAGGATCTCATTTTGTTATCAATACTTTTCCAGAAATTATTTCCTTCCTTGTCAGCAACCAGTTCTCATGCAAACTCCTGCTTATTGAAGACATTTTTTTTTTTTTTTTACGCTAATACAAGTCCCACAGTAAGGAGCTTCCCAGGAGCATGATTTAGGACCCAGAACTTACATTACGATAAACAAAAACTCTCAGTTTTTTGCCGCCCAGAGTTTCCAGGGTCTGTCCATGGTACAGATACTTAGAGGCCAGCTGGTCTTTAATTATGTGGTTCCGAAGCAAATTCCTTGTATGGGCATCAATTGGAGGGGTTCCATCTACAAGAAAGGGTGATAGTTAGGTCCAGAGAGATGCGCTCCTGCAATGAAGAGAGTGATGAGAGATAAATACAGTGAAAAAGCCCATCCCTCCTTGAGTTTGGAAACAGGGATTGAGAAACCAAGTGAAGCTGCCAATATTCCTTAACATCTGGTATCTTCTATGGAGAAATAAAGAAGATCTGGATAATCAAGGGTGTTTGGAGTTTTTCCCTAAGAGGGAAGGGCAGGCACGCACACAACTTGGCCCCCTTCTCTGCCTTCCTGGGGCTGCAGCTCAGCTGTACCCTCACTCTGACCTCTTGAGTATACATTGGCAAGTGACCCTGCAAATAGAAAGGCAAGGGAATGCTCTGCTCTCCCAGATGTCAAGTCTTGAGTTCTGAGGAACGGCTCCCCAACAGCATTCTCTGCACTGCCTAATGAAACAACAGAGCCTCTGAAGTTTCTGCTTAAGTCACATCTGCTTTTGGTTGAGCTGAGTGGAAGTTCTAATGTCCCATGGGGTGCTGTAAATCGGACAGCGTTGTGGAGGTGACGGGGTGGGGAAGCTGCCTCCAGGGACAATCTAACAGGGATGCCTTCCCCATGTTACCTTTGAATACAGAATTCAGGGGAGCCAGGAGGGTCAACCGCTCACTTCCAGAGAGATGATTACCGAGGCCGGCTCGTCTGAAAAGGTCAATGGCTGTGGACACATCAGACTCTGCAGCCAATTCAAATAGCGTCTTGGCTACAAGGAAGGAGAAAGTGGGTTCAAAAGTTAAAAGCGCTGTTTTCATTTATCATTCATCCACCCCAGGGCATGACATACATCAGCAGGAATGTCATCTCGTGAGTCAACAACCCCTCTAAACACTGCTGGGGCCCAGCGGGCTTGTGTCATCAGGGGAACAGTCGCCTAGAAAATCTAACCAGTCAGGAGGAGATGGAGGAGAGGCGAGCTCAGTTAGGCAGAGATCAGCCTCTGTCCCAGGCCCTGTGGGCTGCTTGGTCAGGGCACATTCTAACAATGGGGAGAAAGACAGTCTGTGTGATGGCTTCTGCGGTGTAGATAAGGCCAGCAACCACACCCATAGAAGCATTTTGTTTTTTCCTGTAAGATTCCTTCACTCATGGACAGATGTCACTGGAAGACTAGAATGGGGCTAGGATTCCGAATGGAACACAAGCCAAAGTCCATTCAGTCATTCTAACTGGGTCAGTGACCATGGGACAGCTTGGGCACTATTGAGAAAGCACATGCTCTGAGGTCAGCAAATGGCCCTCTTTGCCCATTCACAGCAGGCAGATCTTCCGAAAGGCCTCTGTGATTGTGTCTGTCCCCAGACCCCTTCAATGGCTCCACACTGCCTCTCCACTGCACCTGCATGCCTGAAGCTCAAGACGCTTCAGTCTGGTCACAACCCACACATTTGCGGTGGCCAAGAAGCCGTGAGCTGGGTCCAGGTAGGGAAGTCACCCAAAGATCTCTGAATTTCCCCACCCCCACCACAAGGGATGGCCTGCCCCTGGACACCTGGCCTACCTGAGTCTGGGATGAGTAGCTCATCAATGTAGTGGATCACCCCGTTGGTGGCCAGGATGTCTTTATTGGAGATGATCGCCTTCCCGTTGATGGTGAGCATGTCCCCGCTGCAGCCTACCTCCAGTGTCGTGCCCTCCAGGGTCTCCACGGACAGCCCCGCAACGATGGCTTCGGCACACATAGCTGACTTCAGGATGTGGTTGTTCAGCAGGTCTGGGGGCCAAACAGACTCAGGTCAAGTGACAGTCTGCTCCAGGATGACCTCAGGGGCCGCTTGCAGCCTGCCCGTGCTGTGAGGATCCTGTTCTCTCAGATGAGGACCCTCAGATGAGGCTGGGGCACCACAGGGCTGAGATCCTCCTCGCCTCCTGCCTGCTGCCCTAGAAAACCAGCTGGGGCTCTGTGGCCACTTTCCAGCTGTGGGACCCCGGGAGAGTCATTCAGCCTCTTTGAACCTCAACTTCCTTATCAGTCAAGTGGACATAAGAATTGCATTCATCTCCTAGGGCTGCTGTGGAGATGACATGAAATTCTGAACGTAAAGCACTCGGCACAGTGCCTGACAACAGAGTAAATCAAATGTGAGTGATTAGCGTATTTGCAGCTGAACTTCAGGGATGCAGGAAAAACTCAAGAGAGCCTACCATGGGATTTTAGAAATCTACTGACCTTTATAAAAATGTAAACTGTAGTAGGAAAAGATGAAAAGTGTACAAATGACAGTTTTGAGTTATTTGTACACTTTATTTGTCCAGGTTTCTGTTCATTTAGGCCAAGGGTCTACTAGCTGCCAGGATATATCTTAAGGTTTGGTGATCAGTAAGACATGGCCTTTGCCATCCCATTCACCACACCCATAAATAATAAGTATAATAATTTATTTGCTTGTCCAAGTGCTACTTTACGGGGCAGGGCAGGGCTGAAGCCCAAAGGGGGCTCCTGACCCATCGTGACTCTTGCTGGCCTCCATTGCCTCAGAGAGCCCAGACAGGCTGGACGGAGGCAAATGCAAGGACCAGTCAAGGAGGAAGAGCCCCTGCCCACCCCAGACTGAGCAGATGGCCTGGACTGCTGCTCACCAAGGTCACCGAGGCTCTGTGTCCCATATTCTCACCACAGAGGCGAGTTTCAATCTGATTCCGAGTGTGGGAACCAAAACCACACTGTCATGGGCAGGAAGAAGCTCTGAGGCCCTGCAAGGCATCGGGCTGCTGCAGATGAGTTGATGGCCTTGAAAGCCGGTGCTGGCCACATTCAGCCAGAGGGAAAGAAAAAGGGTGAGAAGGCCTATGGGAATAAGGCCTTGGGGACTGAGCTTCTCCGAGAAGGAAGGTAAAGTCCAGGATGTGGTAGAAGAACCTGCCAGGGCCACTTGGAGGGTGAGCAGGGCCAGGGCTGGAAACCGTGTCTTCAAACGGGACATACCACCAGCCCTGGCTGCTTCTCGCCTGCCTGCCTGCCAGCCTGCTGGTAACAGCGGAGACTGTTGGGTGTGGGGCAAGGACCTCTTCCTTCCAGTCTGCAGCCACAGCACCAAACAGAGTGTCCTTGCTCTGAACCAGCCGGTTATTGAGTAGGAAAAGGCAGATTTGCAAAAGGGATGAATTAGGGGCCTTTTTTCTTCTTACAGTTTATAATAAGGAGTTTTTTTGGTTTTGTTTTGTTTTGTTTTGTTTTTTTCTTTTGAGAGAGTATAGCTTTGTTGCCCAGGCTGGAGTGCAGTGGCATGATCTGGGCTTATTGCAACTTCTGCCTCCCGGGCTCAAGTGATTCTCCTACCTCAGCCTCCTAAGTAGCTGGGATTACAGGCACCCACCACCACACCCAGCTAATTTTTGTATTTTTAGTAGAGATGGGGTTTTACCATGTTGGCCAGGCTGGTCTTGAACTCTCTGCCTCAAGTGATCTGCCCATCTTGGCTTCCCAAAGTGCTGGGATTATAAGCTTGTCTGGCCTATAGTAAGGAGTTCTGAGGTCTCCAAAGCAAAAAATGTGCTCTGTACAAACCATATGTTAATAGGGAATACAGTTCTAAAAGGCTTTGGGCCCCTTGAGGCTATGTGTGTCCCAATGCCTGCCCTCATTCCCCATTTTGTGCTGTGAGTATCTCTGTCATTGCAGTCACCAAATCAGATCCCAACAACCTGTTTTAAAGCCTGCCATTTCTACTAGGTCTTAAGTTCCTTGGAGGCAAAGGCTGTGCTGTATTCATTTTCATAGCCTCTGTCCCCAGTGCCGGCCAGGCACATAAAGGTACCATAATCACCTGGACACGGAACAAATCCCGTCTTCCCATCTGTGCTTTCAGAAATATGCCCTTTCCCATCCCTGCACAGATAGAAGGAGAACATTTTAAATGTATAGGGTGTCTGAAATGCATTAGACATTTTATACAGCACATTGACACGGTGGGTTTAAATAGATTCAAAAGAAATCAAGTGATCCTGGAATATGTTTGAGAGGAAAAGTGTGGTGGGGTGCATCAGAGACCTGGGGCGTACCCTGCGTTTCAGGGGACTCAGGCAGCAGCTTTGTGCTCATGGCCTTTCAGAGGTCCTGGAGTAGAAAGGGGCAGGGTGGGGGGAAGGCAGAGTCCTCCTTTCTCATCTCCAAAAGGAAAACACGTGAAAACACGTTAGCTCCTTCCCTCTCCTGCAGCAATAATCAATGCACTGCCTAACTTAGCAGCTCATTGAGGAGGGCATGATGAAATCTGAAATGGAGAGTCAAAAGTTGACTACTATGACTGTTTCGTTTTTTTTTCTTGAGACGGAGTGTCGCTCCGTCACCCAGGCTGGAGTGCAATGGTGCAAGCTCGGCTCACTGCAACCTCCACCTCCTGGGTTCAAGTGATTCTCCTGCCTCAGTCTCCTGAGTAGCTGGGATTACAGGTGCCCACCACCATGCCCAGCTAATTTTTGTATTTAGTAGAGATGGGGTTTCGCCATGTTGGCCAGGCTGGTCTCAAATTCCAGATCTCAGGTGATCCACCCACCTTGTCCTCCCAAGGTGTTGATATTAAAGGCGTGAGCCACTGTGCCTGGCCTATGACTGGTTTTTAACTGTAATTTTGGTCTATCCATAAGTCCCCTAGCCACAGAGAAGAATAGTGAAGAGTCGGCATGAGGAATCCATTTCAAGGGTGCCAGTATCTGCCACCCCCACACCTGTAAGCTGTTGCTCTACCTGTTAGCCTTGCTCTGGCCTTGGCCATTCCAGCCTTTCACTCTCCCTGTTTCTGGCCAGGGCCAGCTATGGATCTCCAGCTATGCCTCTCTTCAGTCCAGCTGTCCCAGACAAAAGCTGCTGGATTCTGTACTCAGCCCTCAGAGTAGTGTGGCTGCTGCAGAGACACGGTTAGCTGAAGCAACAGGACAGGATGACCCCAGCCCATGGCTGCAGTGGATATCCTGAGGGTCACCTCAGGCAGGTGGCATGTTCATCTTGGACCAGAGCAGGTCCTGGTCTCAGTCTAGCTGCACAAATGAGACAGCAGCAGGAGCCAAAGGATGCTCACCTCTCAGGGCTTCTGGGTCACCCAGGATACGGTTCAAAGTCTCACTAGGGATCTTCTCGAAGGCCTCATTGGTCGGGGCCAAGAGTGTGTACTGGCCGTTACCTTCAAGCATCGTGTTGAGCCCTGATGCAGCCACAGCAGCCTGTGGGGAGGAGAGAAGATGGAGTGCTCCCTGAAGACTCTGGCATTCCCCACAGAAGATGCACACACAGCTTCGCCGGTTCCCCGCAGGGGCTCGAGGCTTTTGCAGAAGCCCAAGACGAAAACAGAAGCCAAACCCAAGCTCACCCATGACCAAGGGTCTACTAGCTGCCAGGATATATCTTAAGGTTTGGTGATCAGTAAGACATGGCCTTTGCCATCCCATTCACCACACCCATAAATAATAAGTATAATAATTTATTTGCTTGTCCAAGTGCTACTTTACGGGGCAGGGCAGGGGCCTGAGCTCCAGCCACCTGGCCATCTTTCATGTCCTTAACCTGTCTTTCCTCTTCCTGCCCCCAAGTCCTTGTCCCTGCTGTCCTCTCTGCTCTTCCCTCTTTCTTTGCTTCTCTGATTCTATTCCTTCTTCCACTAAAATATAATTTCTTTGGGAGGGTCAACTTGGCACACTTCCCACCCCATCTCACCGCCAGACAAAGGTGAATCAGTCTGCTGTGCCTACACCCATGGCTTGCAGCCCTCCTCACACTGTCACTCTACAGTTACTGGTAATCACGTACACGAGCCCATGCATGGAAGGATCCCGCCACCCATTCTCTACACAGCTGCCAGAAGGATCTTCTAAAGGCCTGAGTGGTTTCCTGCTGCTCCCAGGATGGAGATGGACTCTTTCCCAAGTCTGCAAGTCCTGGAGGATCGGGCCTGGCCACCCTGGCCTTGCCTTTGCCTGTTATATGCCCTTCACATGTGACCTGACCCACTGGCCTCTCCCTTGCCCTCCTGCCCTGAGCCTTCATTATTGCTCTCCCCTCTACTGGGTGTGCTCTTGCCCCAGCATTTTGTATAATGGACCCATTCTCATCCTTTAGACTGCAGATCAAAAGCCACCTCTTCCAGAGAGACCTCCCTGACTTTCCAATCCTCTCTGCACTACTGTCACTCCCTATTTACCTGCCCACTTGACAAAAATTATCACAGTCCATGGCTACCTTGTTGATTTGTTTGTTGTCTCTCTCCAGACAGAATATTAGCTCCACTGAGAATAGAACTTTGCCTGCCTTGTTCACCTCTATACTCCTGGCACATAGACTCACCCTGGAAGTAGCAGGTACCTAATAAGTATGTGTTACAAGAAGGAAAGATGGGCACAATGGAGGGTCAGAAGAGGGAAGGAAGAAATATTTACCAAATCTAAACAGTAAGAGGAGGTGACGCAAAGGGACCAATTGCTGTTCATGTGCTGCCAACTATGTGGGAACATCATTTTCTTGCAGACCCCTGTCCTTCGAGCAACCCAGAGGAAAAGCATGGGAGAGGAGCTTAGACAGCGAGGCTCCCAGCTAACAGCCATCCATGCTTGCGAGGCCTGTCAGTGCCAGCCGGCCCCAGTGTGTTTGTCTTTATGTGTTGGAGATCTCTAGGGAGGGTCCGCCCCACTCCCATTTGTATCCTTTGTGGTTAGGAAGTTCTCCTCGAATCAAGGCAAAAACCCTGACAGGGCAGCCTGCCTCCACTTCCTCCTGAGCAGCCCTTGCCAAGAGGAACATGCCTGCCCTTCCAGTTGTAAGACAAATGCCTGCTGGGCATGGGGGAAGAAACCGTATTCCTGCGGCCCCAGAGCAGTCAGAAGCCAGGCTGGAAATCAGACCCTTGACTTCTGTGTCCACACTGGTGGCTTCTCTGCTGTTCTGGGCTCCAAGAGAACATGGGTATGGTTGGAACCAGGGTCCTAGGGTGGGGACATGTGATCCCAAAGCACACCCAGCCTGATAGGCCATTTATTCTAGTCCCCCATGTGGGAACCGCCACCTCTGGAAGCCACAGTGCAGGTCCAGGGCTCAGAGGACCCTGTGCTGCTGCGGCCACACACCACTGACCTTTCCAGGGGAGGCAAGGAAGGGAACACTTTATAAAGAAGACAGATGGAGAATTTCACAGGTTAGGTCAAGCTGAATGTCTGGTCAATGGATTCTCCATGTTCAAGGGCATTCAGGGGAACCTGCTCTATGTTTCCCTACAGGAGCCATCCTCTACCCCTCCTGCAGAAGAGTTCCTGCTAGGCCCCTCTTGGGAGGCAACGTGTCCCAAGCCTGGGCCTCCACCCAGGGCAGTCCCTTACCCGAAGGGTCTCAAAGGTGTCCTCAATCTCGATGATCTGCTGGATGTTGTTGGTGATGGTGGAGATGACCTTATCGATGAGGTGCACCACCCCATTAGTTGCATGGTGGTCGGCTTTCAGCAGCCGGGCACAGTTCACAGTTACAATCTGCCCAGAGAAGCAGCAAGGATGAGCAGTCAACACAACAGAGACATAGTCCCAAAGCCCCGGGAGGAGAAAACAGTGTTTTCAAACACAGTAGCAGAATGTGGGTTCCACAAGCTGTGGAATAGAGGGCCCAAGGAGAAGCAGGCACAAAGAGGGGGTTGTCTACAGCTTAAACCCCAGAAACCAGCCCACCCATGGAACAGAAGTGGGTTCCTTATGGACCAAGGGCCATGCAGTATGGCTGGGGATCCCCTACCCCATTAGGATAGTGGTGGATCTGGATGTTGGAATTCTGGTACATAGAGGTGAGGGTCATGCCGTGTTTCAGCTCATCAGTCAGGACTCGCCTGCCCACCATATGGTAGCGGAGGGCATTGAGCAGCTCAATGTTGACATTGCTGACAAGGGAGTCCAGCACTTCCTAGGAGAAGGACAGGGTGTCAGTTAGGGGCTGCAGACTCTGTGTTTAAGAGATGGGTCCTTGCAACTCTGGGAAACATGTTCTCAGCCCCCGTGAGCCCAGGCCTCTCTTCTGCCAAGGATCCCTCCTCAGGAAGCACCCAAGTCTTTCTGCCCAGCAGGGCACAGGGGGCATTAGACGCAACCTGGTAAGACATATTTTAGCTCAAGTTCCACAGCCTTTTCTAAGGGGTTAAGGAAAAACCTTCCCGAAACAGTAGGAAATGACTGCAGACTCCCATTCATCATGCCCACCCCTTGGGGAAGTAAGGCAGTTCCCCATAAGAGTCCCCCGGGCAGATGGAGGTCATCTCACAGCTGGCAAGGAGGCCCAGGCCTCGTTGCTAGGGGCGAAGATGGTGAAGCTGCCGGGCCCCTCCATCTCAGGCCTCAGCTTCTCCGTGCGGTCCGTGTACAGCTGAGTGGTGGTGGATCCAACAACTCCCAGGGTCTCGTAAAGGTTTGAGAGTGGTAGGGCTGCAGGAGCATAAGACAGAGGGAGGGATGGCCTCTGGGGGTCCAGCCCAACCACACCCTCCCTTCTCTGCCAGAGAGCACAGTACATCTGCAGGTGGAGAGGACAAGGAGGCATGTGGGAAAGCCCAAAGATAGGCTGTTTCTGGAGGGCTTAAAGCTTGTTATAGTCTTCTTAAAACAATTCAATAAGTCAAATGCCTCTCTACATGAACTCAACTAATTGGCGATTTTTAATCATTTTAAACACAGCAGAGCACAGCTCTCATTCCCAGACATTTAGATAACAGAGGCAGGAACGGACACTAGAAACAGATATCCTAATTACAAACTAGTCTTACAGATTTACCTGTTTATTGAAACTGGTTCCCTAATGGCTTCTATTAGAATGAGAGATTATTATAAATCTCCAAAGTACTGTGTGTATTTGCAGGTAATAAAATGTTATTTCTTAAAGTAGCTTGAAGTTTAGAAGGGGTTTCTCAGACCTTATAAGACCAAAATGAGTTTCATGTTCATTTGTTTTTTGTTTCTTAGACCAAAATGAGCTTAATGTTCATTTTGAAGGGTCTGAAATTAGGGTTCAGAGGTTGAGCTCCCCTTCTAAGGTCAATCTTTTTTTCCCATCCCATTTCCCCACCTGTCCCTCCACTTGAGTCAGTACCTCCATGGCCCCACCCACACCAACCTCTCCCATCACATACTCTAGAAACCTTGGCACCAACCAAATTGCCCTCCTTCCTGTTACGTCTCAGTCTCATGATTGATTGATTGATTGATTGATTGATTGATTTTTGAGATGGAGTTTTGCTCTTCTTGCCCAGGCTGGAGTGCAATGGCCTTATCTCGGCTCACTGCAACCTCTGCCTCCTGGATACAAGTGATTCTCCTGCCTCAGCCTCCCGAGTAGCTGGGATTATAGGTGCCCGCCACCACACCTAGCTAATTTTTTTGTATTTTTAGTCGAGACAGAGTTTCACTATGTTAGCCAGGCTGGTCTCAAACTCCTGACCTCAGTTGATCAGCCCGCCTTGGCCTCCCAAAGTGCTAGGATTACAGGCATGAGCCACTGCGCCCAGCCCAGTCTCACAATCTTTAAGAGACAAGGTCTCACTCTGTTGCCCAGGCTGCTGGTCTCGAATTCTCAGCTCAGGTGATCCTCCCCGCTCGGCCTCCCAAACTGCTGGAATCAAAGGCATGAGCCACTGCGCCTGGCCTCAGTCTCACATTCTTAACTAAAAAAAATAGCCAATACAGTTGGCCCTTCATATCTGTGGGTTCTTCACCCACAGATTCAACTAAACATGGACCAAAAATATTTTTTGAAATACAATAAGAGATAATACAAAAATTTAAAAGAGGGTATAACTACTTACATAGGATTTACATTACATTTGGTATTATAAGTAATCTTGAGATGATTTAAAGTATATGGAAGAATATGCATGGATTACATGCAAAACTATACCACTTTATATCAGGGACTTGAACATCTGAGGATATGGCATCCTAGAATGGGTCCTAGAATCAATCGCCCGCAGATACCAAAAGATGACTCTATTTCAAAATTAAAACAAAATACTAACTCCCCTGTACAGTCACTTGTGTGTGGCACTAAAAGAAAGGCGCTAATAAAATTCACAGGTGCCATGCTGTCTCGCCCAGTGCAACCATCTGTGGGACTCTCTGCTGACTCTGGGTGAGCCCACCTGGCCTATGGCTCTTCTCCCTACCGAACTGCAAAGGGCCAAGTTTAGACACAGAGGGAGATGGGGACGGCTTGGTGTTGCCAGCCCACCAGTGACCCCCTCCTCCCATATCCCATCTGCTCTCTAGCAGAGCTGATCGGAAACTGATGGGCTATCAGGCCGACCCTGCTGGATGTGTTTAGAATCACTCCCAGCCAGAGGCAGAGGCCAAGAGCCTGAGCCTGAGCCTGCGCCTGCCGGGAAGGGCATAGACAGGCCACAGTTGGAATCTATTCCACCAGTGTGGTAAGGAGGCCAGAAGAAGCAGCTCAGGAAATGCACTGTTTCCAGCTTCCATCCTCAGCCCCTTGCATAGAGCCTGGGGCCAGTGGGCATGTGGGGAGAATGCCATGTCCTTGTGCCACTGCCCCCATTCACACTCTCCTGCCTTTTATGTGAGTACTCCTCTCTCCCACCATTCCCTTCCACCCACACCAACAGGCAAGGCCCGGCGGATTCATTCACCTGCTGGACAGCCCTTCTCCCCAGGGACCTTTTCATATCCAGGACAGCACTCGTAGCTGATGACTCTGTAACAAGACAACCATACATTGTGTTAGGCAGGGCTTCACTGTTCCTCACAGGTCATCGGGCCCCTCTCCAAGAAGTTGCCTCCACAGCCAAGGAAAAGGAACAGTGGGTGAAACACTCTCCTCTTAGGAGTCATTTGCTAAGTCATAGGTCTGCCTTTCCTGAGCAAGGAGAGTCTCACTCCTCCTCTGCTCTGTAGAATGCTCTTGGCGGCTGCCAACACCTACAGCCAACCAACTGGGAGAACAGAGGACTCTGGCAGCCTAGTCAATGTTGTGACTACAAAACATAATGCACCAAGGATTTTATCTCAACATTATTCACAGGAAAGCCGATGGTGAGTGTTCCTGAAACGGAACAGGAAGGAACAGAAAGAGCCCTGCACCAGCTCTGGCTCTGAGTTTGTCTCTGACCAGCTGGGCCATCCTCAGCCAATTTCATCATCTCTCTGGGTCTCAGTTTCCTCATCCTCTGCAACTAAAGTAAGATTTGATTGACACACTTTCAAAGGTGGTGTGGTGTAAGAGAAATAGTGCTAGAATCAGGAGATTTGGCTTGTGATCCATCAGTAATTAGCAGGGTGAACTTGAAAGTCCATTTCTCTCTCTGGTCTCAGTTTCTTGGTCTATGAAATGGGGTGAAGTTAAACTAGATGATTTTAAAAGTTACTTGCAATCTCACACTCACAATTCTAGTCCATATTTCTAGACGACAGAGAAGAACTCTTTCAAAGGATACTGTCTGCCAACTTTTCCCAGCTAAATCCAGGGAGAGCTCCAAGCCTTGAACCCACAGGACTAGGGATGCATATGCATGGGATTCTAGGCTTTCTGTGATAAATTCCAGGGCTGTATTACTGGGGTTGGGATGTGGGATTAGGTCAAGTCCCCCCAAAATTAGTTTCTTTCCAAAAGTGTCTGTGTGAAAATCCATGGAGTTGCTGAAGCAGAGTTGGAGGAATAGTGTTATCCTCAAAGACCTCATGTCAGGGCCTCCTGTGCACATGGGTGCAGTACTCTCTATGGCATGGAGCCCCTGGGCAAGCTGCCCAAAGACTCTTTTTCTATATTGTTGGCTTCTGAGTTCCATCCCCAAAATACCACAAGGGAGCTGAACAGCTCAAGTGGCCTCACCAGGATTTCATTGAAGACAAAAGAAAACCAACTCCTCAAATATTAACTCATTGGTTCCTGTGGCTAGGTGTGTGTGTATGCTGAGGGGTGTGTAAAGAATGACACCAGGAGAAATGGAGGTTGGGGGTTTAGGAGGAAGGGATAGATCTAAGCAGAAAAGTCTCAGCTTGGAGCAGAGTAACTCAGGATAGAATCAGAAAGAAAGCTGTAAGGGTTCTGAGGGGTGAAGGAGTTTCTTAAGGTCATAGGTAGGTAGTAACAGACCTAGGACTGTTGCTGCATTCCATCAAGTCCAATCCTTTTTCCATTGCTCTTGAAAATGCACGTGTTTGGAGGATAGCAGACAGATTTGGAAAGTCTGACATCTAGAAGACACAGGGGGTGTCTCCAAAGTGATCAAGGCTAGCCCTTGTCAGCACTCACTGTTCCTCTCCATGTGGTCTTTCAGCACCCGTGTCCCACAGTGGCTGGACTACACTCTACTGTCACACATGGATGGCTTATGCAGCACACGCCCCACAACCAAGGTTCAGTCCCTCAGGCCACTGAGTCTTCTCGTGCCAAGGGCTTTTTCCTGGTTAGCCGAGTGTGGCTTTCAGCCAGGAAGCTCTCTCTTAATCCTCTTGCTTTCCTGCTGCCCAGTCTGGCATCTCTGTCACTCTCTAGGTGTGCAGGGGTTAGCCACGCCTTCAGCACCAGTGCAGCAGCCTGTGGGTTGAGAAGGTGTCAAAGCTGGTGGTCCACCTGCCTCTAACTGCCCCAACAAATTAGCTCTTTCCTGAACTGGTCTGCCTGGCCCCAAAGCAGCAGAGAGCAGCTGTGAATCGAAGGCTGAGAAGATTTCAGGCAACTTCGACCAAAATTTTCTGGGCTGGCAGTGGCCTGCTCCACTCTCCCTATACTCAGCTCAGTGTGCCACGCTACCTGGCCCTGGTCCCAGGGAGAAGACAGATGCTGTGGTTGGATGGGCTGGGAGCAATCACAGAGGCATGGGTCTGACGCCATTCCTCCAGGATGAACATAGGAAAGGATGGAAACAATAGGGGGCTTCCCAGCCGTAGCCCCCCAGTTCCTAGGCTTCCCTGCATAGAAAAGACCAATCTGTTGGTTTCTGAATCTAATCTCATCAGCCAAAGCTGTTCTGATTAAAGTCTTCAGGCTTCTCCTCAGCCAGACACAGTCTAATAAAGAAAAACCTCAGGTCAGAAAAAACAGATCCCTTAGGACAGCGGTCCCCAAACTTTTTGGCACCAGGGATCAGTTTCGTGGTAGACAATATTTCCCCAGATGGTGGCAGGTGGAAGGGGTGGTTTTGCTATGAAAACTCTTCCATCTCAGACCATCAGGCATTAGATTCTCATAAGGAACGCACAAGCTAGATCCCTTACATGCACAGTTCACAGCAGTATTCGGACTGCTATGAGAATCTAATGCCACTGCTGATCTGACATGAGGCGGAGCTCAGGCAGCAATGCTCACTCCCTGCCACTCACCTCCTGCTGTGTGGCCTGGTTCCTAACAGGTCACAGACTAGTACTGGGAAGGTGCCTAAATTAGGGAAGGCGCCTAATTTAGAAGAAAATTTAAAGGAGGGTGCAAAGAGATAATGTCAACCCAAAGTCTATGTGTAGGGATGTCTGGGAGGCTCTCCACTAGTCCCTTCTAACATTTTTACTCATGATTGGATAGAAAGAAGTACTGAGATTTCTCTCCCTAAAATAAGTTTCCAAGAAGTTAATATAATTTAAAACAACCACTGCACTTCACGGATTTGGCCAGCTTCTCTGGCTGTAAATGCCTGGGGATTAGCTAGGCTTGAGAAGTCGTCGGAGCAAGGAATGGCCCTGTAGGCCAGTCACCTGTGACTGAAGGTAAACCATACGGGGCATCATAGTTTCCGAGAGGAATGGCAGAGCAAACACAGACCCATAAGGTCTAGACATCTCACATGGCCCATGGACTGCTTGCCAGGGATGGTTTGCTTTCTGCCCTCCTGGTCTTAGAAACACAGCTGAGCTGATTCTGAAGCCTCCCAATAGAAAATCAGGGCTTGCTTTAACCTACTGTCTACCAACAAAGGCCTCAACCACTACAGCCCTCACCAGGGGCCAGCCTTGTTAGTGATGAGGACAGAGTCTTCAGAATGTGGATGTACTTTATTTGTGGCAATCTGTACACGGCATGTGAGGGCATTTTGGGCACTCCTGGAGGCTGACTGCGTCTCCTCAGTTCCCAAGCTCCTTGTCTGACGAGCGGTCTTGGGGATCCCCTTTACAGCAGGGGTTGAGCAACCTGGAGAAGGTTGATGACTCTGAGACAAAGGCATCCTTCTCTGATGCTGAGGAGGCCTTGTCTCTGGGACCCACAGCCACAGGTTTGAAGCTGTAGACAGAGACCTGGGGCAGTTTAGCCAGGTCCTACAGGCCTGCTCACTTGTTCACCTCCCAAAGTCACTGACACTAACTGCCAGGTTTGATACCCCCTGGGGGCAGCAAAGGGAAGTGGACAGACCTCCTCAGCTTACCAGCGAATGACTTTGACCAGGTTGCATAAGCCTTTTGAGCCTGTCTCCTCATCAGTAAATGGGCTAATAATCATATGTATCTTATAGTGCGATTGTGAGAATTGAATGAACTTACATATGAGAAGCACTTAACAGATGCTTACTGTTTACTAAGTGGTCAGTTGTGAAGCTTCTAAAGAAACTCCAGGTATAAACCTTAAAGTTGAAGCTATGTTAATAACTTCATTGAAAGCAATGCCCTACATGAGACCATTGATAAAAGTACATTGAAATAAAGAAAAATGCATCTATAACTCAACAAATAAGGCCTGTATTGGCTTCCCATTGCTTTCTGTGACAAATTATCACAAATTTAGTGGCTTGAGATCATGCAATTTATCTTACAATTCCAGAGGCTAGAGTCAGAAATTGGCCTTATGGGGTTAAAATCAAAGGCTGCATTCCTTACAGAGGCTGTAGGGAAGAATCCATTGCTTGTCCTTCCAGCTTTGAGAAGCTGCCTGCATTCCTTGGCTTGTGGTTGCATCACTCAAATGTCAGCTTTCATCATCACATTGCCTTCTCTGACTCTGATCCTACTGCCTCCCTCTTTTTTTTTTTTTGAGATGGAGTCTTGCTCTGTTGCCCAGGCTGGAGGGCAGTGGTGTGATCTCAGCTCACTGCAACCTCTGCCTCCTGGGTTCAAGCAATTCTCCCGCCTCAGCCTCCTGAGTAGCTGGGATTACAGGTGTGCACCACCATGCCTGGCTAATTTTTGTATTTTTTTTTTTTACTGGGGGGAGGGGAGGGTTTCCCCATGTTGGTCAGGCTGGTCTCGAACTCCTGACCTCGTGACCCGCTCGCCTCAGTCTCCCAAAGTGCTGGGATTACAGGCGTGAGCCACCATGACCAGCCTGCCTCCCTCTTTTAAGTACCCTGATGATTATATTAGACTCATCAAATAATCCTGGATAATCTCCCCCTCTTATGATCCTTAATTTAATCACACCTGCAAAGTCTCTTTTTCCAGTAAGGGAATATAGTTACAGGATTGGAGATTAGGATGTGGACATTTTTGGGAGGTCATGTTTCTACCTACCACAGGGTCTTACCCCAGGTGGCACATAGGTTCATGTAAATACCCAACAGAATAAAATTCCTCGTCAGCTAGTGAGCCTCCTAGTTTGCAGAATGGGACAGAACCCTCAGGAAACACTGCCCAACAGAGGTGTTTGGTCGATCTCTGCTGTTTGGTGTATGTCCAATCTCAGTGCCTCCAGAGCAGATTATTCAAGAGATCCCAGCTGGCTGCACAGGGATATGAAACAGGAAAGGAGGCACTAGTATGGGTCTGGGGTCAGCTTGGATGGCTTCTCACCATCTTCTTCTTTTTCCTCTTGGGACCAAGGTTGTGGGATATAAGGGAGGAAAAGGACAGCTCTTCTTCACCTTCACGTCAGCTGTCCCTGGTGCCCTGCCCAGAAGGACACCTACTGAAAAAGCCCTGCCAGCTGATGGAAAAGCTCGACCATGCACCAGCTGATCTCTTTAAAAGTTAAATCTTTAAGCATTAATGCAGTGCTGAAGAAGTATTAATATTTTTGCCCCTGGGCAAAGGAACACTTGCTACTAGAGAAACAGGAGTGCTCTGCCAGCTCATCTTGGCTCCAGAGGAGGGCTTCGCACTAGTGAAATGTGTTGCTCGTGAAACAATTTCAAGACTTTTGGAATGAATAGCTGCCACCCATACCCGCTAGCTCCTCCACCAGCCCTCCCTATGCCACATTTATGATGTCTGAGCTCCTGCTATGACTATTCCAGTCCCATGATGTCAACTTGGACTTGGCTGTTAAGTAGGCCTCCTCTCCCTGGGGCTAGCACAAAGGAAGCCTGTCGAGAGGCAGCCAGGCTTCCTGACCACAGTTTCCTGCACCTTTGCTCAAAGTGCCACATGTAAAAAATTTTATGGCTACTAATCAAACCAGGGCCTGAAATCACAGAGGGGGATGCTGACTGTCTGCCCCCCGCAGCCCTCTTTGTTTGATTAGCCGTTGTATCACTCCGGTGCTATTTAGGATCTGAAATAAATGCTAAAGTGAATTTCTGCACAATAAAATTCACAATAACAGCCACTAAATAGGGACGCACTGGTAACCACTTCCTGTAATAAAGTCCATATGTCAGCTTGACGCATTGCACCAGAGACTCAGGCCCTTCTCTCTTTGTAAATGCGGAAAAGCTTTTGTGTGCAGGCAACAGAGCTTCACCTGATGAGAGCAGTGGAGTCTGAGGCCTCACAAAAGCAGGCAGGTGGCTCCAGGCTCCTGTCTCACCAGGTCGGCTCCTGTATCTCTGTGTGACCTCTCACCACAAAGTCTTCCCCGGTATGCTTGGTACTCCTTGTCTGCTTCCAAGGTGAAATTCTCCTTCTGGATTTGGGACCCTTGACAACCTGAGCTGCCTCCTCTCCCATGATACTTTACTCCTTTTCATCCCAACATACACCTCTGCTCCAGCCTCCTTCTCTGGAGTCTTGCTGAGAAAATTCCAACTGCCTATGGACCCCATGCAGAGACAGTCCTTTTTGCTCCAACCACTACTGTGCTCCCATTTCCCAGTCTGGTCCTCACCCAGCTAAAGGCATCTAGTGACCCACTTTCCCCAGGATAACATCAACTCCAGCCAGCACAGCCCTTTCCCCTTCCCGCCTGACCACCCATGGCACTGAATTCTGACCGTATGGTGGTCAGACAGTAGCCTCCTCACTGGTCTTGGTCTCAGGTACACAGAAGCCCTGCCAAGCCACTCTTACTGAGCTCTCTACAAGAACAGAGATGGGTTCCACCTCTTCCTCTCTCTGAGTTCTCTGGATCTTTTCCAGGGCAGCTCCACCTTCCTAATACTGCCTGTGGTGTTCCAGGAAGGGCCTCTCTTGTCCTAGAAGTTTTATATCAAATAATATTTTTCTATCATTGTTTTCTCTTTTTGAAGTTGCCCAAAGCAATGGCCACAAATTCAAGAGTTGAATGTGAATGTCATATCCTTCCGGCTTTGTGAGACTAGGCCAACAGCTGGGCATCGGGCTTTGCCTGAGTCCACTCTGAACCCCATCTCCCCACCTCATCCAGACATTTCTTCCTTTTCCCAGAGGACTCCCCTTGTGCTCACTGGGTAAGGGAGCTGCACCACCACATCACCACATTATCATATCCAAACCTGCCCCTGAGGGGATGACCTGCTCATCAGGAACATTTTGGCAACGTACAGCTCTGTTGCTTGTGCCTTGTCCTGGCACACAAAGATACAAGGTACAAGAGCCAAGGCGACTCATCACTGACAGTATTGTCAGCCTGGACACTGATAGGGAATGTTATCGAGCTATTGTTAACTAGCTGAGCAAATGTTTCAGCCCACGGGCACCCCCGAAACAGTGTGGCAGTTGCTACCCTGTAGCCAGCTTGTCATCATAAATGGGTCTCCATTTTCAGAGAAACTTGAACAAAAAAGATGGCCCTCTGAAGCCCAGGGCTCTTGAGATATAGAAGAGTTGTTTGCTTGGCACTAGCACTCTGGTCACCTTCCAAGAAGCAATTAGGTGAGGCCTGACTTTGTGTTTAATTAAGTAATTAATTAGCTGTTAATTTGAGTAGATAATATACACACATGGGAAAAAAATCAATCAGTACTAAAGGTTTTCTTTTTTTTGAGACTGTGTCTCGCTCTGTCATCCAGGCTGGACTGCAGTGGCACGATCTCGGCTCACTGCAAGTTCCACCTCCCAGGTTCACACCATTCTCCTGCCTCAGCCTCCTGAGTAGCTGGGACTACAGGTGCCCGCCACCACGCCTGGCTAATATTTTTGTATTTTTTTAGTAGAGATGGGGTTTCACTGTGTTAGCCAGGATGGTCTCTATCTCCTGACCTCATGATCCACCCACCTTGGCCTCCCAAAGTGTTGGGATTACAGGCGTGAGCCACCACGCCCGGCCCATCTTTTTTCTTATGTTTTAAGTCAGGCATCATGGAAGAATGGGTGGTGTATAATTTGCACAGTCTCCTTTTGTTCATAGCAGCGAGAATATCGCTGGGTGTCTATTAGCTGAATCTTGGCAGTGTGTCCTCCTAGCTCACTCAACTTTTAGCTTGCAGGCTGGGCTCTCAATCAGGCATGGAACAAGCTGCCATGGACCTGCCCTGGACAGGCTCCCAGAGACTGCTGGTATCTCCCCAACTCTGCCATGAATCCCAACTTCCCTCAATTCATATTAGGATTGCTAACTGCCTAACATGATCAGGGTCACACATTGGGATATTTATTTACACGTACAGTTTAAGGAAAGAGCATTTTCTCTTCTTTCAGTTGGCTATTAAATTGGAGGAGATGTCTGCTCAAAAGCAATGTCACAACAATAAACTTAAAAATTCCTAACATTGGAAAGTGCTTAAGAGAGTGGCTTAGAGTTTCTTAATCAACCTATTATGTATGGAGACAGGAGGAAGGTCAGGCCTTCACAAGTGGCTCAGGAGATTTGTCAAACACATCTTCCTAGCTGTAGGAGACAGCCAGCTTTGAGATCTGTTGACAGTGCCAAAACAGATTAGGTTTCCCCAGAATTGTTAGAACACGCACCTGATTCCACCAGGGAGCTGGGCAGTGGGGTAAAAGCTGCCTCCCTCCTTGCTGATACAGACATCAACAAGCCCTATTGTAACCACACTGGTCCACACCCCGTTGGCACTCTTACTTCTGTTTGTGTGGTCTAGATTTGCAAATCTAGGGTGATAATAATAATAGTAGCTAGCATTTACTGAGCACTGACACGTGCTGGGCACCATATTCAGTCTCTTATGTACATTATTTCATTTAATCCTTGTAACAACCCCATAAGGTGGGTCCTTGTGTTATACCAACTTTTCAGGTAGAGCAATGGAGGGTTCTAAAGATGAATCGACTGGCCCAGGTAGAGCTAGGGTTTGAATGAGGAAGTCTGTGCAAATATTATATGCTATGCTGTCTCATAATCTGCATATGTTTAGTGCTCTAAGTCTTTTTGGGGTGTTTACCTTAGGACTGTAAGATAGGGGTGGCATTCTTTAGTACAGATTCACCAATGGGCTTTCTTTTCCAGAATCACATGCTGGTGGCTTCTCCACTGCATATCTGTATTATTTTATGAGGATTGAGAAACACACACACACACACACACACACACACACACACACACACATACACAGTGTTTCATGTTTCTTGCAAACCCAAATTAGCCCTGAAAAATGTCTCCAAGTCTTGTCAGCAGCCTTAAAAATGCAAAACAAAATTGGCCAGCTTCCTAAAAATGCCACTCCCTAGCACGCAGGTCCCAGACACGTTTGCACATGCATCTTCATGGCTTTTTAGGCAACCTGACCTTCTAGAAGTCTGGCCCAGGCCCTGGGGAACTGCAGCCAGCGTGCATACAGCTTGGTCTCCTGGCTGGTTACGGATACTCACGTTGATTTGCCACAGATTTTCCTTTGATACCACTGCTTGCAGTTGGTGAAGTACTTCCTATTAGTGCCAATAACCTTCTGCACAGCACACACGTTGGGGCTGAAAACAAAAGCAGCAGAGTTAGGAAGATGATCAGCACATCCACCCCACTTTAATGACTCCCATCATGTTGGCCTCCTTGGGTCACTGGAACGTTCTAGAGATAGAGGAGAGACAGTCATTTCAGTCTTGGTACTGGGGGTATCTTGGGTTTAGACTTTGGTTCTGTTCCCATCTGTTCCCATCAGCCCCCATGAAAGCTTCCCCTGCAAAAATTGTTAAAATCTCTCTTACATATTGATGTAACTTCATGTACATATCCTTCTTTGACATGGGCAATTGATAAGTGTAAACAAAAGCATCTCTCAGGCAGCTCTCCATACAGACATGCTCTGCATCCCTGGGCCAGCTGCTTGGCTCCCAAAGACAAGCCATTGTTACTGTCCATCCTATAAACCAGAGGCTTTATAGCTGGTTTAAACCATGGCTGGTTGCTGTCAGGACCCTGATAGGGGATGCTCTCCCGTTTAACTCTCAGTTGTTCATTACTTAGATCCCAGCTCAAGTCCCACTTCCCCCAGAGAGCCTTTCTCCAATGTCCCAGATGACATGCTGCTTTCCATCCTCTGACAGTGGATATGGTCCTTATTTGACGTTGGGTTCCAAACAGAATTCCTGTAAGTGACGCGAGGACGTGGGGGGTGTCTTTTCTCTGCATCTAACACTCAACAGAACCTTGAGGGCAAGTGTTCTGCCTTGTTCTGTTGTTCACATTCTAGATGGGGCCTAGCATCCAGGCAGGGTGTAGAAGGAGCACGAAATGAATTTGTTGAAAATACTGCTCCCCAAACTACCCAGATCCAAAGAATCCTCAGGGACCCTGTGAAAAAGCAAGTGTAAACATCTGGGGGTTCTGCTAAGAAGCCTTTTCCAGAATCATAGGATTTTGGTTTTGCGTGTTTTATTCAAGTATACCAAGTCCTGACCCAAACCGTGCTCAGGCCAGGTGATTGTGAAAGCTTCATTAGGAGCCCCTAGGGACAGGAAGCTACTGTGCTACGTGGTCAGAAGAGGGTTGATCTTCCTGAGCCAGAGGCAGGCATGCATCTGACTGAATCACAAGTCAGAGGAAAGCAAAGAAAACAAACAATACTGAGGGCTTTCACAAGACCTCCGAGCTCAGAGAACTTCAGGTATCACCCAAAGGATGAAGTATTTCTTTAACATCAATTTCCCTGTTACTTTAAGAATGCCATCCACAGACATCACTTGATGTGCAGCGTATTTGTTAAGAAGACACCAATATTGCAGTAAGAACTACACCTACTGTCCCCATCATGATTCCTCTGCAGGAACTTGAACAATTCTCAAATATTCAGAGTCAGGCTTTTGGGTGGGAGTCCATCCTGCCCCTTCATTTCTCTGCCCTGTCTCTTCTATGGTGATATGACTGTCACCTCTTGGCCAGTTTTTTGTTCAACAGGTGAAAGTGAGTGGGCCCAGGAGGGACAATGAGCATTAATGAATCCATGTAAGGATCTAGGGGCAAGAGAAGTGAAGGCTGGAGAAGGGACCACAGCCAGCAGAGGCCCATGCCTCCCTAGTCTTAGCTGGGGCTGACCAAATCCTCCAGATTTCTGAATACCTGGTTTCTGTTTGCTGCCTAGGATTCACAGGTTAGACAGTCCCTGAACAACCCCTGAAGAGTCCTTGCTGGCCATACTCCAGCCCCCGGTCCTATTCATTGTTACAGAATCCCAGAAGCTCTTCAATCTCATCAAGCAGGAAACAATTACTGTCGATGAATTCCCTGCCACTTTCCGTAGGCGTTTGGCGAATCTTCAATGAGTCTCTTGTGGATGTGGCTCCAACATTCCTTTGCTGAATGTTTCCACTGCTGCTATCCTTGTGGCAGCAGCAGAGGCTGGGGGCGGCTGTGACCCTCTCCTTCTCACATCGGGGAGTGTGGGTGGGCTGTGTACATAGGAAATTCATGCTGAAGCTTAATCGAAATGAGCAAGTCACTTCTGGGCCTCAAGAATAACAGCATTGATGTTCAGCTTAGATTTGAAAACCAAGAGCTTCAGGAAATTCAGTTCAGTTTTTGGTTGTTGATGTTTGGAAGTGTATCGTATTTTTACTTCTCTTTCAGTATTATTTTTCCCCTTCCCTATATCAACACAGATATAGCTGGGAGTCAAGAGACCATATCATAGTTATTGCTCTCCCAACAGCATTCTGTGTCTGAACTAAGTCACTCTCTATCTCACTAAGCTGCAGTTTCACCACCTGTAAAATGGGAACATGAACAGTAGATCTCACTGTGTTGTGGTGAGGTCGAAAGCAAAAGTGGCAAAATCAAGTGCTGCGCACAAGCAAGGCACAGCTATTTCTTCCTTTGTATCAGGCAGCACGCTGCAATTCCTTAAAATAGCAACGTTTTCCTTCCCTTTCTAACAGTTTTCACTTTGAATGAAAGGCTGGAGCTTGAACAACGTTATCCATTTGCACAAGGTGCCATAGCCATGTGTGCCAGGCCAGGCAGCCCTGTGGCATTAACAGGGACAATTAGATCAGAGTAAATACAACTGTGCCTGCAACCATTTTGCCATGGTTCATGTGCCTGCGCATCCAGATTCTACTGGGAGAGGGGTGCTCCTGTGACTTCTTAGATTACTCTGCCCATCACAGATTACAATAGGCCTTTCCAGCTGTGCTGCAGGAAGCTAATTAACAGGATTCGCCTGCAGGGGTATGGTGGGGAAGTTGATCTAATATCTGGAACTCATAATCAAGAGCATCTGCATTTAAGAAAAAACCCCTATTTTCCAGCTGGTCAGCACTCTTCCGGGCTCTGAAGGGAAAGAGGTTTGCTATAAAGATGCCTCTTGATGGAAAGCCCTCAATACCTTTGAGGATCCTTCACTGTGGCTGTGCAGAGAGATGCCCTTACAGGTGACACGGTTGCAGGGCATGCTATAAGGATCTTCTCCTGACTTAGGGGCGAAGATACAGAAGAAATAGAACCCTCCCAGGCAGACTGAGGCACCCAAACATAACACAATTCATTGGCAGGAAAGGCAGAGAGACCAATGGAGAGGTGGGCAGAAATAATAAAAACGCCAGTTGCTTGCATTTTGATGTTGAGGCCTCACATCCCTCTTGTCTTTCTGACATCCCCCCTCACTCTATTCTGCACACTGCCCAAGTCAAAGGTGATTCTCCCACTTCCAGAAAGACCCCAGGATATCCCCAGTATTCTCCTCTTTCCAGGAGTGTGTTGAGGCTGCAGCCGGGCCTGGTTTGATTTCACTCTGCAGGGTGGCCAGATGTGCTCCCAGTAGGCCCTCTCCCCCAGAGCCCCAAACTCCTGAAAGGCCTAGACCATAAAGCCACAAGCAGAGGAAACAAGAGCAGCTATGCCCTACGAGGGGCAGCCTGTACCCGTACCCTGAGCACTCCTAGTGCAAGGAGACAAGACTGTCAGGGCCTATGAAGTCAACTCTATCACCCCCCAACAATGAGTTTTGATTTGAGTACAGATCTGCCCAGTCTCTTGGAGGTTTGGGCATTGCTTGTGGGTGTGAATGCCAGACCCCGATGGTATTTGGGCTGCTCTGAGGAGTCACTACAAGATTCTACTCATATATAGTTTTACCTAGTTATGAAAAAGAAGTTGGTGCAACCAGGTAGGCTGGAAGCTGCAGCAAAGCCTGGGTATGTGTGACGCAGGTATGGCCTGGTTTTTGAGGTAGAAATGTTGCCTGCCTCTGCCTGGGTCAGTACTGGGGCCACTATCAGACCAGACCTTCTGCTTGAGTTTGTCTCCTAAAGCCAACACATCTTCAGGGGCTCAAAGGAATTCCTGCAATGATAGTGTCCTACATTTACAAACCCAGCTATTACTTTAAGACAGACTCCAATCCTGGCTCCAGTGTACACTTCAGGACTGTGGGAAAGTGGAACCACTCAGGACTCAGTTTCCCCATTTGAACAGTGTGTGTGACGGCCCAGTGCATTCTCCTGCTCTTCATCGGGCAGGACAAGAAGTGCCACATTGCCCTTGCTGTCCCCAGAGAGTAGTGTCGGGTGCCAGCAGTGTCTGAGTGCAGGGCCTGGCCAGGAGCACAGGAGTCTGGGGCACCTTAGATGCTGCCATCGTGTGTGGCCCAGGTTCTTGTCTGGAGTCGCTGGCCGGGGGCCTGGCTGGGTTGGAATCGGTGTACTGCTGGGTGGGCTTTGCCATTGGCACCTTCCCACGGTGATTATGGCCAAAGAGTTGCCATTTCCCCCTTTCTCCAGTGGCTGGGAGGAGAAGCTGAAAGCGCTGTCCGTCTCAGGCTCTTGGCCTAAGTCTAAGGTCTCTGGTCCGCTTCCCCACTCCCTTCTTCTACAAAGCGGCGGCCGCCCGCTTTCCCTCCATGGTCCCCCACCTCCCTCCCTCTCTCCTTCCACCGCGTGCAGGGCTGGTGTCCGAGCGCTCCACGCTGCAGGCTTTTAGTTCGGGCTTTGTCCCCTGCACCCCCAGCCCACTTCAATGCCCCCAGCGGCGTGCGCTCCGAGCCCCGACGACCAGACCGCCTGCGGCCCCTGGCCAGGCGGCTCGGCTTACCCGTGCTGGCGGCCCCGGAGCCTGCTGTGCTGCAGCACCAGCTGGTAGGGCGACTTGGCGGGACCCGCCAGGGTCGCGGCGGGGCCCAGGGCCAGAGCCAGGGCTAGGGCCAGCAGCCGCAGGAAGAGCGCCATGGAGCGGGACGACGCGCACCGAGCGAGCTGGCGACCGACGGGCGAGCGGGCGGCTCCAGGGAAGTGAGAGCGCCTCCGCCGCCCGGGCCAGGTTAAGTAAGCGGCGAGCGGGAGGGAGCGGACGCCAGGGGCGGGGAAGCTGGGCCGGCCCGTGCAAGGAGGGCGGGCCTCCTGGTGCCTCCCAACCCGCGCGCCCCCGGCTGCCCTGGGCACCCACCCGCTCCCGCACTGTGCCCGTGCTCAGTTTTCCCAGCCCTTGCCCTCACTGCCAGCCCTCCCTCCCTCTCTCCCTCGCCACAGGCTCCCTCGAACCAAGGGTATAGGTCCCTTAGGCCTCCTGTGGCTGCTTCCTAATGGGGACCTTGGGACTGAGGGACAGCTGTCTCTGGGGCTTGGGTCCTGCATGCTGGGGGCCCGAAGATTCCCTCACTGATCTTGAGGCTACAAAACACTGCAGGGAGGGGTGAGGGGAGGCAGTGCTGATTCCCAAAACACCATGGCCCATCAGACTTGTTTCTGCACCCCAGGAGCCGACCCCCCTCCCCAGCTCCTCAATCTCTAATCCCTCCACCCCCACCCCACCTGTCATGCTCATTGAAAGACAGATGAGTAAATCCTGTGATCCACAGAAACGCCAAAAATGTGGGGCAGGTTTTGTTGGGCTCTAAGCTGCCTTTGGAGCCCGTGGGGAAGGGTGGGGTCCTCACCTTGGTACTAACTCATTCCCTCCTTCAGTAAACATCTCTGCAACAGTACCTGCCAGATAGATTCTGCAAAGGCAAGAGTCCTGCCCTGGAGGAGCTCAGGGCAGGTAAACAAACTGTCACATGATAAAGAAGTGATACTTACCCAAGCATCTATTAATCACCCATCAGTTACTTGGCACTGCTAGCCCTGGGGAGACACAGATGGATAGATAGAATGAGTGAGACCTAAGCCCTTTGTGAAAAAGCTCCAAATTGGGAAGATCCATAGCCCAAGCCAATGATGTTCCATGAAGAGTAGCTGGGGGTTTGGGAGCTGAGAGGAGGCACCTGGCCCTGACAGGGTGATACCTGCTCTGAGGCCTGAAAGATGAAAAGGAGTTAATCAGGTAAACTGAGGCATGCATTCAGGAAACTCAAGTTATCTGGTTGGCTGAAGCACAGGGAGGTGGAGTCAAAGGTAGAGAAGAAGGGGAGGAAGGTAGCAGGGCCCAGACTCCAGCTAAGAGCCTAGTGGGTGATGGGTGGAGGCAAGTGACATGGCCAGTGTCATGAGAGGCTTAAGGAGGCAAGAAGAACAGGTAACCAGGAAGGGACCATGGGAGAGCTTGAACTATGGTGGTAGAGGCAGAGATGGGGAAGGCTGGGCAAATGTGAGGGGTGTAGGAGGTAATATTCTCAGTAGAATTTGGAGTCTGTATACAGGGAGAAAGGAGAGTCAAGGATATTGCAGGGTGTTTGTGGTCTGGACATTGTGGCAGGTGATGGTGCCACGTTCAGAATGAGGCACATGCAGGGTGCAGGCTTGCCGGGTAGGAGAGGAGGGAACAGGTGTGGAGAGATTTTAGTGGTAGCATTGATTAGCTAGTGGAGAGGAGGGAACAGGTGTATGGGAGATTTTAGTGGTAGCCTTGATTAGACTTGGAAACCCCTTGGGCATGCAGGGTTAGGGAGGGGGAGTAGAGCTAACCTCGAGGCTCATAGCTGGCAGGAAGGGATGCCTGCGCTGGGCACCCTGGTGAAGGTGCACATTTGGGTGTGTGAGGAGAGTGCTCCATTTGTGTTCACATTATGTGTGAACAAGCCACCTGCATTTCCAGGAGGGATGGACAAGAGGGAGCTATATTCAAAGGTCTTGAGCTCAGGATAGGTATGGGGATTGGAGATGCAGATTTGAGTCACCATTATGAGCAGGTGGTAGCTAAAGTCATGCACTGGATGAGCTTCCTCAGGAGCAGGTGTTGGAAGAGAGGAGGAGGAGGAGGAGGAAGGGGAAGAAAAGGAGAAGATGGGTTCAAATACCAGTCCTTCTACTTCCTAGCTGTGTGGCCTTGGGCAAGTTATTCAACCTCATAGAGAGGATAATCAAACCTACCTCACAGGACTCTAAACTAGATTACATGATACAATTCAAGTAAAATGGCCAATAAATATGCATTGCTATTATTATTATTACCTCTCCCCAGTAATTGTTCTATATAGCAGGGTTCAATGAAACGATATGATAGTTTTGAGCAACTACAGAAATAATTATCTGAAAATGCTCATTTCATTTATTGAAAGCAAAACATTTCTCAGTTTCAGCATGACTGCTTGGCATAGGATAACGGGAAGAACCCAAAGGGATTCAAGCTCAGGCTGACTCCCAGAACAAGTTTCCCCTGAGACCAGTAGAATTTGGCTGCATTGCAGTTTCTAGGAAAAATGCTCCTTGTATGTAAGAGGCCAGGAGCCCTGCCATCTGGTTCCAGCTCTCTCTCTAGCAAGATTTAGGGCAAGTCAAGCAAGTTCACTGGACCTCACTTCTCTAGTCTGCAAAACTAACATTCGATGACTTGAGTTTTTCCATGAGCTCAGTAAAGAGATTGCAGTAATACTTTATTTATGGTTTAGATATTTTTTAAAAATCCCACCTCCATGCCCCACCACCCATCCCCTCTTTCAAACATGAAAAAACAGAATGCTGTGAGTATAAACATTCTCCTACCTGAGGTTGCTGCTTCTTTGGAGACAAGAGTGATGCTGCTGGGGGTAACAGCAGGGACCCTCCATCCCCAGATGACCCAGAGGCAACCAGGCAAACACAGAGCACCAGAAACCCTGTCATTTGAGAAAGAATTTTTTCCTTCCAGATTAAACAATCTAAACAGGAGAAAGTGAGGCTTGCTTGGAAAAATCTTTACTAGACTTTTTCAAGCACTTTTTAAAAAATGACTGCTTTTACATTTTGTGGCACGTGAAAGGTCACCAAAAACAGTTCAGTTTTTGAAAATAATCCTGTAGGGTATGACAACAAGCTTTATGCGTCATGATAAATTAGTAGTTCTAACAAGTTCTTCACAAAGGAACCTAGGAAAGAAACTGGTTCTGGGCCTGTTGGTGGGAGAGCTGGCATCTGCAGCCCAGCTGACCCTGGGCCTGCCTTTTCCTTACTCCCTAAAGTTCCTGGTGATGCTTGGGCATACGTGGAGACAGAAGACACAGTCAAAATCATTTTCAGAGGCCACCATGTAGCTAAATAAAGAGCTCTTAAAATTCAGCTCCCCAAGACTTGCTAGGGAGAAAAAAAAGGTGAGTTTTGGCAAGAGATATCCAAATGAAAAGACATGAATCAAATTTGGGGGAAAATTGCCATCCCTTGTATAACACACAGGACTTAGAATGGTACTTCATATACAGTAATTATTTTTTCCATGTTACAAATAAAGGTAAGAAACATCTCAGTTTACTAACATTAAGGTGTGATTGTAGTACCATTTAGGGGATTTTGGATTGATTTCTCAAGGATTTTCCACAATCTTGCCACTCAAAATGTGATCTGCAAAACAGCATCATCGGCACAACCCCAGAGTTCTTTAGAAATGTGGAAACTTTTACAAATTATTTATTTATTTATTTATTTATTCTAGCTCTCATGAAGAAATGTGGAATCTTATAACCTCCCAAGACCCACTGAATCCGCATTTTCACCAGATCCCTAGGTGATTTGTATGCACAGGACTACAGGGTCATGTTAAATAGCTACGAGCTCAGAGGTGGTTAAAACAGAGTTCAATTTATGTAGGCATGGAAGAAATGAAATAAACCTGAAAATGTGTACCAGTGAAGTGACCACAGAGGAACTCTCATCTTCTGCTGAGGCCCAGCTCACTTTGTGGATGACCTTCAAGATGCCCAGGTACAACGTCAGTTGTTGCATATTCAGTGTCTTCCACACACTGGACAGGGAGGGGAAATTGGCCTCAATCACCTTCCATTCTTCTCTCTTTTCAAAGCCTGCAAGGGAGGCTGGGATAATCGACAGGTTTGTAACGGCAGGAACTTAAAACAAACTTGAGGCTTCGGGCTCTGCAATTGATGGGAACAGAACAGCCGTCGCAGCCCTAGAATGGCATTAGGCCCCAGTGTTTAGTTTCTTAAATGACTTGGCTGTTTTCACAACTTCTCCAATCACTGGCTTTCTTAATCAGGGCCTGCCAAATGCTACTTGTTGGTTAGAACCCAATTTCATTTTCCAGGGAAACTGATTTTTCATGAGAGTTTCATTGATTTGGCTCAGCTAAAATATCTAAGAAGAATCCAGAGGCACTTTTGAGGTTGCTTTAGTTGCCTGACCTCAAATATTTTAGTGGAGGGATGCCCACAGATGATTGTTGGCTTACACATGCCTTTCCTCTGCTTCCCACGAGTTTTCTTGCACGTAGGATAAAGGCCTTCAGGGAAATGGACACCACCCAGCAGCGATTCATTCCAAAGTGCGGAAATCCCTTGGCTCCTTCGTCCAGCTCCCCTTCTTCATTTCTTCATTCTTGCCCATGGTGCTGCTCAAGGTTGGAAACCTTGCATTCATTTTTGCCTGTCCCTGCTCTCTGGTCCCCCACGTGCAATCAGTCACCAAGATCCTGCAGGTGTTCTTTCCAAATCTCTCCTAGATGCTTCCATTCCCTCTTCTGCTACTCAAATACTCCAGCTCCCCACTGCCTTACCTCTCACCACCCACAGCCTCCAGCCAGTCTGACATCAGCTGCCACCCCAGCCATCCATCTCCCAACGTGGCTGGTCTTATCTTCCTAAAACACCACTTCTACCAAAACTGCGCTCCTAGGACACTCCCGATGGCTTCTATTGTTTGTAAAAGAAAATCCAGACTTCTCTGATTGTCTTTATTTATTTTTTTGATGAACATCTCATCCTCCCCAGCACCCCACCATGTTAAAAAGGAATACAGGCACATTACCAAAAAAAAAAAAAAAAAAAAAAAACCTTAAAAAATACTGAAAAGGCTAGATAAGAGGAACACATACATCCATAATCCCTATACTGAAAGAACTTCCCATGTATTGCCCTTTCTACTGTACCTGGCTTCTAAAGTCCTCTGCAAAATCTCCCCTTTGCTTCATGTAACCTGATTTCCCTGTGTCCCAGTTTCAGCCTGGGTTCTTGCAGGGCCAGCCTGTGCCTCTTCCACCTACTCAGGCCACCACCCCCAGCCCTGCTCTGCTCCCCGTGTAGTGAGCACTGTGCTCCTTCTTTGCCTCTACACACGTATGCGATGCTTTCCCTCCAAAACCAGCTTTGCTAAGAAGCTTTGCTCAGGCAAATTCCTTCACCTCTCTGGGCTGCTGTTTTTTCAGCTGGTCTCCCTTCCGTGGCTCTCCCACTGGATGGAGCCTCTCCTTTTTGAAGTCTAACATCCGTCATCACAGTAAGCCCATGTGTTTGTTCCTCTGATTCTCTTACAGCCTCCTAATAAGTCAGCAGGGAGCCCAGTTAGCATTTGCGGATCCATCAGTTGACTGTCTTCCTAAATTCTTTCTAGCATAATTCACACCTGTCCTAACAGAGTGGTCGGAATAGACAAAGACATTTGTTGGCTTTGCTGTAGGTGACTATTCCACCTTATGCTGTGGACTAGACTCATTTGCGTGGCCCTCTGGGTCAGGCAGGGATTCTGAAGGGCTTTAAAGAACATTGGACCTGGCTCCCTCCCCAGCTTCCCTAGCACAGGCCTTAAGTCCCAGCACAAAGGAGAAGGAGCGAGCTTCTCTGGGGCCGGTGCTCCCAACATCACATCCTGATCCTTTGAATGCTCCCTCATGCTAGGTGAAAGAAAGTCTCTGCTTCCTCAGCTGCAATGTTGTGCCAGCATCAGAAGGTAGAAAGGGCAGGCAGGGTTGGTGCAGCCATGACTGATGGCTCCACAGCAGCCATCCTGAGAGCCATTTTCAAAATTCCTAAGAATTTGCTGCTATCCTGACCCGATCCACCCTACTCCAAAACACCCTGGACATTCAAATCCATGGTATGGAAATTAATTTGTGCAGGCTAGAGAGCTGGTGAGATGAGAGCCGCCATATTTTGCCTGCTGGTTTTAACATTTTAGAACTTGCTCGTTGTCCAGATCAGCACCTTCGCCCTGGCATGAAAGGACAAAAATTAAACCCCATGTAGAGTGCCCCATGATACCCACCCCAGACTTCTCTGGACCCTCCACTGCCCCTCATCTAATGGTTGGGCACTGGGCCCAGTGGCAGGCCAGCCATAACACCCACTTCCCCAGTCTTTCCCAGCATTTTATTCCTCAGTCTTCCATCCATGGGACTCCTTATATTTCATTGGGACAGGAATGGGGTGAACGCTGTGCTCTACACAAACCACATAGTGCTCTGTAGTGTTTAGAATGATTTCTGCTTCTAAAGACAACAAAAGCAAGAATTAGCCTCCAAGCTTCCTCCAGATGAGGCTATGTTTAGGAAAGGCTGTATGTTTGATGCAGGGAAGCAAGCAGAAGGAAAAAAAAAAAAAAAGAAGAAGAAAAAAATAACAGTGCATGCATGTGCCCACGTAGAATACTGGCTTATTAAAGAAAAATAAGAGTTTACCAATGTCAGATACTATTCTCAATACCTTTGTGTATTAAGTCATTCCGTCCTTAAAATACTCTTATGGGTAGAGTACTGTTCTCTTTTCTGTTTTCCGATGAAGAAGGCAAGGCTGGAGAGGTGAAGAAGTTTGTTGGAGTGGTGACAAAGCTAGTGGGTAGGAGAGCCTGCATTTGAACACAGGCAGCCCAGCCCCCAGTACTTGTCCTACCTAAACCACTATGCCCCCCCTCTCCAGATAGTGTAGTTGCACATTTTTGGAAAATCCTTGATATGGTTTGGCTGTGTCCCCACCCAAATCCCATCTTGAACTGTAGCTCCCATAATTCTCATGTGTTGTGGGAGGGACCAGGTGGGAGATAATCGAATCATGGCGGTACTTTCCCCCATACTGTTCTCATGGTAGTGAATAACTCTCATGAGATCTGATGATTTTATAAGGGGAAATCTCTTTTGCTTGGCTCACATTCTCTCTTGTCTGCCACCGTGTAAGACATGCATGTTGCCTTCCACCATGATTGTGAGGCCTGCCCAGCCACGTGGAACTGTGAGTCCATTAAACCTCTTTTTCTGTATAAATTACTCAGTCTCAGGTATGTCTTTAACAGCAGCTTGAAAACGGACTAATACAACCTTCAAACCTCCCTTGCACACATGTTCACTGAGCAAGACTCTAGCAGCTGCTCTGGTAAGTGAGGCAGGCTTGGGGAAGAAAGCAGCCAGCATGCAGCCACTCATCCCCTTCTCCAGACAGACAGGGGACCTGAGCTGCTGGAGCCACTCTCTAAATGACCATGAATCAGCATTCCTTTCAGTGGATCAACTAGAATTGCTTAGTAATCCTCAACAACCTTTAATCCCTCATTTAATTACTGATGAAATATCAATTAAATGTGCCTGAGAAATCTTCAAACTCCTGGCATGGTCATTTCAATGAACATTTGATACACCAAAATCCCAGGACAACAAAAAAATTAAAATGACCCCCAGGGTGCCTAGAAAAGATTTGCCCATGTTAGTTAGCACATTCCTGAAGTAACAGTCTAACTAGAAGTTCAGTTAGTCCTGTTATTTTACATTATTTTTTAAAAATACTACTGACAATGTGTGAACAACCAGCTTGCTCCAGAAAGCGGTTCTTGATAGATTCTACCAATATTTACTGAGCTCATGTTAGGAGCCCAGCAGTCGGCTGCTTACTACGGTTCTAGACACAAGTGAGTCATTCTCTGGTGGGGAGCCAGGCACATATACAATGAAATAAGTGCCAAATGCATGGCTATACACAAAAGGACTCCAAAGGGAAGTACCCAACCACACACCACACAACGGGGGTGGGAGGGTAGCAAGGATTGGCGGGGGGGAGTTTGGGGTAGCCGGAGGGAAACCAGATTCTTCCCAGAAGAGGTGATTCATCATCTGGTGGACAGTGAAGCCAAGTCAGCAAGGTAGACTGCAACTCATCAAAACAGAAACCGGAGACGGGGTTAGTACTAGACACAGGATTGCTGGTCTGAATTTCTGGTTCTTGTTAGCGCTTTACAATTCCTGAGACATATATAAGCCTGAAAGAAATGCTTTCCTCTGTATTCACTCTTAATGGCCACGTTTATTCTTCCCTCTATTGTATAGAGAGATCTACTAAATATCTTATGACTTGATTTGGTCCTTCTGAAAAATAGGTTCAAGTCTTCTCTGTGGGCACTTTTCAAACTCCAAAACCAATAAGCCCCGAGGCAGGCCCCTAGCCCTTGTGGATTCTATTTACACCTTCGGGGCACGATCAGCAACTAACCTCACATAGCGCTGGTGCTACACAAACACAATTCAGGTTCCTTCTTAACTTTCTAGTTATTTACAGTGAAGGAGGCAAGGAAGGGCAACAAGTGTGTATCTGTGTGTGTGGGTCTGTGTGATGTGCAAATAACAGACTCCTCTATTTGTGTGTCCAGATGCAATAAGTACAAATTCTATCAAGCCCTTGAGACAGACAGGACAGAGTTCTGCCAAGCTGGGGAGGGGCATAGAGCTCAAGGCAAAGCTTAAAAAGGCTTGGCTCAGTGATTAAAGTACAACACAATAAGCAACTTTAAAATGTGTTTATTTAGATACAAACTCCATCCAAGAACCCATAAGTTAGACCTTGGCCTGTTTTCGTAGATTGGTGTGATGGCAGTAGTCTTTTTAAAATTTAGTTTCTATAACTTACTCTGGGGACGTAGGTTGATCACTCTAAACCAGTACATTAATAAATAGAGCAGCAGAAAGGAAGGCTGCAGGGTCATGAGACCCAGGCTTGCATGCCTCTTCTTTCTTGATAACTGTTTCCAGATGTGGGCGTTGGCACAGTATCAGCTCGATGACAAAAACGAATGAAAGTCCTTTCTCCCCAGCTAACAGCAGGCAGCTACTGGTCCCGGCAGAAGGCCTGCTTTTGTTTTCATTTCAGAGGTCTCACGTGGCTGGAAGCATTTGCCTCTTGCTGAATGTTTACCTGGCATACGCTATGGACAGCAAATGACACAAGAACCTCAGTGCAAGCTGTCTCTTGAAAAAGAAGGTGGTAGAAAAGTGCATACATCTAATAATCCTAAACAACAGGGAAAGACACGGGCTGGATTTGGGGTAAAAACATCTCATCACCAAGGAAATGATATGCAGGAAGTTGTCAGCTCAGGGTCCTGTTCTTAACATAGATGAAATGGTTGCTTCCTCTAGTGTTCCGGAGGGGAGAGGTGAGAGAAGATTGTTCCTGACTTCAGGGTGCCTGAGAGGAGTCACATACGCATGACACAAAACAGACATATTAAAGGACTCAGTAAGGACAGTTGGGTCTGCTTTCAATACAGAAAAGAGGTGCACTTAGGAAGTGGTAGTTTCTGGCATGGTTCAACTGGCCTGTCTCCATGTGTGTGGAATCTCACCTTTGACCTCAGACCTTGGTCATGTACCAGCCAGGATGCAAGTGGCCCAAGGCTTGGAGACCAAGATAGCTGAGCCCAGGCTTCTCACATTCTGCTTCCATCCTCCTTTGACTTTTGGGAAAGTCTCCTCCTGCTGATTTTCATTTGCTGCCCAACCCCTTGCCACAAACCAGGGAAAATCAGCTCTGAATTTTGAAAACTGGAAACATAAATTCATTTGGCATAAACACAGCTTTCTCCAGCAGACACACAGGAAGTAAGCTTACCTATGTATGCGGTGGTATCATGGACCACCTTAGAGCCTGTCATAACTAGCATTCAGCTGGTGTGGATGGTGTAAGAATAAATTTCATTGCTCCCTAGGACACAAGGAGCACTTACTTATGGATTTCCGGGAAAAGTTTGCAGCTAGGAATGCCCTAAAAGATTACCAAAAGTCTTTGTTTTCATGCCTCAAAAGAAATATCCAATCTCAGTTGGTTTTGACTTGTTGGTGACCACAGCTTATTTCCCAGTGTCATTTGCAGGAGTCAATTTTGTGGACTTGATCAGAAAGCCTTGAAGGGTGTGAGAAGAGGAGAACAGATGGCTAGCAAGGGCCACTTTGGGACAGCAAGAAAGGCCAAGTCCATCTACTGGTGACTGGATCTGACCTGTCCATGATAGAGCCAGAGTCTGAATGGACAATCCTACTCTCTTATCCTTCCTGCCAACCCTGTGCCTTTCCTTGGTCTTGGACAGGAAATGCAGAATGAGACAAGCCATCCATTGCCATTCATCCATCCCACAGGATCAGAGCCCCAGCCCCAGGGCCACTGGTTATGAATACCCTTTGCAGGTGAAATGCTCCTATTAATACATAACCCTGAGTTTGGGATAATGCATGAAAAGATATTTTAGAGCATGGCTTCCTGGAGATACATGTCTTAAGGGCCAGTAGGTGGATTCTGTTAGCCCCTTTTGGCTAGAAGGGATTCTATATAGTGCTGCTCAGGCCCAGGCAATGTATGAAATGAGCTCCAAGGAAGCTTCAGAGAGGTCTCCTTTTCTGATAAGTTCCACACCCACTAAGCATTTATTAAAGTGTCAGCTGTGGATATTGCATAGTCAAGCAAATACGGGGTAAACACAAAAGATGTAGAAGGTCCTTCATGTCTTCCAGAAGCACACCATTGTCTGGGAGGGCCAAGGAAAGGCAAGAAATCAAGTTCAAGACCGGAAAACATGCATTTTTATAGCCAAGTTTACTAAAACATTTTCAGTTCTCTGAACCTAGCATGCTTTTTTTCCACCTCCAAACCTATGAACACAGACCTATGTTCTTGCTGTCTGGCTTCCACGTGTCCATGAGATTTTAGTTTAGACCACACTTTCTCTGGGAGGCCTTCCTTGATGCCTTTAGCCTGCGTAGGTGCCCTTTCCATGGACTTTTACTGGCTCCTTTTCTTCTCCCACCATAGCATCTATCAGTGACACGTCTGTTTTCTCTACCATATGGCAAGTTTGATGAGGGCAGGGAAAATGCCTACCTTCTTCACTACCCCATTCCCGGTATTCATTCATTCATTGGTTAATTAACTATGGAGTGCCTGGCATGAGCCAGTCAAATGATGAAAGAGAAAGGTCACTGTGAAGCTGTATTAGTCAGGGAAGGCAACTTGGGGGAGGTGCATTTTGAGATTTTCTTTGAGGAAGTTGAAAAGGGAAAACAATGGGAGGCATGAAACTTGGGGGCCTCATGCTACCCCCTCCCTCTCCACAAGATGTCTAGGCTTCCATGGGAATCAAATCTGGGAACCATTACTAAGGGGAAGGGCACTCACATGCATGGAGCTCTTACCACATGCCTAAGATTTGCCAGACGCCAACCACATTAATAATACTTGCCATTCACCCTGAGTTGGCTGCAGGCCAGGCCACTTCTTGGGCTGTCTCATTTGATCTTTTCAACAACCCTGCTGGGATGGTTATCCCCATTTTTACAGATGAGAGACTAAGCCTCAGAAAGAGTGGGATTTGGCCAAGATGGCATAGTGACTAAGCCAAGAGTCATAGCCAGGGCTGTTTGGCTCAAAATCAATGATCTTCAAACATTTTGCTCACAACCCAACTCAAGAATTGACCTTTTTTGCACATTTTAAAGTTGACTTATAAAGATTTTTATCATGTGTTTAAATAACTGTAAAAGATGTCAGAGCACTGTATTTTGAATATGAGCATTACATTATGTTTTTGTCAAAATATTGGAACTTTAGATTTAGTTTATGCAGTTGATAGAAAATCTCTGCCATATCTCAACTCTGTCCCTCTTACCAGCCTTGGATGAGTTACTTAACTGCTTCTATGTCAATGTTCTCTACAAATTGAGAATAAGAATAATACCTACTTACAGGACTATTAGGAGGATTAGATGAGATAATTTTATGTAAAGTACTTAGAAAAAGGACTGCTCCACACTTCTGTGTAAGTGTTTGCTATTATTATAAACTCTAGTTGAACAATGAGAGGCTGCCTTTTCTAATTCCCCTTTGTTAGAAGTCCTGGCACAATGCCCCATGGTAAGCTGGTAAGAGGAAAATCTTGCCTTCGTGAAGAAGGGAGGTTGAGGAAGGGGAAGTAGGAGCATCGGCAGAGGAGAGGCGCATGCTTAGGCTGATCTGTTTTAGGAGAGGGCACATATGGAAAATGGGGACTTGGAAGTTGATTCTGGTAAAAATTATGCATGCTCCCTGAAAGGTTTTCCTGTAGCCCCAAGGATGTGTGTATTCCAGTTTAAAGTCCCCATTTGTCCTTGAAGGACAACAACCACCAGTGAATGAGGCAGCCCTCTCTTAGCAGGGCCCAACATCCCAGGGAATAGCTGATGAGAAAACGTCAAAGTTTTTCTGTAATTTCTCCTCCCCAGAGAAGTGAAAATGCAGGCAGGTGCTGTGCTGATGTGGCATGGTCGAGTGCTACTCAAAAAGTGGTCTATGGGCCAGCATCACTAACACTGCCTCGAGCTTTCTAGAACAGGCCTCAGCCCATTGAATCAGAATCTGCTACAACCAGTGGTTCTCAACCCTGGCTGCAACTTAGAATAAGTAATCATAGGGAGCTTTTAAAAAATTCTGATGCCCAGGGCCATACCCTAGACCACTTAAACCAGAATCTCCGGTCATGTGGTCTAGACATCACTAGTTTTTAAGTTTCCCTGGTGACTCTGATGTGCAGCCACAATGGAGAACCACTTTCATTTGTAGCAAAGTTAATACAGAACTTCAAATGTGGGCTCCTTCCCTTCTAAATAATAGCCTCATCTGCGGTAGCTCTTCTGTGCATTCTGGCCACCTGTTCGCCATTGCATGCTCATTCTCTCACCTGGGCTACTGTGGCAGCCTCCAGCCCTTCCCACCCAAAGGAAGACCTTCCACAACATGGCCTTGACTTTCCTTCCAGACTTTTCTCCAGACACTCCCCTCCATTCCAATCCAACCTGATGATTCTCTCTTCCCTAAATGTGCCTCAAAGTTTCCCACAGGCCCACCACAGTCTGCTGTCTTCTGCTCCATTTCTTGCCCAAATTTCTGCTCCTTTTGGGGATCATGTTAAGATACCTCCTCCACTGGATCCCCTCTGCCTTGTTGTGACCTCCCTGTAGTGTTTTCTCCCCTTATACTTTCTACTTCAGATTCACATTGTATGCCTTCTTTCCCCACTTCACCCCATCCCATTAGCCTGTGGGCTACAAGAGCAGAGTAGGGGCCCACTTCTCTTTATTTACCCTGAAAGACCTGCCACTTGCCTGGGCACAAAGAGCTGCACCCCTCCCCTGCTGCCTCAGAGAGCCTTGCAAACCATCGCCACCACTGCTGGTGATTACTTGGCATACTAATTGTTCCATTAAATTAAAGCTGTTTAAAAATTACTACCCTAAGGGGAGTGGGCAAAACCCACATCAGGCAAGTTGCTTTAAACGTTGCCTAGAAATAAAAAGTTTTCTATCATTTGTAGCAATGTTAATATAGAACTTCAAATGTGGGCTCCCTCCCTTCTAAATAATAGCCTTACTCTTCCTAGAACAGGATGGGTTCATCAGCACAGCCGGCAGCAGCTGACCACCAAACTTCAAAGGAAATATTCTCCAATCACTCCTTCCAGATCCATCTGGCAGCCTGAGCCTGGCCTCAGCTCAAGTCCATGATAAATGTTCCTTTAATGCAGAGACTTGCATTTGGGCTTGGACGACTCCTCTGTTTTCCCTTCATGCTATGGAAATCATTTAGTAATTTGCCCTCATAAAAATCAGGCAGAGAAACAGATATTTAATGTCTACAGACAGTGCACAGGGCAGAGACGTCACCTCACCGTCATTGCTATTCATGTGCCTCTTAGCAGGTCTGACAAAATGCCTTCCTCTCCAAGGTTCTACAATCCAAGCTGCTGTTCTTTCTAGTTGCTGGTGACCTTCACTTTCATTTCTTGCTCTTGCCAGACACCTATTTCTAATATGGATCTGCCTTCCCATTTTGTAGACAGGATTCTGATAAGTATCACTGTAGGTTGCATTCAAGACTCATTTCTTCTCTGAGATAAGAATTTGTACCGATGGGGTTGCAGGCGTATGGCAGGATTTATTAAAGAGCCAGATAATTTCTTTCATTATTATTTTCTTAGTCCCAACCATAGGTCTCAAGAGAAATGTTAGAAAGTGTTGCTTCCCTAGTACACATAAGAGAATAGATATTTAGCAGAGACAGAAATGAGTCAGCCTCTCTCCCTGTGTCTCACCTAGGCATGTGGTGTTAAGGCCAGTACCCCGCAGGGCCCCAGGTTAGAGTGGGGCAAATTTATATTACACATTTAAAAGGGCCTCTTGAGTGTTAGGCTTGGAACAGGCTGCAGAGGCTGCTGGGCGGCTTCCCAAGGAGATCTTTAAGAACATACAGCCATCTATTACACTTGGCTGAGGACAAGCCCTGCAAAGAGGAAGGATGGGGAAAAAGATTTCTGAAGGCTGCTGCTACCTCGGAGTTTTTTGGGGTCATTTTTGTTTTGTTTTTATTTGTTATGGATACAGAGTAGTTGTATGTATTTATGGGGTACATCTGATGTTTGGATACAGGGCATACAATGTGTAATGATAAAATTAGGATAATTGTGGTATCCATTACCTCAAGTGTTCATCATTTCTTTGTGTTAGGAACATTTCAATTCCACTCATTTAGTTATTTAAACATACACAATAAATCATTGTTAACTATAGTCACCCTATTGTGCTATTGAACACTAGATCTTATTCATGCTATCTAACTGCATTTTTGTAGCCAGTAACCATCCCCACTTTACCCCCCCCACCTCCAGTTCCTGCTGCTCTTCCTTACCTCTGGTAATCATCTGTATCTCCATGAGATCAATTTTTTTTTTTAAATTTTAGTCCCTACCTATGAGTGAGAACATGTGAAAAATGTGTCCTTCTGTGCCTGGCTTATTCCACTTAAAGAAACTAGATCCTTATCTCAAGATTTAAATCTAAACCTGAAACTATGAAACTACTAAAAGAAAACATTGGGGAAACTCTTCAAGACATTGGTATGGGCAAAGATTTCTTGAGTAAGACCTCAAAAGCACAGGAAACCTAATCAAAACTAGACAAATGGGACCACATCAAGCTAAAAAGCCTCTGCAGAGCAAAAGAAACAATCAACAAGCAAAAGGACAACACACAGAATGGGAGAAAATATTTGCAAACTACCCACCTGACAAGGGATTAATAACCGGAATGTATAAGAAGCTCAAACAACTCAATAGGAAAAAATCAAATAATCCAATTAAAACATGAGGAAAAGATCTGAATAGATATTTCTCAAAAGAAAACATACGAATGGCCAACAGGTTTGTGAAAAAAATGCTCCACATCACTAATCATTAGAGAGATGCAAATCAAAACTACAATGAGATATCATCTCACCCCAGTTAAAATGGCTTTCATCCAAAAGACAGGCAATAATAACAAGTGCTGGACAGGATGTGGAGAAAGGAGAACCCTCATACACTGTTGGTGGAAATGTCAATGAGTACAACCGCTGTAGAGAACAATCCTCAGAAAACTAATAATAGAGCTACCATTCAATCCAGCAATCCCACTGCTGGAAATAATTCCAAAAGAGGGGAAATCAGTATATTGAAGAGATATCTGCAATCTCATGTTTATTGAAGCACTACTCACAATAGCCAGGATATGGAATCAACCCAAATGTCCCTCAGTGGGTAAATGAATAAAGAAAATGTGGTACATATGCAGAGGAATATTATTCAGCCATAAAAAGAATGAGATCCTATCATCTGCAACAACATGGTTGGAGCTAGAGGACATTACCCTGGGGTTTTGTGATGTGTGTAGCTGGCCTCAGGTCAGAGCCAGTAGAAGTTGCAGCTCTTCTCTGATTTTTGCTTAAGTGTCTGTATCTCCACAAATATTTCCAACTTCCACTCTACTGTGACGTCTCACTCTCACACAGGAACTTCAGCTCAGAGGAGAAAAAATAGAACCTTCTAGGCCAAACACCAAGAAACTTTTGTTTGCTCATGTCTGTACATGCATCTCTTCATAGAATAAAACAGTTGTGGAATATCTAAATTCTGATCTGCCTCTTGTCTCAAAAGATGTTTAAGAAAATGACACCTTAAAGTTAACTAAGAACTCAGAGATTCATATTTGGAGTACAAAATTTTTGATGAGATCTGCAGTTTTGCCATTTATAGAGAAATGCATGAATTAGACACTTACAGTAAGAGGAAGTGGCTTACTAAATATCAGCGTTAATTCTTGAGATTCCATTTAATTGCACAACACTCTACTTCCTCTTCCTCAAGTAACGTGAACAAGCAATTGTCTGAAATATTGAACATATAAAACTACAGCAAATATTAACAAACTCTAAAATTGTATGTGTGTTCTTTATATGCAAAAAAATATGGTATTATAGGAAGAAAATATCATATACCTGAAAGAGTCTTCACCCCTCCCCTATTCCTTAGAGATTCTAGGAAACCATTTTTCAAGTTCATTTCTGATTTTCAAAACCACAGGCTGACAACAATAAGTAGTTAGCTTTTAAATCTTTTACTACAACCACCCAGATTAAATTGTTCCCTTATTAATCTAGGGAAAATAATTACCAGGCAAAAGATCCTCTTTTGTCCATTGGCCATGATTTATTTCAAATGCATGCTTTCAGTCCACATTCAATTTTTTTCACATATGTGAACACTTAGATATTGAAATTCTTTTCCTGTCAGCTGTCAATGTGCATTGCTTTTTAATCCAAAAAAGACTTAAAAGATTATCAGATAAAAAGTATTTCAAAGCTTAAAACGAATCCTCCTATTGTATTCCCAACTACCTTATATCTCTTATCATAAGGTTATATTAAGTGCTTTTGGCTGTTTTCCCAAACATCCAGACATGTTTTATGTGAAGTATGAGTCATGGCAGCTTTGCTTTCACGGTTCAGGACAGTCTCCTTGAAGCAGGGACTAAATGGTGGAGTCTTCAGTTGTTGGTGATGATGGATTGGGAACTGGACATTTATCCAAGTGCAGACAATGAAATAGGAAAATGTTTCTTGCCAATTTTAAATCAAAGGAGCTAATTGTCTTAACACGAATTGTGTCTACTAAGTAGTATGGGATTGTGGCAGAGCCTGGAAAGAACAGAAGTTAGAGAGAAGCTCCCTCATGAATGAAATAATTTAAACTCTAGACTAAAATGTGGATTTGTTAGAGTTTCAGGAAAAAAAAATTTACTCTTCTTCCTCCATTCGATGTTGTTTCTATATGGTAAAGAGTTATGATGGCCATTTCCACAGACTGTGAATTTAGTTATCTCCTAAAATGTCAATTTGAATCCAAATGCAAGTTAACATTTGTGTGATGGGAAAAAAATGATGAATGCATTTGTTTCTAGAGTCTTTGCTCTTTGACATCCTATCTAAGAAGAGTTTCATTTCTGCCAGACCAGTAATAGGAGATTTTGTGTTTTTAAATCAAGATATCAGTGCAAAGAAGAAAGAGCCACAGAGCAAGGCGAAAAAATGAAGACTTCTAGGTAGTCTTAATTGATCTGATCCATAGCTGTCCAGTAGAAATACAACCTGAGCTACATATGTAATTTTATACTTTATAAATATAAAATCATATTTTATAAGTAGCCATATTACAAAAGTAAAAAGAAACAGGTACAAATTAATCTTAAAAATATTTCTATGGAAGCCAATATATTTAAAGCATTATCATTTTAACATGTAATCAATATGAAAAACATTAGTCAGACATTCTATATTTCTTTTTTTCTCATCCCAAGTCTTCAAACTCCAGTGTGCATTTTACACTGACAGCACATCTTAACTCAAACTAGCCATATTTCAAGTGTTTAATAGCCACATATGGCTAGTGGCTACCATATTAGACAGCACAAATCTAGATAATTAATTCCTCAGAGGGAGGCATAGAAATAAAGAAGAAAACCCGTAAGACCTGTAGATTTAGGAAGAGTTTTGGCAAGGGTAAGAACTTTGAAGTGAGCTGGCTGGAGCAGCTGTGGACTGTCTGGTGAATGCATGGAATTCCTGTGGAGCATGTACTTAGATCCCTTATATAACTTTCTTTTTTTTTTTTTTTTTTTTTTTGAGACAGAGTCTATCTGTCTCCCAGTCTGGAGTGCAATAGAGCAATCTTGGCTCACCGCAACCTCCACCTCCCGGGTTCAAGTGATTCTTGTGTCTCAGCCTTCCGAGTAGCTGAGGTTACAAGCACACACCACCATGCCCAGCTAATTTTTTTTTTTTTTTTTTTTTGAGACGGAATCTCACTCTGTCTCCCAGGCTGAAGTACAGTGGCATGATCTTGGCTCACTGCAACCTCCGCCTCCTGGATTCAAGTGATTCTTCTGCCTCAGTCTCCCAAGTAGCTGGGATTACAGGTGCATGCCACCATGCCAGGCTAATTTTTGCATTTTTAGTAGAGATGGGGTTTTGCCATATTGGCCAGGCTGGTCTCAAACTCCTGGCCTCAAGTAATCTGCCTGCCTCAGCCTCCCAAAGTGCTGGGAGTACAGGCATGAGCCACCACACCCAGCCATATAATTTTCAAGGAGCAAAATACTTGAGTTATTTTGAAATTAATTAGGGTGGATGGACTGTGTTTCTTTGAATAGCACCTCCTTGAAACTGGACCACTTGGTGCTGGCTGTATAAGGGTTATATATCCAATCACGGATGAAGGAGAGGTAAATAAAAATGCAGGGTAGAAAGATGCTGATGGTCGTGGGCCATTCCCCATGTGGGAGCGGTGGGCAGAGGCCTGAGCTCTATTATTATCTGGATCTGCACAAGGAACCTCTGTCCTTGATTTGGCATGAATGACAACCAGCCCAAGAAGATATGAAGCCAGCACATCAATCATATGCAAGAGAGGACATTAATTTGAAGGGCCCATTGGTGCTTTGAAGCAACGATCTGGAAACTCTTGGAGGAGACAGGCACAGTCCACATGGTATAGATCCTGACCTGTGGAGCAGTGTGGGCAGCTACCTGGCTGTAGCAGCAGGAAGCACACAGGATAAAGGACTCCAGCCACCACCTCCACCACCCTCTGGTGCCCCATAATCAGAACATGAATGAACAGGATTGACTGGCACTTGGGCCTTCACACACAGTAGAAGCCCAGGGGCCAGTATAGCCTAGAGCTCTGAACTCAGATCAGATGGAAGTAAGAGGATTCCAAATCAGCTTGTCAGCACCATTCTTGAGGCCCAATCTGATGGGATCCTCTGAAAGAAACACACTGCCTTGTGAGAGCGAGCTATTCACCAAAACATATTTCTGGAACTGGGGCCTGGCCCCAGGGTCCCTGGATAATCCCATGGATGTGATTCCTAAAATTCCTCAGAATATCTGGTTGACCCAGCATAGGTGAAAGAGAGTCAGATGTCCCATTGGGCAGACATGAGGACCAGGGCCCATATGAGTCCTGGTCTGGGTTTGGGGCACCCTGCCTCACTGTCAATGATGGCTCCAGCTGCTCCCAGGCATCCAAGGGGCTTAGAAAATTTCAAGGAAGTTACCCCAAAGCACAGGGTCCCCAGAGGCATGGAGCCCAGGACAGAGATGCCACTTCCTTTGTCTAAGGATATTTGGGAGGAAGCCCTCCTAAGAGAGAATAACATCTACAGAAACAGAGAAGCAGAGTGGGAAAGACCAAGTGACAGAGACAGTCCTGCCAACACTGAGCCCTCCATGCCAGTTGTGCCCTGGGAACGACCAGTTTTGATAGCCAACAAATTCTTTTTCTGACTTTAGCTAGTTTGTATTATGCCTCTGTCACTTGCAACTAAAAGAGCCCTGGCCAATGAAGAACGATTCAATGCTTTCAAGACCAAATTTATGTCTTCTATCCTCATGGGAGCCACTCTGTTCCTCCCTGCCCCACAGCCAAGGACGTTCCTCTCCCCATATGTCCAAACATGAACCAGATGGTGAAGCAGGCAAGATTCCTCTGCCTCCTGGGAAACGACAAGAGTGGATGTATAAGGTACATCCTATACGTGAAGGATGGGACCCTGGTTTTACCAAAAGTTCTTTTCAAAATGCCTCCATGAACAGATTTGTCCCACCCTCCTCTGCCCAGTTCAAAGTACCTTAGTGGCTCCCCGATGCAGTCAGAGTAACCTGTGTGATCTGGCCCTAGCCTACACTTCAGCCCTCGACTCCCCATCCCCACTCCCCACTCCCACTCTGTGCTCTTCAGCCACTCTGGATTCCTGTTTCTTTAACAAGAAAGTTTAGTTCCACCGCTGGGCCTTTGTACTAGCTATCTCCTCCATCTGCAGTGCTCTCTCCCCTTTTCATTATTCAGATCTCACTTTAAAGCAGACAGAAAGGTCTTTCCTGATCCCGATCACTCTCTATTATCTTAAGTCTCTTAATGACTGCTACTATTTGATTTGTTTTGTTGGGTATTTATCGTCTGTCTCCCTCTACATTTAAACTCCTTGTGGGTAGGAATCTCATTGGTGTTGTTCACTGCTATATCCCCAGTATCTAGACGAATGCCTGACACAGTAAATGCTCAATAAATATTTATCAGTTATGTAAACGGAATGCACACAGGCTACGTTTGTTGACTTCTCTTCTCAGGAATATCATCCTTTTGGCTCTTTAGCAAAGCCTTAGGCTGACTTATTTATTTGGTTCAACAAATCACTGCTGAGCATCCACTCTGGTTAGGTTCTGTCCAAGATGATAACAAGCCCTGGTTCTTAACCTTTGGAAGTTCAGACCCAGGGAAAGATAGAATGCCAGACTATGTGGAAAATGCTATGGTCAGGCTGTGCACTAGCACTGGTACTGGGGAAACAAAGAAGAATGTGATCTTTTTGTTGGGTACAAGAGTTCAGGCAGTGAAGTCCCGGAAAGCCACAGAGAAAGAGCTTTTGGGACCTGTACATGTCCCCCACTTGCAACACCTCACAGGTGGCAATCATGAAAGCAGTTCTCCCTGCCCTTCTTTCTCCCTAAAGTATTGGTATATGTGAATGGGATAAGTGTGAGCAATTTGTCCTGAAAGGAAAGTGAGCTGGAACAACCAGTACTTGGGAGAACTTGTGATTATCCTGTTTGCGTGACAAAGCCAATTAAATTATTTACGCCTCTCAAGTGCATTTTGCATCAAGTAGAATGTCTGGTTTTGGCGCTATTTTATAATCTGCTAAGTTAGCTAACTGCCCCTCCTATCCTGGGTTGGGGCAAGGAGATGTCTTGGGACAGAGAAGAGGGTATCGGGGGGCTCCTGCCTTTAGAGAATTCGGGATGACAGGCAGCCAGCCGTGCCCATGTGTGGAGGGACAGAGTACAGAAGTCCCTGAGGTCTCAGGTCTTCCTCTTATTGCCCCAAGGGGGTTCACACCTAAGACCAGCCCTTCCAAACAGCAGGGTGCCACTCTGCTCTTTACCATGAGGCTGACTCACCTCTACCTGTCACACAGTAGAGAATGTGGAATTCTGAACAGAAGAAAAAAAATTCACCTGGAGGCTCCAGGCTAGGCCCCAAGTTCTCTGGAACTCAAGGAGTCTCTGCACACCCTGATGCATCAGGAGTTACTCACTTGTGCCTTAGATTCCTTGTCTAAACTTGGCCTAACAAAGGGATCATGGCTCATTGTCAGAATGAAGTAACGTCCAGCTCCTTGTGGCTAAATTATGAATCAGTCATAAGAGGGATAATTGACTTCTTTTAAAAGGAAGCCTGAAATCCATTTTCTGCTATATTAGGTGCACACATACACAGAGGCAAGATGACTTCAGTAGATCAGATGTTTGTGAAGTGAAAAGTTATACAATGTATGGGCCAGCTCCTCTAAGGAAATCGAACAGAGACAAGCTGGAGAAGTGGGAATGGGGCACAAGAGACAGCAGCCTACTGATGGGATACAAGACTCTCCCAGGCACAAAGGCAGGACACTGGGAAGTATCTGCTATTTCTGTTCCTTTGGCCCCTAGAGCTGACCATTCAGCTCAAGGTCAGCCAGTCCCTCATTTCTGCAGTGTTCCCGCTGAATCACAGCAGCTGAGAAAGATGATGAATGTTGGAGCTGGAGGCACACTGGAAACTAGACCAATCCCCTCAATTGTAAACAAGGCAAGAGAGTTCCAGAAGGGAACAAGTCCATGTTGAAGTCAGGAATGGGAAGCCAGTGCTCCTGATTCCCGGCCCACCACACTCCCAGGGCACCCTCGTGATACACCGTCTGGTATTGTTAGTTATTTTCTGCGTGTGTCTGTCTTAGCTCCCTAATGAGACTACTCCCTTGGTTGCTCACAGCATTTTATTCTTTGTGATCCCCCATGGCCCCTTAGTTAGAATTTTCCTCAAGACTTTAGTTTTAAAATGATTCTTGGTTAATAGCCTCCTACCAAGCTGCTCCCAACTTCTCCTGAAAATATCTAAGATGATGTTGAAAAAAGTAAAAACTTTATTCTGTGAGTTAAGATCAAGATTCAACCTAAGGCCAGGCAAGAAGCTGGATTGAAAATCTCATTTCAGGACCACCCATACTGTGTGCCAGGGAACCTGCCCCTACAACCAGGAACACAGGGCTGCACCATGCAAAACTCAGGTGCTTTCCCGGGGGACCCCCTGGCTGCACAGGACCCCCTCCTCAAGGCCTTGGAGATGCACAGGCAGGAACTATGGGTTCCACAGTAGCCAGGAGGAGAGTCCCATGGGCACAGCACTGCAGCCACAGCCCACGATGGCAATGTTGGAGGGAGGCCTGCCAGGGCACTGCCCTTTCTACGCATTCCATTTCTGTATCATGTCAAGGAGTTACACGGTAGGGTAGAAGAAGATGGATTTCAGTTTAACAGACGTTCAGTAAATGAAAACGTGTGGTCACTAAGAACAGCACTAGAAGCTGCACACCACAATCTTCTGCTCAACTGTTTATTTAACAAGGCTTTTGATAGACACCCAAGACGTCAAGGGCAGTGACAAGTACAAACCCCTAAAACTTCTCTTTTATAAATCAGTGGGTCTAGATAGACCTTTCACTATTTGAGGATATGTGGAGAGGTGGGGACGGGGGGGAGAAAATCATGAAACTTCAGAAAAAATACTCAGGCTTGCAATTAAAAATGTTTTTAATGCAATATCTGAAAAAAAATTAAGTCAACAAGGAATAGAGCTGACAGCATAGAAAAGTGAATCAGTAATGTGGAGGGCAAGAAGGAGATCAAAGGAGAAGAGCAAAATGATGAAAATGATGAGGAAGGACAGGATGATTGGGTTATCCTTCTCTGTCCTGCTATATCCAAGAATTACAGAACTTCTGAAGAAAGAAACCCACACAAATGGGAAGAAAGCAATAATCAAAGATATCATTACAGAAAACAGCGGTTAGTATGCAAATCAAAATGGCCCATAGCTTTCTAAGAAAAATAAATTTAAAGGGGGCTGTCTAGAAAAGAGTTCACCAAGCAGGCCTGAAGACTGCAATACTTAGAAAGGCCTGCTTACTGGCATCTGAGAACTCGGCTGCTGCATGGATATAAAACTTTCCCTAAATAAGGTTGGCTTACTGTACCTTAACCGGTTTTTACAAACAATGTGGTTTATGCTAAACACCTGCTCTCTTGGAATTTTAGTTCATGCTAGACAGAAGGACCTACATGATCATGATCAGACCCCAGTAAAAAAAAACTTGTGTAATGAGTCTCTGATGGGCTTCCCTAGACAGATACATCATGCATATGTTGTTTCTTTTTTCTCACCGGGGAAGAGTGAGCCGTGCGTGACTCCTAATGGGTGGGAGAGAGCATGAGGAAACCTGCACATGAATTCCTCCAGACTGCCTGTGCCTTTTTCCTTCATGAGCCACTCATATATCCTTACAACATTGCTGTAATAAATCTTGGCCATGCGTACACTTTAAGCTGAGTTTTGTGAGTCATTTTAGTGGGTTTCCAAACAGCAATGGACCTGTGGCCTAGGGGATCCCTGACACATAGGCCTCACGGTGTCACAGGGGCTAAAACACATTCTAGCAACATATTTGAATGATAAGACTAATTTGTTTTCATGTCATAAGCATTGAGGGAAAAAAATACCTCTTTCAAAGTTTACAAAAATTGGCTGGCTTCAGACTTGTCCTTTGCCACCCTGTATAGAGCAGGCTTTAGAAAGTTTTGAAGGAAGAAAGTTGTGATCCAGTAATTTTGTAGCCTTATGAAGGCAACAGACAGACATTCTTATACATTCAAGGACTCGAAATAGACTTACACTAGTGACTGAGGTAATAAACTTGAAGAACACAGGCCAGGCGCGGTGGCTTATGCCTGTAATCCCAGCACTTTGGGAGGCTGAGGTGGGTGGATCACCAGGTCACGAGATCGAGACCATCCTGGCTAACACGGTGAAACCCCGTCTCTACTAAAAATACAAAAAAAAAATTAGCCTGGCCTGGTGGCGGGCACCTGTAGTCCCAGCTACTTGGGACACTGAGGCAGGAGAATGGCATGAACCTGGGAGGTGGAGCTTGCAGTGAGCCGAGGTCACACTACTGCGCTCCAGCCTGGGCAACAGAGCGAGACTCTATCTCAAAAAAACAAAAACAAAAACAAAAAACAAACAACAACAACAACAACAACAACAACAAAAAGATAGGGAATTCTGGATATGCAGCTCTTCTTTTATGGAGCATAGATCCCAAATTCAAAAGTCCAGTTGGACTGTGTTATCAGAGAATTCTGAGATTTTATGCTTAGCCCTTTGCTATTTCCCTAAGCTGTCTTTGGCTTCTGAAATTTTATCAAGACCAAGAAATTAATTTCTTGTGCCATATATTTCACCCCACAATTTCGGAAGTATCATCTGCAATGACTGATGGCCACCAAACCTATTATGCAGTGCAGGTCTTTCTTAATGATTGTTAAACATAAAGGATGATGAGATCTATGGGTCTCAATTTGTAAGAGTACCTGTGTTGAGGATTGTGGCATTGAGGATTATCATATTGAGCAAGATTCTGAGCCCCTTCTCAGCTCCATGGGAGAGAATGCAAGGGTCAGTGAGTGACACCCAACCTGGGGAAAAAGGGATCACGGTGGTACATTCATTTCTTACCTGCTATTCTTGATCTATATATTCAGAAGATTGTGGTTTAAAAATTAATAAACAAAAATGACCAAAAATGAATATAAATACTTTCTCTAATTGTTGTGCTAGAACATAAAATAACCACAACTTCAGTTTTAAACAATAGGACAATATCTGTGTTTAATATTAATGTTTACTTAATATTTTTGGTAAGACAGAAAAAATTTTAAAAAATAAAGTACTGTAGGAAGAAAGTACCAAGAAAAAGATTGATAGATTAGCAGCATAACATTTTTAAGCCGCTATTTCACAAAAATACAAAACATCATCAGCAAGATAAGAAGGCAGATAACAGTGGTGCCAAGATGGCCGAATAGGAACAGCTCCAGTCTACAGCTCCCAGCCTGAGCGACACAGAAGACGGGTGATTTCTGCATTTCTGTTTGAGGTACCGGTTTCATCTCACTAGGGAGTGCCAAACAGTGGGTGCAGGACAGTCGGTGAAGCGCACTGTGCACGAGCCGAAGCAGGGCGAGGCATTGCCTCACTCGGGAAGCGCAAGGGGTCAGGGAGTTCCCTTTCCTAGTCAAAGAAAGGGGTAACAGACCGCACCTGGAAAATCAGGTCAGTCCCACCCTAATACTGTGCTTTTCCAACGGGCCTGGAAAACGGCACACTAGGAGATTGTGTCCTGCACCTGGCTCAGAGGGTCCTATGCCCACGGAGTCTCGCTGATTGCTAGCACAGCAGTCTGAGATCAAACTGCAAGGCAGCAGTGAGGCTGGGGGAGGGGTGCCCACCATTGCCCAGGCTTGCTTAGGTAAACAAAGCAGCCAGGAAGCTCGAACTGGGTGGAGCCACCACAGCTCAAGGAGGCCTGCCTGCCTCTGTAGGCTCCACCTCTGGGGGCAGGGCACAGACAAACAAAAATTCAGCAGCAACCTCTGCAGACTTAAATGTCCCTGTCTGACTGACAGCTTTGAAGAGAGTAGTGGTTCTCCCAGCACACAGCTGGAGATCTGAGAATGGACAGACTGCCTCCTAAAGTGGGTCCCTCACCCCCAAGCAGCCTAACTGGGAGGCACCCCCCAGTAGGGACAGACTGACACCTCACTCGGCCGGGTACTCCTCTGAGACAAAACTTCCAGAGGAACTATCAGACAGCTGAATTTGGGGTCTCACGAAAATCCGCTGTTCTGCAGCCACCGCTGCTGACACCCAGCCAAACAGGGTCTGGAGTGGACCTCTAGTAAACTCCAACAGACCTGCAGCTGAGGGTCCTGTCTGGTAGAAGGAAAACTAACAAACAGAAAGGACATCCACACCAAAAACCCATCTGTACATCACCATCATCAAAGACCAAAAGTAGATAAAACCACAAAGATGGGGAAAAAACAGAGCAGAAAAACTGGAAACTCTAAAAAGTAGAGCACCTCTCCTCCTCCAAAGGAACGCAGTTCCTCACCAGCAACGGAACAAAGCTGGACGGAGGATGACTTTGATGAGTTGAGAGAAGAAGGCTTCAGACGATCAAACTACTCTGAGCTAAGGGAGGAAATTCAAAACAATAGCAAAGAAGTTAAAAACTTTGAAAAAAAATTAGACAAATGGATAACTAGAATAACCAATGGAGAGAAGGGCTTAAAGGAGCTGATGGAGCTGAAAGCCAAGTATCGAGAACTACGTGAAGATTGCAGAAGCCTCGGTAGCAGATGCAATCAACTGGAAGAAAGAGTATCGCTGATGGAAGATGAAATGAATGAAATGAACCGAGAAGGGAAGTTTAGAGCAAATAGAATAAAAAGAAATGAACAAAGCCTCCAAGAAATTTGGGACTATGTGAAAAGACCAAACCTACCTCTGATTGGTGTACCTGAAAATGACGGGGAGAATGGACACAAGTTGGAAAACACTCTGCAAGATATTATCCAGGAGAACTTCCCCAATCTACCAAGGCAGGCCAACATTCAGATTCAGGAAATACAGAGAATGCCACAAAGATATTCCTCGAGAAGAGCAACTCCAAGACACATAATTGTCAGATTCACCAAAGTTGAAATGAAGGAAAAAATGTTAAGGGCAGCCAGAGAGAAAGGTCGGGTTACCCACAAAGGGAAGCCCATCAGACTAACAGC